>NC_140167.1:191706573-191981573 GCF_963971535.1 Notolepis coatsorum | reverse complement strand
GAAGATGTAGCATCATGTGATTCTCCGTGGCAGACGTGTTCGGACACATGAAAATACTGCACTTGGTTTAGACGAGGGGTGGCGCGGAAAAGAAAGAAGAAGTAGCCTAACACCTCTGCCTGTGTACAGAAGATCATCATTTAACTGGCATGTAAACTTGACATATTGCAAATTAGGGAAACCTAAAAAAATGTCAAGTTAAAATAAAGGTTTAAAATGAAATGGAATAAGGGTCAGTGGTGTTCCGAGTGAAATAAGCAACCAGTGTTCTGTACAGTGCAAAAACCTAGATTTTATGTCACAAAACGATATAAATAGTTTACAATCAACCCAAAAAGTTTGTATCACTGACTGTTAATTATTACTGTTAAAAAAAAATTATATAAACGCTTTAGGATGACGAGCAAACAGCATTTCATGTCTCTCATCCTCAGACAGTGGCTAGCATATTATCTTGACTTGATATTTAAAAAATCTCCCATTTCAAAGCATTATTAAGCAAAAGATTACCTAGTTAACAAATTCTGACCACTTAATAATTGTTTCATACAGCCCAAGACACTGTGAGAAGCACACATATAAATGTATGACTTTGCTGCAGTCTCAGAGGTATGCACCTCCACGCTTCTCACTTTTTATTGGGCGCACCTCACAAACTCAAATCAAATCTTGATGAGGCAAATGCCTTGTGTGTCTTGTCCTTGGTTGGGAAGGAAATTGAAGAGAATGAAGATAAATGAATCATCATCATGAATGATCATTGCATTTATATAGCGCTCTTCAAGACACTCAAATCACTTTACAATGTAGGGGGAAAGGGAAATTGCCTCCTTCACCACCACTGTGTAGCACCTGACCTTGGGCTATGCAGGCTCAATAGCTGCCATACACTGGCACCGGGCACACATCACACCACACAATGGCTGAAAGGCTCAGGAGACAGGGATTGATCAGCAAATTAAGGGGGAGGGATGATTAGATGATTTTCATTGAACTTTCAGCGGGAAAAGGCCAACTGCACGCAACATATTTGTGTACATGGTTAGTCGACGTTAATGAAAAATGCGTTGAAACTGGACTTGAAGAAGAAGTCTTTATTTGTACCACACATTGCAGCGAACACACACACACGTGAGATGGGCAACACATAGGAACATGGGCAACACATGCATTCTTTTGGAGTTTGCCGATGAAATTTCCCCTCTGCGCTTGACCCATTCCGTCCGTCTCACCCCCCCCCCCCCCCCCCCCCAAGGGAAGTCGGGAGCAGACATGGGTTGTGGCGTGGGGCCGCACCCGAGGACCAATCCACATGCTCCTCTCCGTCTTCGTCAGGAAAACGACAGCATTAGCGATCTGTTCGGCATGTTTTTACATTTTCTGGATGGGAAACCCTAGTGAGTGTAGCCGGCTGATCTTGTCTGCGTTGTGTTAAGTCGATTCGACCCCTGTTAAGGGATCGCCCTGAGTGGGAGTTGAACCCCGGACGCCCGCATCGCTAAGTGAATTCACTTCTTGCTTCCCGGTCTGGATGCCTCTGGGGAGTGAGTTTTACTTGCAGTACCGCTTAACGTCCACAGCCACTTCACGACTTGTACCTCGTGACTGTGGATATACTGCTGTACCTCCGTTACACTCACCCCCCTAAACTCACTCCACCCAGGGCATCCGGGTCTAACGGCACCACATGTAGCCGGTGTGATCTTGTCTGCGTTGTGTTAAGTCGATTCGACCCCTGTTAAGGGATCGCCCTGAGTGGGAGTTGAACCCCGGACGCCCGCGTTGCGGGCGGCATCACAGACCATTAAGCAAGAAGTGAATTCACTTCTTGCTTCCGGGTCTGGATGCCTCTGGGGAGTGAGTTTTACTTGCAATACCCCTTAACGTCCACAGCCGCTTCACGACTTGTACCTCGTGACTGTGGATATACTGCGGTACCTCCGTTACATGAGCACGGGGAGAACATGCAAACTCCACACAGATAGATACCCCACCTTGGTACCTGGCAACCCGGCAACCTGGTGCCCAAGTGGGAATCGAACCCAGGACATTCTTGTTGTGACCACCGTGCCACATCAATGCAGCCACTCCATTGCTGTGTGAATTCTACGACCAATGATCTGCTTGTGTTCCGACAGTTTGTCACTACACAGACTTAGGACATAGGTGCTGGGAGGGTAAACTCTGTGTGGAATAATTTAAACGTTTACGTTCGCACTCCGAATAATGTGCAATTAAAATCAGGTGTCCAGTGCATGTGCGAAAGGTGCGTATGTGTGGTGCTGTAACATTAGTCTGTTTAATATGCTATACTGTAATGTAATGTACTATACTATACTATACTATACTATTACTATACTATACTGTCCACAGTTTATCCATTCTGTTTGAATTCATTCTGTAGCATAGGCAATATAGCTTACCATCAGTGTTTAAACGCTTTCTTGCCGTTGTAAGCTATGCATTTGCACTCCGATAGCAGCAATCCATAAATAATTGCAGACATCCAGGGATCAATTTGCTTGATACTATCTTCCAAGCATAGGCTACTTACTTTTCAATTGCTAATGCATCAAAGACAGAAACTCAGCCAAGCATCCACCATCTTTACCCGACTATAGAGACTATGCTTATTATTACAATAGGGCCGAGCCATTAACTCCGGTGCGGGAAAAACTGTTTCAAATGCAAATCGTCCTCAGTCAAGAGGGAGTGAAATCTGCCATAAACAACGTGCAAGGTGTTTGTTAATGTTGCAGTTAAAAGGGAAAATGATTCACACTAGTAGGTGGAGAGGAATTTGTGTGAGTTACTTTCTCTGGGTTGTTGCACAAAACATATTCAGTGTTTGTGAATGAAGGACACAGACGTCTCACACTCAAATGAGGCAACACAATTCTCACACAGAAAGTCTGATCCAATCCATGTGTAGCATCAAACCTCTAAGACGTCATCCTCCTCTTTCACTGGTTGTCTAGTCTACTGTAAGTGGTGGACTCCTCGTGTTCTTCATGGACTCTAATATGCAAGAGCCGTGTTACTTCTGTACCGCTGATCGTAGTTTGACACACTCAATGAGAGTTCAAAAAAGATGTATCAGGGCTGAAGTGCTCCAGCGCCTGCCCCCGCCCCTGCCACCAGTCCCCCCACCCCCACTTGCTAATAAAACGTGTGCACCATCTTGCAGATGGCACCGCACAAACGTGCATGAATGGGCCTAATCCGCTCCGCCTTTCGATAGCGACTGGTGACTGGGGCCTTGGCTAGGCTACACATACAGCGTCACAGACTTTAGGACAGAGGGGTATTACGCTCTAGGGCCCTCATTTATCAATGTTGTGTACGCACAGAAATTTGCATAAACCATGTGTACGATAATTTTTAAGCAAGGTGTGGGATTTATCAATATGAACGTGTGCTTGAGATTGTGCGTACATCTACGCACAGCTCTGACTGTGGGTACATGGCACCAAGTGGTAGAATGGGAAAACTGCAACAGACGGAATAAGCTTTCATGCATTAGACTTTCAACACCGACGAGTTCGGTATGACTCATAATCCATTATAGTTCATTGTAAAATAGAGATGAGTGTAATTATTGTCAAACCCTATAAATAGCATTTGGAATAGGTCTTTCCGAATTAATGCAGCATGGTTTATCTTGCGTTATCGGAAGACTTGTCACAAGGTGCGCTCCGCGGGGAGCGTGTTTTCAGCGATGGGGCAGTCTATTTGCAGAGAGCACAGAAGTAGAGTCCGCTACTCGAGACACATTCTCCTTGATTTGTACCGCAATTTGGGACCCAAACCCATAAGCTATGCAAATTGGAGCATAAAACAAAACACACGATTGCCATCCCCCTGCACATTCAAGTCCTCTCCACCCTGGGATTTTTGGCCACCGGCACGGTCCAGCGTGATATTGGAGATGGATCGGGCATTTCCCAACTCTCCATGAGCAGGATTATGCCTGCAGTGTTGGATGCCATAAATTCCCCAACCCCCAACTACATACAATATCATATCAATAATAACAGCAGGCCAAAGTCAAGAGAGGATTTTACGCCAGTTTACCCAACATCATCGGAGCAATAGACTGTACCCATGTAGCTGTCAAAGCTCCATCAATAAACAAATTCAGTTATGTGAATAGAAAGGGATTCCACTCAGTCAATGTACAGATAATCTGCAATGCGCATTTGGCTGATAAATGTCATTGCCGGTGACCGCGAAGAATGCACAACTCATTCAGGCCTAATTGGATTTAACTCAATTGTAATGTTATTACTGGGGTATCTGTAATTAAAATATCACCTAAATGCAGGTGATTGGCGTTATCCACTGAAGCCATGGTTAATGTACAGTAAATTACCAAGTATGGTCTTGTCAATATTCCAATGTACAGTTTTGTTTGTACAGTTGTACAGTGTCCCCCACCCACCCCTCATACCCAACTCCCCCCCCCACTCCTACCCAACCCCCCCCCCCCCCCACCCACCCAACCACCTCCAATGTACAGTCCCCCCCCCCCACCCCCACCTACCCAATCCAATGTACAGTTTCTACGTCAAATGTATATACTTTTTTTTCTGGACTCTGTTGGTATCACAAACAGTACTGTATTTGCAAATCTGGTATGTCATAAATGTATAGATGTAGCAGTATTGTCTATCTGTATGTCATGTATGTCATATATGTTACGATGAATTGAAAATGGGGGACCCTGATGTAAACAAGACGAAAGTCTTTCTCTGGTCTGCATCCCCTTAACAATTGTATGTATTGAGCTGTACTGTACTGTACCCATTCTGCAATCTGTTAATAAAGTTTTCAATCAATCAATCAATGACTCTGACCAACCCGCACAAGAGCCATTGTAGAGCGCAGTTGGCCTGCCTAAAGTTTGGTGGCTTGTTTGGCACGGGGGGGGGCAGACGAAGAACACCCATCTTCATCTTCAGACGCTGCAGCAATTCAGTCAAGATGATCATACAGAAGTTTTAAGTAAGTCTACCTGTAATGTTTGGGGTTTTGCTCTCATCTGTACCTTAGGCGCACACAGGACCTCAGGGCTACTGGTTGAGAGCCGGTCTGTTACGGTGGCCCCAGCGCAGGTAAGGCGCTGTCCAAGCAACGCCTGTCACATTGGTTATGCGAGGGCATTGCCCTCTGCTACACTTTGGCCGGATAGGTTCCCCCCGCCCTCTGCTGCCCTGCTTGGGGGGGCCTGGGTGAAGGACATCTGCGCTGCGGCCTCCTGGTCCTCCCCGGGTCCTTTTGTCAGGTTTTACCTCATGGACATGACTGGGGGCTCTGTCTCCCAGGCAGTCCTGAGTACCGGGACTTCTCCTGCACCCCGCCACAAGGTGGGCTAGCAGGAGTGTGTGACGTTGTGAAGAAGGAGCAACCCTCTTTTAGAGTGGTTGTCTCTCCGGTATACCAGCTGACCCCACAGGATTATGAGGGGGAGCCTCCTCGGAGAGCTTCACTGCTCAGAGTTTTCAGAGCCTCCCCCTCAGTGAGAGAGCCTCCTCAGAGAGTTTCAGAGCCTCCTCCTCAGAGTTTTCAGAGCCTCCTCAGAGAGTTTCAGAGCCTCCTCCTCAGGGAATCTTCACAGCGTACCAGGCGGAGAGGAGCTCCACCTGTTGTGTCCTGTCCATGCGCTGGCGGTGTAACTTGGGGCTACCAGTCAACTGCGTGTCTGTCATGGTGGCACAGACACAGGTGAGGTGATGTCCGAGCAACGCCTGTCACATTGATTGTGCGAGGGCATTGCCCCTGCTACACTTTGGTTCTCCTGCACCCAGCCACCAGGTGGGCTAGCAGGAGTAGTGTGAGGGCTGGAGGAATTCTGCATGCTGCCCAACGAGGGGGCGTGCCGTTTTTCTGGGTCACGCACCTGAGATTGATCCACAATCAGCTCATCGGGAGGATACATATACGCTGACTCCCCTCCACTCCTTGTCGGGTCGTTCTTGTTACTACCATCAACTGCCACATCTCCGGCGTGAGACATTGTGCCACCCCTGTACATCACCACCTGTCGCCGTTTCCTGGAGTGGGACACCATCTTCGCTCTCTATTACTCCACGGGAGGATCCCAGTGTTCCCACTCCAGATGTCGTGCCGGCCACTTCCCTTCTCCCTCTACATGGACCTTGTTCCTGGGGTGAGGCTCGCCATCGCTCTCTATTACTCCATGGGAGGATGCCCGTGTTCTCACCCCGTTCCCCTCGGACCCCCTGTTTTCTGCGTTGCCTGTCGGCAGCGTTCTGGTCGGGAGGAAGAAGATTCCTGTTTACCTTTGCCCGTGAGGAAGAAGATTCCTGTTTACCTTTGCCCGTGAGGAAGAAGATTCCTGGGCAGTGCTGCAGAGCCGCAGAGCCCTACTCGGCTAAAGGACGAAGAAGATTCCTGTAACTTTTTTCCTGCCTGTTCGCCCGTTAAAGGCACAGTGCCACCTTTTTTTGTGTTAATGGGCTTTAGTGTTTTTTCCCCCTTAAAGGCTCAGTGCCACTTTTTGTCTATAATAAATCATGCTCTTGTTTTGGCTAACTCTGATTACCTGTCTGTGTCATGCAATTGGGGTCGCATTACAAACCCTAACAAGTAGGTGGGTGTGGACCGTGGAGTGCGCTGTTCACACGCGGTGGTGACAGGTCCCTTTTTCGCATATTGGTCGGAGTTGACTGCGGGACGCTCAGTCAGTATTCACATAACTAGGGTTATAGGATAACCTTTGTTTCCCGTATTATAGCCAGGCCCAATGCACACGAGTAATGGCGATCGCGATGGAACTACTGGGATTATAATTTTTTGAGTACCTTCTGACTAAGGTAAGGTCTATTTTACCGAACCTAAAACATGCTTTTGTATTGATCACAGCGTCGTATTTTACCGAACCTAAAACATGTTTTTGGTAACGATCCTGTCAGGATGGAGGTAGGTGAGTTATAATTGTTGTAGGCAATCACAGAGACGGAGATGGTATACTCTTGAACAGTTTCGACTTTAATAGTAAAGAACACAAAGAGTAATACTAGGATACTATGCCGAGGGGCAAAGGTAAGAGGGAATAAGATAATGGAGCTTAGTGGTGGTCCAGAGCTGGAACCGCCCGCGTTATCTCCGAACGCCTATATTGAAGACCTGACGAATAACAAGCAGAAGGAAGGAATGTTAAATAGACACCAAATACCAACATTCCACACACACCCCGTGACAGCCAGAAGCCAACCCCTAAGTGACAGCACTAAATGACAGGGAAAACAAGTGACAGTAGTCAGGTGACAGATGACAGAAATGGTGGGTGGTTCCCGACCGTAGTCAGTAACCAGAACGTAACAGTACCCTCCCCCGACGAACGGCACCAGACGTTCACCTGGGGGCCTCGGGATTCAGCCGCCGGAAATCAACGATCACGCTGGGATCTAAAATGTCCCTTTGAGGCACACAAGAACGCTCTTCTATCCCGTACCCCTCCCAATCCACCAAGAACTGAAACCCCCTCCCCCTCCGCCTACAACCCAGTATCCTCCGCACCGTGTAAATGGGCTGACCACCAATAAACCGAGGCGGAGGAACCGTAGGCAGTGGCGGGCCAAGGGCGATGAGAGGAATGGCTACAACAGGGACACATGAAACGTCGGATGAACCCTCATAGAGCTCGGAAGCCGTAGCCTGTAAGCCACAGGATTCACTCGACGCACCACTTTAAAGGGGCCTATAAAGCGAGGAGCCAGCTTCCTGGATTCCACCCGGAGAGGGAGATCCCGGGTGGAAAGCCAAACCCGCTGCCCAGGACGGTAAACCGGAGCCGGACGACGCTTGCGGTTAGCCTGCCGCTGGGTACTAACCGAAACCTTCTGCAGCGCCGCCCGGACCCACTTCCACGTCCTGCGGCAGCGAGCCACATGTGCCTGGGCCGAGGGCACCTCCACATCCTGCTCCTGCTCGGGAAACAGAGGAGGTTGAAAACCATACTGACACTGAAAGGGAGACATACCGGTAGAGGAGGAGAGGAGGGTATTATGCGCATACTCAGCCCAGGCCAACCTCCTACTCCACGTTGCCGGGCAACCGGCAACGTAACACCTCAAGACCCCCTCCAGGTCCTGGTTGACGCGCTCCGTCTGCCCGTTCGACTGCGGATGAAACCCAGACGAAAGGCTGACGGAGGCGCAGAGACCGGCGGCAAACGCCTTCCAGAACCTGGAGGCGAACTGATGACCCCGGTCCGACACGATATCCACCTGTGGACCCGAAAGACATGCTGTATCACCAGATCAGCAGTCTCTCGGGCCGATGGAAGCTTGGGGAGAGGAACAAAGTGAGCCGCCTTAGAGAACCGGTCCACCACCACCAAAATGGCGGTGAACCCGTCCGAAAGGGGGAGGCCAGAAATAAAGTCCAGGGATATGTGCGACCAGGGCCGTTTAGGAATAGGAAGTGGCCGGAGGAGACCTGCTGGTGCACGGCGAGAGGTCTTACTGCCCACCGACAGTGGAGCGTCGGGTTTGATATTCTTGGAACCGGGCCTATAGGAGATGGTAAATCGAAATCTTGTGAAGAATAACACCCACCTGGCCTGGCGAGCGTTAAGACGTTTAGCCCCTTGGATGTAAGCCAAGTTCTTATGATCGGTCCAAACAATGAAAGGATGTGCCGCCCCCTCCAACCAATGTCTCCATTCCTCCAGTGCCAACTTGATAGCCAATAACTCCCAATTACCCCCGTCGTAGTTACGCTCGGCTGGTGACAGACGGCGAGAAAAAAAAGCACACGGGTGCACTTTCCCATCCTTTAAGCATCTCTGAGAGAGCACCCCCCCCACCGCGATGTCAGAGGCATCCACCTCCACAATGAACGGAACCTCTGCATTGTGGCGGATCAATACAGGAGCGGAGGTAAACCGATGTTTGAGGTCGCAGAAGGCCGACTCTGCCCTAGGCGACCATTCAAAGCCAGGGAGAGAGGACTTAGTGAGAGCTGTTAACGGATTGGCTAAGGCGCTAAAGTTGCGAATAAAGCGCCTGTAAAAATTTGCAAAGCCCAAAAAACGTTGTAACCCCTTGAGCGACGAAGGCCGTGGCCAGTCCAAGACTGCACTCACCTTGGCCGAATCCATGCGCAGATCACCCTTCGTCAACACAAAGCCCAGGAAGGAAACGGTATCAGTGTGAAACACACACTTCTCAGCCTTAACGAATAGTTGATGCTTGAGGAGACGGTCTAGCACCTCTTGAACGTGCAGTTGGTGTTGCACCATATCGCGAGATAAAATTAGGATATCATCTAGGTAAACAAACACAGACACCCCAATCAAATCTTGCAGCACGTCGTTAACCAGGGCTTGGAAGACTGCCGGAGCATTAGCCAAACCAAAGGGCATGACCAAATACTCATAGTGACCATTAGGCGTATTAAATGCAGTCTTCCACTCGTCTCCTTCTCTAATCCTGACCAAATTGTATGCATTACGTAAGTCAAGTTTAGAAAAGACCTGCACCCCCTGTAAGCACTCAAAGGCAGTGTCCATGAGAGGTAAATGATATCGGTTCTTGATGGAAACATCATTCAATCCCCTATAATCAATGCACGGACGCTGATCCCCATCTTTCTTATCAACAAAGAAGAAGCCAGCGCCGGCAGGGGATGTGGAAGGACGTTTGTGCCCCGCAAGCAATGCCTCCTCAATGTAGCTGTTCATGGCCAAGGTCTCAGGGCGTGAGAGAAAGAACATTCGCCCGCGAGGCGGGGAGGTACCGGGTAGGAGATTAATGGGACAGTCGTATGATCTATGACGCGGTAGTGCTTTAGCACGCGTCTTGCTAAAAACGTCCGCTAGGTCCCAATAGATCTCAGGAACCCCTATCAAATCGTGATTAAAGGGTAGAACAGAATCTGCGACGCTCCCCACCATCCTGGAGAGAGAAGAAGGAGACAAAAGAGAAGAGGGGGGGGAGGACAAGGGAATGGACAAACTCTCGCCGACGACCGACTTCACGTCGACCTCCGTTGAGAGCTTGCCCGTGCTCCAATTAATATGACGTATACATGAAGACAACCAGGGATGACCCAACACCATAACAGAATAGGGGGAGACAATGATAAATAATTGAACCCACTCCCACCCCCCACCCGCCACCCGGATGTGTATAGGAACAGTGCGCTGAGTGACGCTCCCACTGCCCAGGGGCTGACCGTCCAGGGCGTAGATAGGAATAGGAACCCCCAACTCCTCTACCGGGATTCCCCATTCCCTCACCAACCCCAAGTGAATGAAATTGCCCGCCGCCCATGAGTCAATGAGAGCCTTAGTTCCCCTAACGTCACCCCCACAGTTAACCGCCACCTCCAGAAATGTACATGTGTCTGATGGTAGTGCTGGGATGAGCCCACCTGCTGGCGCCCCCTCGAGGCCCGGCGGAGCACCTCCTCTTCCCGACTGGCGCCGAGTTGAGCCAGCCTGGTCCCGACAGCTGCCGAAACGATGACCGGTGCGGCCGCACCGGAAGCAGCGTCGCTCCTTGATGAAGCGCCGCCGCTCGTCGTCTGAGAGCGACAGCGCCCCAAGCTGCATGGATTCATCACCCAGTGGCCCACTCGTGTAATGCAGGAAAGTATCAACACCGGGAGGAGAAGGGACACGTACCTGGGTAGTATTTCCACGCTCCCTCTCTCTCTCCCGATGTCGGTTGTCCATCCGTATGGCGGTGTTGATGAGCACTTCCAGCTGCTCAGGGATCTCACACACGGCGAGCTCGTCCCTCATCCGTGCGGAGAGTCCCTTGACGAACAAGACCACACAGGGAATTTCCGGCAAAGCTGCCTCCCGAGCCACGATCCGAAATTCAATGGCGTAATCTGAGACCGTGCGGAGGCCCTGCCGGCAGGCGAGAAGCCGCCCACCGGCCTCGAAGATCGAGAGTACTCTGGAAGTATCGAATACTCTTCTCAACTCCCCGGTAAAGGCGTCCACACTGTCGCAGATTGACGCCCCGCTCTCCAATTCGGCCGTAGCCCAGGAGAGTGCTCGACCGGTGAGGAGGGTGATAATATATGCGACCTGTGATCTGGAAGAGGGAAATGAACGTGGCTGCAGCTGGAAAACGAGTGAGCACTGGGTGATGAACTCTCTGCATCCCTCCGGTGCTCCCGCGTAGCGGCCTGGTGCGGGTAGCCGTGGCTCCTGGGTCTGCTCCTGGTGCCCAAAAGCTCTCCGACTTTCCTCGGTGTTGAACGCCGCCTCTCCTGCCGCCGTTTCTCCCACCGTCGTCCTTACCCCAGCCACCTTGACTTGTGCCTTCTGGGCTGTGAGTAGCGCCGAATGTGCCGTCTCCTGCGACGCGCTGACGATCCCGCCCAGCCGAACCAACTCGTCGCTGACCAGCTGCTGGTGTCCCTCCATGCGCTCCTGTGCACTCTTCTGTGCCTGGAGCATCTCCATGATCGCCTCCATGGAACTCTGATGGTCAGGTCTTCTGTCAGGATGGAGGTAGGTGAGTTCCAATTGTTGTAAGCAATCACAGAGACGGAGATGGTATACTCTTGAACAGGTTTGACTTTAATAGTAAAGAACACAAAGAGTAATACTAGGATATTATGCCGAGGGGCAAAGGTAAGAGGGAATAACATAATGGAGCTTAGTGGTGGTCCAGAGCTGGAACCGCCCGCGTTATACACCAAATACCAACATTCCACACACACCCCTGTGACAGCCAATCAGAAGCCAACCCCTAAGTGACAGCACTAAATCACAGGGAAAACAAGTGACAGTAGTCAGGTGACAGATGACAGAAATGGTGGGTGGTTCCCGACCGTAGTCAGTAACCAGAACGTAACAGATCCCAGCTTCGTAAAACGACCCCCCCCCCCATGATGATATATATGGTATATACCTTTGATTTGGAAATAATATATGTTTCAGGCGAGCAACCCGAACGATTTGCGCATATGCATATAACACGTCATATCTCACTATCTAGAAAACGAGACTGGATTATTTTTAAACGGGGTGATGTTTAGCGTGGAATAGCGCACAAACAAAAGTATGTAGAAATTAACTGGTTTGTCAATGTTGGACTATAAATAATGCCTGTCAAATGAGCCATAGTACTGTCTCCATAGTTATAATATAGAATATACGATGGGTCCGCCTGGTCTCTTTTGAAAGATAACATTCTGAAGTTACTAATGCAAAAAAGGAAAATCACTTTTAGTGCTAATGAAATAGAGGTCTGAAGTGGAGTTGAACTTGTGTAAAAAAATATTCTGTAGTGGTTGCAATATCATAAAAAAAAGGTATAAACTGGAAAACACGTTCAGAAATGGGTCTTTGATAGATCCGGATAAACCGTGTGACAAAAAAAAAAGCTCTGCAAAATCCATTTCCTCATCCACGGCCGTTCATTCTGAAGTGTGATTCCTTCTCGTTTTCGCTCGTCAACTTTCACCTACTTCCTGTATTTGCACCGTATCGTTGGAAAGGTACACTCATTGGGTCTCATTCCCGAAAATTTTCCAAAGATATATTCTGGAAGACTTGGAACCACTGAGACATAATCTATGACAAGTACACTCTGAGTCCTGAACGTGCTGGAGATATGTCTTAAGTGGCTGAAACGGTCGCAGAAATTATATGATCTGATATCTGCTTGGAGAATGGCATTCTGTCGTAAACTCCAAAGCGCGTTCCCGTTCAGCTCATTTGCATACAGAAAACCGCCTCCATAGTTCCTTATAAGGCAACTAGTGACACAGTTGTGTGAAATGGAATGGCGGAAGTGCTTTGCGAGCCGCGTGATTACGAAACCTAGCGTCAGTCAGTGCCAATCAGAGAGCGTCTCCGAGAAATGCGGCTAGGTTTCGTAATCACGCTTGCGCCCATCAAAACTAGATTAGATTAATGTATTGGCATCATAGACAGCTCGCGGTACACACCTGCCGCAGCGCGCGCGCACACACAGACACGCGTGCGCGCAGTACTGTATATGAATGAATGAATGACATATAATATATATAGCCTACGGCGGGCGTAATGAATGAACGCAGTATATGGCTTATTATTCCATAAACCTATAGGCTACTGTTCATTCGTAGGCGCACACAAGACTTGTTATGGAATATTAATGCAGTCTATTTCCATCGATTAGCTTTAGTTCTTATTTATTTATCCACCGTCATTTCAGTGTTGGTGTATTGTATTTCAATATAAGTTTAATTGATTAATGATATATTCGAAGGAATGCAGGTTTATAGCTATATCAACCCCGTCCAATGTACAGTAAATGACCAAGTATGGTTTTGTCAATATTCCAATGTACAGTTTTGCTTGTACAGTGTAAGTCTATCCCCCACCCATCCCTACCCAACCTCCTCCAACAGTTTCTACGTCAAATGTACTCTCTTTTCTGGACTCTTTTTGTATCACAAACAGTAGGCTACTGTATTTGCAAATCTGGTATGTCATAAATGTATAGATGTAGCAGTACTGTCTATCTGTGTCGTGTGTCATATATGTTATGATGAATTGAAAATGGGGGACCCTGATGTAAACAAGACGAAATTCTTTCTCTGGCATCCCCTTATGTAATTGAGCTGTACTGTACTGTACCCATTCTGCAATCTGTTAATAAAGTTTTCAATCAATCAATCAAACAAAGGTCTGTCCCATTGTATACCAATCAATGGGATACATTGCATGTTGACCTGCATTCTTTCAAACGTATATAATTAATCATTAAAACAGATGTGTAACAAATAAGAAATACAAATTCCACAGAAGGCATTAAATTATTATTATTTTCAATCATTTCACAATAATTGCATAATTGTGTTTGAATATATGAGTAATTATTTGTCCAAAATAGCTGGTTCAGATATGGTTAATCCAGCTGCCCTGTGATCAGATGAATCCATATTATTTATTTTTACGACATCAAATTCGTAATTTCTTATCGTACAAATATTGTCATATTTATTTTAATTATGATTAAGTAATTAATTCCAAGGAGGCCTGTAGCGTTGACGTGAAGGAATCACTATGAGAACACAGTCTGTCAAGTTATAATAACATTTTAAATTAGTCAATCAATCATGAGATTTGATCGTGGGCTGAGAGCATATTTAAGTGTGCTCATCTGCTCTCAAATAAGATCTCAGGAAAATTTGAAGACTCCCACTCCCAGCCCTAATATGTCTTAAATAGGCCGAAATCTGGCTAAGACGAAATATTTTGTCGTAACTTCGTTCGAGAATGAGACCCATTGGCTACACAAAAATGTTCGCCATCAGCGGATGATTGTCAGTTCTGGAGCGTCGGAAGTCCAGCGTGGTCATCTGGTGTGTGGCATGTAAAAAGACGCTCGTCTGACATATCGCCATGTAACTCGAGAATCGAGGCACGGATTTGGTCGAGTGAGGTGGCGTTCGAACGGCAACAAATAGATCTTTTCGAAAGGTAATTTTGAAAATTGCTGTCCCGAGCCGCTACACGCTCGCAAAGTGCTGTGACTTTCGTGCAAGGGCAAAATGGCACTTACACGTACGTACCAGTGCATGGATAAAAAGGATAAAAAGCTAAATACTATTATTTTGTGTCATGTTTCCAAATAAGATTGTTCACAACTAAATTTTCTCTAACTTCAGTTTGTTGGTTAGATGACCTCCATGATCAATCTTGGTCTCAGTGAAGTTTCTCTGTTTAGTTTGCTTAGCCATTATTCCACATTCCACAAACTTTTTCCATGGGGGTGTTAATTACCATATATGGTTAATTAGGGCCGGTTCTGTATGCAAATACTTAGAATCGTGCACGAACATAGATGGTAAGAACAATGGTATTTATCAACACGGAGTACTTGCATGTGTGCGTACGACCTGTGTACGCACGTTTGATAAATCCAGATTTTTCTGTGCATAGAGACATTCTAAATTCCATGCGTAGGAGATAAAATAGAACACTTTCTACGCATTGTTGATAAATGAGGGCCTAGGACTTCAGGACAGAGGGGTATTACGCTCCAGGACTTTTGTTGTGTTTTTAACTGTGTTTATTGTGAGAAGACAACTGGTATCCGCGCGAAAGCGTCTACTCCAGTAATTGGTCTCTTTTCTTTCTTTCTTTTTTAGTTGAACACATTCGGCGCCAGACCCGAGATATCCCGGGTTAACTCGCTAGCGGTTGAGCGCCAGACCCGAGATTCCTCTGGTTTTGGTCGTAGATATAGCTCTCCAAACAAAGTGACGCACACTGAAAACAGGCTATGGAAACCTGGCGTATTAGGTACAAGGATAAGGGTAATGGCTGGCGTCCAATGTGTTAATGGCAACTCAGCCTTGACACGCTTGAGTCCCATTTACTGACTGGCTATTTCTCCATTCTGTGTTCCAGGAAGGCATGGTCTTTCACACATTTGGCACAGCCTGAGAAGTGCCTCTTCTCCGAATTGTTGTGGTGAATACATACCATCATCTCTGTCAGTTGAACATCGTTTCAATTATGAAACTGTGCTTTTATAGCTTTTATGGCTGCTTGCTATTTCAGCCTACCCCCCCCCCCCCTCTCTTTCTCTCTCTCTCTCGCTCTCTTCTCTCCCTACTCCCTGCCATACCCCCTCCTCCTCTTGGCACCGTCTGACTCCTCTTATCTCTTATCTGTCTTGATTTCACTTCTTCTTAAAATGGCCCTCTCGGTCTTTGAAATCTTCCTCATCTCCCTCTCCATATTCTCCATGTCTCCCACTCTGAATACATATACATTTTGCCCTCTCTCTCTCTCTCTCTCTCTCTCCCTCTCTCGATGCGTGAACGTATGCGCACACGTGGACGTGTGTCTGTGTGTTTTCTTTTCCTTTTTTTCTTTTCTTTTAGTTGACGGATGCGTTCCCCGGTCGCGGCACGTCTCTTAAAGCAGACTCTCCCCGCCGCGAGCCTGAGGGGGAAATCACCGCATCACCCTGATTTATAGCCATGATCCCCCTCATCTGTCAGCGGGAGGAGTGAGAGCGACATGACAAACTGTGAAACGCCAGCCGCGATGAAACAACACCCCACCCCCCGACCCCGAACCGTGAGCTACCGCCTCGCGTACACCGCCACAACTAATGCTTCGCCTCACGCCGCCCTGGGGACCCGGTGATGTGTGATCAGACCCACGGGCGGCGGGGGCGACGAGATACATCAAAAAGTCCCCCGGCTTCATCGATAATAAGATATCGATTTGGACCCGAGCCCAAACAAATGGTGATATGATGTCTGGTTTGGCTGGCACCGACTGACAAAACCTGAATTCGGTTTGGCAGAGGGGTAGGGGCGGTCGGCGGAGTATGTTGTTCTCCCTCCCTCCCTCCCTCCCTCTCTCCCTCCCTTCCTCACACTCCCCCAGTCCTGCCAGACATCCCATCTGTCATCTCGCCACACTTTCACCATTTCTCTGTCCGTTTAGGGAGCTTCTCGTGTGAGAGGAGACCCCGGAGAGCAGCGGGGGCACCGGAGACATGGCATGAAGATGGAGGTTACTCTGCTTAACAGAGGATGGCTGTCTCCAAAGCCCTCGGCCAGATGGCCAGTGTCTACTAAAACTCCCTCTTTATGACACCCCCTCTCTCAGACAGCCAGCCAGACAGACAGACAGACAGACAGACAGACAGACAGACAGACAGACAGACAGACAGACAGACAGCCAGCCAGCCAGCCAGCCAGACAGACAGTCAGACAGACAGACAGACAGACAGACAGACAGACAGACAGACAGACAGACAGACAGACAGACAGACAGACAGACAGACAGACAGACAGACAGACAGACAGACAGACAGACAGACAGACAGACAGACAGACAGACAGACAGACAGACAGACAGACAGACAGACAGACAGACAGACAGACAGACAGACAGACAGACAGACAGACAGACAGACAGACAGACAGACAGACAGACAGACAGACAGACAGACAGACAGACAGACAGACAGACAGACAGACAGACAGACAGACAGACAGACAGACAGACAGACAGACAGACAGACAGACAGACAGACAGACAGACAGACAGACAGACAGACAGACAGACAGACAGACAGACAGACAGACAGACAGACAGACAGACAGACAGACAGACAGACAGACAGACAGACAGACAGACAGACAGACAGACAGACAGACAGACAGACAGACAGACAGACAGACAGACAGACAGACAGACAGACAGACAGACAGACAGACAGACAGACAGACAGACAGACAGACAGACAGACAGACAGACAGACAGACAGACAGACAGACAGACAGACAGACAGACAGACAGACAGACAGACAGACAGACAGACAGACAGACAGACAGACAGACAGACAGACAGACAGACAGACAGACAGACAGACAGACAGACAGACAGACAGACAGACAGACAGACAGACAGACAGACAGACAGACAGACAGACAGACAGACAGACAGACAGACAGACAGACAGACAGACAGACAGACAGACAGACAGACAGACAGACAGACAGACAGACAGACAGACAGACAGACAGACAGACAGACAGACAGACAGACAGACAGACAGACAGACAGACAGACAGACAGACAGACAGACAGACAGACAGACAGACAGACAGACACAGACAGACAGACACAGACAGACAGACAGACAGACAGACAGACAGACAGACAGACAGGCAGACAGACAGACAGGCAGGCAGGCAGACAGGCAGGCAGGCAGGCAGGCAGGCAGGCAGGCAGGCAGGCAGGCAGGCAGGCAGACAGACAGACAGACAGACAGACAGACAGACAGACAGACACAGACAGACAGACAGACAGACAGACAGACAGACAGACAGACAGACAGACAGACAGACAGACAGACAGGCAGACAGACAGGCAGGCAGGCAGACAGGCAGGCAGGCAGGCAGGCAGGCAGGCAGGCAGGCAGGCAGACAGACAGGCAGGATTCCAACTCAAATTATATTGATCTGTTAACTATTCGTCGCAAATTCTACTTCAGCCTTGTCAAAATTATAGCACCAAAGGTTTTGAAAGCTGCACAAAAACAGTGAAAAAACTGGAACTGGCATAGAGACGTTTAAGCTGTGTGTGTTTTCTGTGACCATATGTGGTTTTGTTGTCCGTCCCATTGTTGGCAAACATTGGCTGTGAGATAGCAGCCATAGGGGGGGGGGGGGGCTGAGAGACGAGGGGACTGCGATGCAAGATTTCTGCCCAAGACTCCCTCCTCTTCCAGGGGGAGATGTAACGGTCTGTGAGCCCCCGGATCCACGGACAGATGGAGACACTCAACTCTCCTCCTCCTCCTCCTCCTCCTCCTCCTCCTCCTCCTCCTCCTCCTCCTCCTCCTCCTCCTCCTCCTCCTCCTCCTCCTCCTCCTCCTCCTCTCCCTATTCTCCCAGGCGGAGCAGAGCATCCAGCCCCCGGGGAACATATGCGTGGCTTCTTGAAGGACGGGCAAAATCTCGGAGAGGGGCCAACCTTGGGATTTGGCGCGTTTCCCGAAGGCTTTTTCATTGTTCCGTTGGGCCTTCTGGACCCTGTTCTGATGGACAGGCTTGGCTTCACCGCCCCACGTAGCGGGGAACTGTGGCACAGTTCACACTCGCTCCGCAGTGTCAAACTTCAACAGCGGTCCACGAGGACATACTGTACGCACTCCAGACCACACACACTGGCCAACGCTGTTACAGAATCTATCCCGGCCGTCTCAAACACTGACTGCCACAGACGGCGTGAAGACCGTATACGCTTGCAGAATCTGCTAGAAATTGCCCCCCTTATACAGAGGGGAGCATCCTTTACAATCTCCTTTATGTCTGTTAGCAGGTGAGACAACGTTGGTTCAGCCCCGGTGAACATGGCGCAAAAGCGTTGGCCCATTCAGCTTGCCGTTAAAAGGCAATTAGCTCTTCCAATATTCCCTTCACTTTGCCACTGTCTGAGGACGATTAAATGCAATTTTCATCCAGACAGTGTGTTATTAAACCAGCCCACCTCCACCAGCCTTCTTTTAATGGTTTTGGAGCGAAACAATAGAAAGGCAGGAGTGCAACTCAGGAGATTATCGTCAGGCAATCACAAAGGTAATAATGAAGTTAACCTACAAAAGACTTCGGGGCACCGTAATGTGCCTAAAATAGATGGTGCTCTGTCTGATGTAGCTCGTCTTTGTCCTTTCGCAAGGTGGTAAAACAGGCCTTTATATGAACACAATAGGGTGGCACCCAGAGAGAGACGCAAATTTCTAGGTTTACTTTACCTTGCAATCAAATAATATTACTACTCTGTACAACATCTGATTAGCATTATACTCAGTAGTACTAATTTATATATTTTATGCCCAGTTTAATCACTTTTACATTGTATATTACTATTGCACTTTACTGTTACATTTGCACTCTGGTTGGATGCCAAACTTCCTTTCGTACTGTATTGTACGTTGTACGTTGTGCTGTACAATGACAATACATTTGAATCAAATGTAATCTAATCTAATAAATCTTCACTGTACAGTAGGTAGTTAGGTTAGCTAGCAAGCAAGCTACGGTAATGTAATTAGTTGCAGAGAGCAACAGACACCAGGGCTTTCCTGAGCACTGGCCTATATGTGGCTAAATCTTCAACCAGTAAAACATGTGCCCTCAATCTTGATCCAATGAAAGAAATTCAATAGCGCAGGCCCTTGGCTGACTGGTGACTTATCCGGCAAGTTGAAGCCACATCGGATAGGAAACGTGCAAGTTACCGCAATGTGGTTAGGGACACACACACACACACACACACACACACACACACACACACACACACACACACACACACACACACACACACACACACACACACACACACACACACACACACACACACAAGTCCAAAAGTTTTGCCATAGTTGCTATAGTTTTGTTTTCAGTGGCCCTCCTGCTTGTGGTCAGTGGCCCTGCTGCTTGTGGTCAGTGACCTGCTTGTGGTCAGTGGCCCTGCTGCTTGTGGTCAGTGGCCCTCCTGCTTGTGGTTAGTGGCCCTGTTGCTTGTGGTCAGTGGCCCTGCTGCTTGTGGTCAGTGGCCCTCCTGCTTGTGGTCAGTGGCCCTGCTGCTTGTGGTCAGTGGCCCTCCTGCTTGTGGTCACTGGCCCTCCTGCTTGTGGTTAGTGGCCCTGCTGCTTGTGGTCAGTGGCCCTGCTGCTTGTGGTCAGTGGCCCTGCTGCTTGTGGTCAGTGGCCCTCCTGCTTGTGGTCACTGGCCCTCCTGCTTGTGGTTAGTGGCCCTGCTGCTTGTGGTCAGTGGCCCTGCTGCTTGTGGTCAGTGGCCCTGCTGCTTGTGGTCAGTGGCCCTGCTGCTTGTGGTCAGTGGCCCTCCTGCTTGTGGTCACTGGCCCTCCTGCTTGTGGTTAGTGGCCCTGCTGCTTGTGGTCAGTGGCTCTGCTGCTTGTGGTCAGCGGCTCTGCTGCTTGTGGTCAGTGGCCCTGCTGCTTGTGGTAACTGGGCACCCTGTTTGTTTTGGGTTGATTATTAAAAGGAAGAAGGGATCTGTATTGTCATGATTTTTGTATGTGCCAATAAAATTCTCTATAAAAAAATAAATACAATTAAATCAAATGTTGCTCCATGGGGGTCATGTTATTCGGCCACATGGTGGAGCTATTTTCTAAAATTATATGATAGAGACATGACATTTGCCAATGACAGCTATTGGTGTAAAACTTGACATCACTATAAAATAACCTGTTGTGACCTCAGGATGGTCAAATGGTCAAAGGTTAATGATACCAAATCACTGTATGAGCTTTCTGTTCTTCAAGGTCTTGAGATCTTAATGCTGTGTTTTGCAGGGACTTTTGACAGATTTTTCATCATTTGTAATTTGAGGCAATATTTAAAACAATGTTCATAACATATTAAAGGGATAGTTGTGACTTTTTGGTAACTTATGATGTTGTTGATTGGTAGTCCTTTCTCAGCACAATCCATGTTCCTCATACTAGCTGAATGGATGAATGAATGAATGAATGAATGAATGAATGAATGAATGAATGAATGAATGAATGAATGAATGTATGAATGAATGAATGAATGAATGAATGAATGAATGAATGAATGAATGAATGAATGAATGAATGAATGAATGAATGAATGAATGAATGAATGAATGAATGGCTAGTTAGCCACAAACAAAAGCAACGTGATCGAGTCAAGTTTCTGTTGCTGACTGAAGCTACCCGAAATGCACTCCACGGTGCACACAAAGTAGAGTTCAGCCTTTGTACAGACAGGAGCTTGACCCCATTCGTTTGTGGCTAACTAACCGGAGCTAGTATGAGGAAACAGCATGGCTTGTGCTGAGAAAGGACTCAACTTCATCATTGGTAAGTAGGAAATAGTAAATAGCTTTGATACGGTATCTATAGGGCTTGTACCATCCCACCTGTCGGGGCAGGAACCTTTACTATCATTGAGTTCAGTTTAACCTCCAATTATACATGCCTTATCTGGTTATAGTGTGTCATTAGGGGGCAGGCAGTGCAGCACTTCAAGCTCCAGGTATGCATGCGCTATTGGGTTATATTGGAAGTTAGCAAACTGAATACATCGTTGTTGGTTGCCTCATTAGATAAGTGTCACAGCATAGGTTAGTTATGGAGTCATGTGAATGTGTGGTCGAATGCCATTTTAATGACTGACTGACTTATTTAAACTCGAAAGGCAACTGGGGTTTCCCTCATTTACACGTACACTCATCGAGTGTACATACAGAGTTAAGCGAAAAAGGCATATCAAATACAGAATATAAAATCATAACAATAAGACAAGTAAGGATAACAATTGAATAAAACATGTACAGCTTGATAAACTCATTGGTTAGCGATGTTTCCTTTTTTATTTATTTTTTTACTGCCTTTGAAATTTAAAATCCCCTGCCTTAGCAGAGAGAGAAATCCATATTAGAAATAATACATTGTTCAAGGTAAAGAACCTGTGTGAACCACAGACAAAGCTAGTTTCACAACCTATTCATTTTGCTATGCTGAAGAAGCCTTTACTTTACTTTACTTACTTGGGCAGAACGATTATGACACGTGAACAGAACCATTGAAGTGGGATATAGGATTCTTGAATGGGCAATTTGTTCAAAGATATAAGGCTTTAAATATTATCAGTCTTGCAGGTATTGACCACTTGAATAAGAGCTGATCGTGTATCCATAATAACCTTAATGACCAACAACTATTACCTTGACTCAGTGTGAATACTGGGTGAGGACTGGGGAAATCAATAGATAACAGGATTCCATTGATAGTCATAAGCTTTTAAACCCTCAGGCTATTAGAGACTAAGAAGAGAGAGAGAGAAAATCAGAGATTATAGACCATGTACATGAAATCCTTTCCTGCAGCTGTTCGTTTACTTGTGTAAAGGTTGATTCAGGTGAACATGTCAATAGCCAACATCCAATCGATGTTGAATCAATGTCTCATGACAGCAACTAGTCCTGGAGAAATGGTAAAACTGATCATTCATGAAATGGCAAGGCAGCCATATGGATGGCAAGGCCCCAGGGCAAAACATGACATTATGGACCCTACTTATGCCTTATGAATGGAACTGGCCTGTAACAGATCCTTCCGTATGGCCGCAGTAATGCTCCAAATATCGGCATATGTGGACACTTTGATGTTAATGACCACATTTTGTGAACCAGCATGCACCCTGACATTTATCAAGGCAACAGCAGAAACACAAATGTATTGTATTCTCTTGTGTGTACAACGTTGATGAAAGGAGTAAGAAATTAGTACGAATGCGGTTTCACATTAGTGAGCCTGATGAGCAACACCAATTAATGAGGTATATAAATAAATACATTTTTGAAATGCAATTTCCCTTGTGTAGCCTATATCTGTAGAAGTTCCAGGATAATAGGCCCATAATGCCATGCAGCCTACTTAATTTGTAGAGTGCATAGGACAATATGGAAATTAATCATAGCCCACAAATTGTCTATTAACGGCACTGGGCCTAAAATATAGAGCATTCTGCAAGTTTCTTCATTTGAAATTAGACACAATGGTGATCCAATTATGATCCATAACTAAAAACCTAGTGAGGTTCATGTATGTAATAGTTAATAGTTTAATTGCTTAGTATGCATATTATATGACATATATATATATATATTCAGTTATATATATACTGTATATATATATATTTTTTTTAATGACAATTCCCTCCTGGTCGTTGCACTGCCCTACTAACGGTATGTGGAGGGTGTAGACTACCACATGCCTCCTCTGATACATGCCTGCCAGCCGCTTTTTTTCACCTGACAGCTAGGCGTCTAGTCTAGTAGTGCAGCTGCGTTCAATACATTTCAATTCAATTAATTTCCAATGTAAAGGAGCGTATGCAGTACCTTTCTTGTACCTCGTGGCTGCATGCGCTCCTCTACATAGGAAATTAATTGAAAGTGGTGACGGTGGTGTAGTGGTTAACACTGCTATAAGGTCCAGGGTTCGATTCCCGCTTGGGGACCAGGTTTCCGCATTGCCAGATACCCAGCTGGGGTATCTCCCGGGCCTTTCTGTGTAGAGTTTGCATGTTCTCCCCGCCCTCGCAAAGGGTTTCCCCTCCCGATAAGATAAACCCAATGGAAAAACATGCACAACAGATCGCTAACGCAGTCGCGTTCCCTGACGAAGACGGACAGGAGCACTTGGATTGGTCCCCGGGGCATGGCCCAACGCCGCAACCCCTATCTGCTCCCGGCTGCCCTTGGGGGGAAGGACAATGGGATGGGTCAAGATTTCAAGATTCAAGAGTTTTATTTGTCACATACATACCAGGGCATACAGTGAAATGCGGGTGGCCATGCCCGCTGTGATTGTGCAATAATACTAATAATAATATAGACATAAAAAACAGGTAATAAAACGACATAAAATGGGCATAAAATAGACATGCTAAAGTCCTGAGATGCAATACAATGTTAGCTATGGATTTAAGGCACTGGGTCCTATGTACACATCTATACAATATACAGTTTTTACTCTATATCCTTATGCTATACTTGCTATATCTAAACTATACTATACAAAAACCACATCGGTTCTTTCCTTAAAAAGTGACCTTTATTTTCCTCGTTCCTTTAAAGTGTCCTTTCCATTTTGTTTAAAGTGACCGTTTGTGTGTGAGCGATTGCAGCATGTGTGTTGTATGTGTGTGCTCATGTGTACTTGTGTGTGGAGAGTGCAGTGTTCAGTGTTCTGATAGCCTGGGGGAAAAAGCTGAGCCGTAGTCTCTCTGTTCTTGTTGCATGTGTACGTAGGAAAAGGCTGTTGTTGGGGTGGTGGGGGTCTTTCATTATTCTGCAGGGTCTGGATTTGCACCTCCTGCAGGGGTGGTAGTGCAATACCCATAGTACGCTCTGCTGAGCGCACCACTCTCTGTAGGGCCTTCCTGTCCTGGGCCGTGCTGTTTCCAAACCAGGCAGTGATGTTTCCAGTCAGAATGCTCTCTACAGCCCCGGAATAGAAGGATACTCTGAACTTCCTTAACTGTCTCTGTTACGTTCTGGACACCGACTGAGGTCGGTGACCACCCACATTCCTGGCATATGTCACTGGGCTTGTCACCTGTCCTTTCCCTGTCAATTAGTGCTGTCACTTAGGGGTGGTTCCTGATTGGCTGTCACGGGGGTGTGTGTGGAATGTTGGTATTTGGTGTCTATGTAACCTACCTGTCTTCTGCTTGTTCATTGTCAGGTCTTCACTAATTGCGTTCGGGGAAAACGCGGACGGTTCAACTCTGGACCTCCAATAAGCTCCTATTTACCTTATTTCCTGCCTGTGCTATTTAGCATTTATCTCTCTTAGAAATTACTCTTGTGTTGTTACTATTAAAGTCGAACCTGTTCAAGAGTAAACACTCTTCGTCTCTGTGATTGCCTTCACCCATTGGAACTCACCTACATCCATTCCTGACAGTCTCAGGTGATAGAGGCGCTGTTTCGCCTTTTTTCCGACTGAGTCTATGTGTGTTGTCCATGTCAGGTCCTCTGTGATGTGGACTCCCAGGTACTTAAAACTGCTCACCCTGTCCACGATAGCCCCATTTATCCACAGTGGCATGTGTGTCCCCTGCTGTATTCTCCTGCATTCATTTGTCTGCATTTTTACTCACTGTACTTAGATTGTACTTATGTTGTACTTTAGCTTGTATATTGTATTGTATATTGTATTGTATATTGTTATTCCTCTTTTGCTACTTTTTTACTGTATGAAGCACATTCTCAGGGGCTCATACAGAACCAAGCATTGCACTGTAGAGTACATGTAGCCTACGTTATATGTGACAAATAAAAACAAACTTGAACTTGAACTTGGAGAGAGACATTTCATTGGCGACCCAATGCATGTGTGTGTGTGTTCCTGTGTGTCGCCCATCTTGCAGCATGTGTGTTAAACTGCATGATAAAATGCATGGAGGTTCAAGCTATCTGCCCCAGATCCCCTCCCTGCTGAACAGGCGCCCTGACCGACCAGTAGGAGTCGCTCTTGCAACAACCAGGACTCATACCCCACCGGCTTCCCATCCGCAAACATTGCCCATTGTGTTGGGATGACTGACCATGCCATAGGTACCGCTACCGGAAATTGACCTGGATTTCTAAGGTGGTAGGCAAGTGCTTAGACCTCTACACACTACCCAGTTGTCCCCATATCATATTTTCTTATGTTATGATTAAAAAAAAGTCGATTAATGACATAAATAAAAATGGATCGAACCACAAGACATGTGGGGTGTTTTGAAAAAAAGACAAGCACAAAGCAAAGTGTCAATATGTCTACAGTATTTCATAACAATGTGTGGTATCATTCTCTGCTCAAACTATTATGGAATATGGGTATATTTGTTGAGTCTTGAGTCCCAAAGGTCAACGGCTCCAGAAAAAGGGTGAACTTGGTAAAGGACCAGTGCACCACACACCTTAGATAGGTTCTATTTTCTCCCCAACAGTTAGTTAAAATACATGGGTTTTAGAAGTAATCATATATTGGCAAAACTAGAAAAGAGATCAGTAGGATACATAGGCTTTTTAAAATAGCCCAAAAGTAAGGTAATATCGTTTAGATTAAGGCAATTAAGATACTCTGCCAAACTGCCCTCTCTGTCTCTGAAAACATTCAATACTAGGTGGGCTGTCTGTTAAAAGGAGGCCTTGCGTTAGAAGGGATTAGCATTCTCGTCTTAAAGTTAACTACAGCTGCCCTTTTCCCCCACGGGGGGGAACAGGTAAAACAATAGGTTGTGAGTGTCTGGCAGGCCGACTTTAACATTTCAAAGGCTGGCGCTATTGACAAAGCAGACGGGGACAAAAAATGGCAGGAGGTCGCACCCAGGCATTTGTTTAGAAATCTCCCTCAAACCAGTTTTGGCCACAGGATACGAGTTGACCTGATTAGCAGAACAGACTGGTGATCTCTGACCCCCAAATTGCTATTTTGTCCCAAATTAGGAAACCATCAATAAAGACCCTTTTATTTAACTTCATAGGACCATTTAGGGTTGCTAAACAGTAAAATAATATAGATTCCCACAAAGAAAAGAATAAATAGGCTAAAGAAAGCAATTAGACTATTCTCTACTGTTGTATAGTCTAAGTTCTTCCAGTAAATACAGTTAATGTGTAATGGCATTAGAAAACTAAGCTAACATCCAAGATAAGGTTATAGAATTATTAAATGCAACAGGACTGTCTCAAAACCAAGAGGGACAACAATAGCTAACAATTGAAGATTCTATATTCAACTAAAAAATATAGGCTTCTTTGTTCTTATCAAAAAACCATCAATAAGGCTAAACTTAGTTATTAGGCTCCAATTTCGATCAGAAAAACGACAACATTCACGATCAAGTATAGTCATTGCTAAATTCTTAAACTATTTGACAGTAAAATAGATACTGGGGTATAAAACGTTAACTAAGTGAAATAGAGAAATATCCTCTTGGCCGCTCTAGGTTTTCAACCAATCAGGAAGTAGAGACATTCTCCTCTGATGTAAGATTTGAGAGGCGGAGTTTAAGCTTTAAAACTAGCAGTCCGGGCAGATAGGAGGAACACGCTTTTTGAAACCACCCATGCAAGGAGGAGAATCGGAGAGGAAATGCTAAATGCTGAGCTAGGATAACGCTGGAGCTAACGGCGGAGCTATCGACTAGCTAGAGGTCAAACTAGTCTTTCGAAAACGGAAGACAACCAAGACTTTGAACCGGAAGTCGTTCTAAGCAAAAGCTAGGACAGTGGCGGATGCTAAACGACTGGTCATGTTTGGAGTTCAAACTAGCAATCACTGACCCGGAAGTTGTTTGCGTATGAAATGTTTTTATATTTTTTAATCTGTAAAAAAGCGCTTATGTTGGATTAAAGTCCGGTTAATGGGTGACGTCATTGTAACGCTGCCGTCGCGGTCTGCTATAGGTGCTCGGTGAACGGAATAGACTGCCGTTTGCGCTCGTAGCCATTGTTAGGCTAGGCTAAGCTATGATGCTAAGCTAAGCTGCAAGCTAACGAGCGGTGCTGGGAGCTAATATAGGCTACTGCGACTACTGTTATTAGATGGCGGACGCTATGGCGTGGCTAACGGTGGCTAAGGCTACCTAGCGATGCTGCCTGCGGCTGGGACTATTTGATGCTATTGTTGTGAATGAGTGATATTGTTGTGTGGATGGTATGACAATGATATTAATGCGTTGTGTGAATTGCAGTGAATTGCATTTTTCACATATCCTGTTCATGAGGTCTTATCTTTTGGGTTATGATGACTGTATTACATTGATAAAAGGTTAGATTTGTGAGTGATAGTGGTGCTTGTAAGGGGATTCTGGAAATTTGTAGTTTCATGTTAAGAGACCACGTAGGTTTGACGTTGCGTGAGGGCTGGCGGCGTGATGACGTGCTTGTTGTAAAATGGGGAAGACACCTCCTATGGGACGCTATGGGTATGGTAGCATGATGGGTGTGATGTTAGGACGTTACAGCAGAGGGCGGTGTTGCCTAATATATTCTGAGTCACAATCTTTTTATTTTTATTTACCCCCCTCTCCCTCTCTCTCCCTCCCAATTCCTTCCATCCCTCCCTCCCTTTCTTCCATCCCTCCCTCCCAATTCCTTCCATCCCTCCCTCCCTCCCTCTCTCTCCCTCCCAATTCCTAATCCCTGACTCTCTCCTCTCCATCCCTCCCTCCCAATTCCTTCCATCCCTCCCTCCCTTTCTTCCATCCCTCCCTCCCAATTCCTTCCGTCCCTCCCTCCCACTCCTCTCCTTCCCGATTCTCACTCCTTCCCTCTCCCTCTTCCCTCTCCCCTCCACATGCCTCTCTTCCTACATCCCCCTCTCCCTCCTTATTCCCTCTCCCTCACACATCCTGCCCCCTCACTCTTTCCCTCTTCCCCTCTCTTTCCTTCCATGGAGTGGGGTTGATAGTGTTGTTTACCCCCCTCCTCAATGTACTTTCCTTAATTCACTTAGGGATAGTGTTCAGGGCCCCCCCTCCCCAATGTGCCTTCCTTGATGCACTTGACTATGATGGTGTTTGCCCCCACGCCCCATGAGTTTGTCTCGCTCTTGAACTTGAAACTTGAACAAGTGAAGGAGTACATGTACCTTGGAAGCTGGATCAGTGAAGGTGGAAGAGCTAACATGGACATTAAGAGAAGAACCGGAATTGCAAAGGGCGCATTCTGGAACCATAAAGAATTATTGAGAAGAAACATAAGTTGGAAAACGAAGACCAGGATTTTGGAAACGTATGTTATGTCAGTCTTTTCATACGGAGCAGAAGCATGGACGCTGAATGAAGAGGCAAAGAGGATGATAGACTCTTTTGAAATGTGGACACTGAGGAAGATGCTGAAGATAACATGGAAGGATAAGATCAAGAATGAGGAGGTACTGAGAAGAGCGGATATGCAAGGAGGACAGCTGCTGGAGAGGTTGAAAAAGAGAAAGATGGAGTTGTGCGGGCATGTTCTGAGAGGATCCAGCGGGGAGATGTTCAAGAAGGTGGTGATGGGGAAGGTGGATGGAAAGAGAGGAAGTGGAAGACCAAGAAGAGGCTGGGTAGACGACGTCTGTGATTGGAGTGGAGTGAGAGGCGGAGTCACGGAGTTGGAGAGAAGAAGTGGGGACAGAATGGGTTGTAGAGTGATAGGCAACCTTCGGAACGAAGAAGCCACCTAATGATGATGATTTCTCCTTGTTTGTAGTGCTCCCCCCCCCCCTTTTAAATTTTTTTTTCTCCATAAGCCCCAATACTTCCTTAAGAAGGTTCCCTTTCTTTCTCTCTGCCGCGTGCCCGCTATCTCTCGCTCTCTTCCTTTTGGGAGCACTATATAACCGTTGTAATTATCTAATGCATGACTGATTTGACCAGTAAACGGTGGTGTAAGGCGTAATGGAGAGACAGCAGTCTGCACCACGGGGCTGGTTCGCGAATGCGGTCGCCAAGTTGAGAGGTACCAGTACACCTTCTGGACCGTCACTGGCACTGCGTGGTGCTCAGGTCCGGACGAAGAGGCTTATGAGGGAACTCCAGGCGATCCGGCGCTAGGTGACAGTTTCATCACGGTGGAACTGGTCGAGGACAACCTTTTCGACTGGAGGGTTCAGGTTTTTCAGGTAGACGTGGATTCTCCGTTATGGCAGGACATGAAGGAAACGGACACAGTATGCATATTGCTGAGTGTCTCTTTCCCTGATAATTTCCCATTTTTCTCCACCTTTCATACGTGTACTCGCCCCGCAGTTGGAGAATGGCTACGTGAGTGAGGGTGGGGTCATATGCATGGAGTTGTTGACACCGAGTGGTTGGTCTAGTGCCTATACAATGGAGGCCGTCATAAGACAGTTTGCTGCAAGCCTCGTGAAAGTAGGGGGATGGTGGAGGCGGGTGGGGTAGCCTTGACCCAGAAGGAAGCGGAAGCCATTTTTGGGACCGTGGTGAAGAACCATGAAAGATATGGGTGGAGGTCTCCACCTAAGTCGGAAGGCTGATTGGAGACGTCTACCTCTCTCTGTACATGGGATATTGTTGTGGTATGCATGGTATTGTTTTGGTTTAAGTTACCCCCCCCCTAGTCAGTGTAGGGGTTAATTTCCTCCCTTCCCGTCCTGCGCCCGTGGCTTCTTTCCTAGCTCCTTTTCCCTTGGTGCTCATAGTTGCTCCCTCTTTCCCTGGCTCCTCCCAGTTACTCCCTCCCTCGCTGGCGCTCCTTGCGTGTACGTGCCCCTCCCCGGCCCGGCAACACCCTCCCACCCCCTCTCTTCCACTCTCCTCTGATGTGCTATTGGAGGTATAGTTATGGATGGGATGAGACGTTGTTGTTTGTTGTTTATGGGTGGTCGTGTTATTGAAAGGCGTGTTGATAATTGTTATTTGTGGGGGTTACAGGACGTAATAGGAAACGTGCGGCTGAAGGAGGAAGGCAGTGATAACGCAGAGGAGGGCAGGCCGGTCCGAGGATGTGTTCTGGTTTGTCTAGACGTGCGGAGTGCGCTTTAGTAACGTGCGCTCTGGTAACGACGTTCATGTTATGTTCGGCGGGGGTTATTCTGTATTTTTGGGACCAGACACCCGAACTGATAAATATAGATGTGTACAAGCGGGCATTGCCGGAGCCTCATAGGAATTCGTTTATTAAGTTGGCAAGGGCGGTGGCGAAGAATGCCAATAGGACTGATTGTTATGTGTGCGGCTTAGCGCCCCAGTCAGCAGTCGCTGGATTGCCCCTGATGGCTCACCCGTTGACTGAGTGTCATAACTCAGTGATGATGGGGTTTCATTTGCCATATCTGTGTGAAGGGGTAGGTGAGGAGAGAATGGAGGGTTATAGTAGGAAGGGGCTGGCACTGGGGGAAGGGATGGTGCAGGCTCCATTGGATGTGGGGCCTATTCCGGTGACGATTAGACTGGAGGAGTTTAGGAGGTGTTTCGATGGTAAGTCGCATGGTACGGTTGTGGGTATTTTGGGGAATTGTGTAGGCGATGTGAGGTTTTTGGCTAAGAAGGAGGCTTCGCCGGCGCCTCCTGGGACGTATTGGATCTGTGGGGCCTATGCATACGCCACGTTGCCTGCGGATTGGAGTGGAAGGTGCGCGTTGGGATATTTGGTGCCGGCTATGAGGGTAGCTGATGTTTTGCCGACGCTCCCCAGGGCGAGGAAGACGCGGGATGCGGATCATTTTTTCAGGGTGGCGTTTCCCTGGTATGGGGCATATGCAAATATGGGGGAAATTGATAATTTGGCTAAGGTAATGTTGTGGCTGATGGTTGTTTAACACAGCAGGAGACGATATTTCCAATTGTAACAAGTAGGTAATTTATTTAGGAAAAGAAGTTCTTAACAGCAAAAGCTATGGATCGAGCAGAGGATCACCACAACTTGAACAAAAAACACTCTACCTCTCAATCCCTCTGCTTGTCCCCTAAATCCCCTCTCAGTCCTGCCCCCACATGACAGATATGATGACGTATCATATCATGTCAGATCTGACATGACGTACATTAAGATGATACGTAGATTTAACATCGGAGAGAGATAAAACATTAAGAACATCGAAGAGAGATAAAGACATTTAAGAAGAACATAGATTTAGATAAAAACATTAAGAACATCGAAGAGAGATAAACAAGATATGATGTACACACACGATATGATGTAAAACATTAAGAACATCGAAGAGAGATAAAGATTTAGTGAGATGTGTGTGTGTGTGTGTGTGTTTGTGTGTGTGTGTGTGTGTATGTGTGTGTGTGTCTGTGTGTGTGTGCGTCTGTGTACAGACGTGTGTGTATTGTATGTGTGTATTGTGTGTGTGTGTGTCTGTGTGTGTGTGCGTCTGTGTACAGATGTGTGTGTATTGTATGTGTGTATTGTGACACAGGGAATGTGTGTGTGTGTGTGTGTGTCGGTGTGTATGTCTGTGCGACTGTGTGTGTCTGTGTGTGTGTGCTGTGTCTGTGTGTGTGTGCTGTGTGACTGTGTGTGTCTGTGTGTGTATGTGTGTGTGTCTGTGTGTGTGTGCTGTGTCTGTGTGTGTGTGCTGTGTATGTGTGTGTCTGTGTGTCTGTGTGTGTGTGCTGTGTATGTATGAAAGAGAGAAAAGACACAAGATTAGAGCACACGATATGATGTACTGAAATGTCCATCTGCCTATCTTGAGGCTGTTTTAAGAACATCAGCCAGACTGTCGCCCTAGTGTCTTTGAGCCCTGCTAGTTGACCTATATTAAACTAGTCAAGACTAACCCCTTTCCTACCTCCACCCCCGTATACACATTTTCCACAACAGTATTTGAGGACATGGCTGCCACGTCAGCGAAGGGCTTTACCCTGGAGAATGGGGAGATATGGTCTTTGCGGCTGATGGAAGCCTTCGTGGGGACGACACCAAGAAGAAGAATATCTGCTCCAACCTTCTCTCTCCCACCAGCCATAGAAGAAAGCAGCGAGATGCTGAAACTGACCAATGCCCTGGAGGAATTAGACGTACAGCACCAGGGGATGGTCGAGGAAAACCGCGAGATGGAAGCACAGATACAGGTCTATAACGAGGCCAAAGACAACGTTTCCGAGGGATACCGCGCAATCACCGCAACCTGGAGAGAGGCCGCAACCACACGAAAATCGTTGGAAAACGAAAGGGATAGAATAAAGGATGACATCAAAGAGTTGAAAAAGACTGAAAATAGAAGAGTGACAAGATCCGCTACCAGAGAGCAAACGGCCCGCATATTCCCAGTAATGATAAAACAACAGGGATTGGAGTATCAGCCCTGGAATGCTTCAGATATGACCCAAATATCGGAGAAGTTGCCCTCCCTCCAGAACGGGGCCTTTCCGTGGATTGCCAAACTTGAGGAAATGATGGTGGGCCAACAGCTGGCTATCGGCGATGTCAAGCGATTGCTCTCTCACAAGGTAGGAGTCGCGGCCATGGAAGAACTACTGAACAAGGCTGGTCTGATAAGGTACGTAGTTTCAGGAGCACATGACCAGGACCTATTCGCCGCCCACAGGGGAGCAATGTGGCAGGTCCTGCGGGAAACCTATCAAACCATGATGCACCCAGACAAGATCCACATTGGTGCTTTGGGACCTGATACCCACCCCAGGGAGTATGTGGCGAAGGCCTACGCCACCTGGAGAGACATGACTGGCCAAGATCCAGGAGCTAATCCAATGGGGGAGGCGATGCTCAGAGAAAAGATACAGAAGGGCCTCTCCAGTGAAGTGAGACAAAAACTGAATGAGGTGGTATGTCTGGGGAGTCTTCCCTTAGACCAGTACATGGAAAACGTAAGCCATCAAGTGGAGCTGCACAGGAAGAAGGAGCAACAGGCCAAGGAAAAAGAAACGGCAAGCCATCGAAAGCTCTTGTACCAACAACCTGCCGAGGCAACCAAGGTAGTGGAATACCTACAAGCCATGGTACAAGCCGCACAGCCCAAAGCCGAGACGGGTACTAGTGGGCAACTGAACGACCAGGAACCAACACCGCCCAGAAGACAGGAAGGACCGGCACTAGTACAACAACAGAGCCAGAGGGGGCCGAACTGGCAGCCCCGAGGAGTGAATGGACGTCAAAGAGGAGGAGCAAATGGATTCAGACCTCAGCTAGGGTCAGTGGAGTGCTGGCCATGCTGAAATTTCGGACATATGTCTAGGGACTGTGATCAAGAATATCAATCCCGAGGAGGAGAGTATCGTCCTCAACCCAGAGGAGGAGGACCTCGATGGATGAACAGAAGAAGAAGCGGATACGGGCAAAACCAGGGTCGGTATCAAGAAACAAATCAAGGCCAGAACCAGAATGGGAACCAAGGCCAGAACCAGAATGGGAACCAAGGCCAGAACCAGAAGTGGAACCAAGGCCCAGTGAACCCATCAAGAGGGCCGGACCAACCACTCTGAAGAGGCCCAGAGAATCCAATGGGGAGGTGTCAGCTGTCAGTGTCGTCTTTGAGGGAGGAGCCTATTGTGCGCATATCGGTGAATGACAAATCTGTCGAGATGATGGCAGACACCGGAGCAGCCTATACGGTAGTACAACCCCACGACGCTACGCACCTAACCATGTCCGGTCGATATGTAAGGACAATTGGATTTGAGGGAATCAAACAGCTGATCCCAGTGACCGACCCTGTGACCCTGAGATATCAAGGCAGGGAAGCGACTATTCCCCTACTCGTCTCGGAAAGCTCACCCATTAACTTATTAGGCAGAGATGGCCTGGGTTTGCTGGGGATGGATATTAAATGTACGGCTGATGGTTGTGTGATAGATATACGGGAGGACCACTACTATCAGATGGTGCAAAGGATTGACAGCCGACCACCGGAAGTCTATTGGCTAGGGGGACTGGGCCAAGACTTGCTTGGTTCGGCCTTGAAATGGGAGACATTTATCACCGCCAACATGCCAGAAGCAAGTGACCCAACGACACCATACCATTGCACTCTGCAATACCACAAAGATGCAGATCTGTCACAGGCTAAGGAGTGGCTGAGTGTTCAACCAGAAGAAATACAGCTTAATGCCACCAATATCATATTGTGTCCGCAAGGAGCAGCGCTACGTATCTCACGGAGCGACTATTTGCGAAGAGAACACGAGATTACGGATAGTGTTCCTCATGTGACTTTAACCTGTTCCACCCCAGGTGAAAATCTGCATAAAATGTATACCTAGGTAAATGGAATATTGCTCCACTTCTACAAGGGCTATTTGCATATTCTTGGTATCTAGGAACATCTATGGACCTCAATGAATGTATTCTCAGTGTCAGAAATATTGTGTCTATTACTAGGCTTGCTTAAATTGTGATGAAACAAAGGAAAATATGAATTATGATTTTTATTTTCATCTTTTACAGTGAATAAAACCATGATAATAATGACCAAACTTAAAAAACTGCCACTGAGCTCATTCAGTACCCTCTTGAGATCATGTGTACAAAAGATCTAAGAAAATTAATAAAGGGAAGATGATCAAACTGAAGGTTCTGTATATACAGTACTGAATTCTCCCATCCGGACCAATGCAATTTGAAATATTATTATAGAATATAGAATATATGCTTATACATTACCTTATTATAGCCAATTCGCACATTTATATATATACATATAGTATCTTTCAAATGGCCGAGTTCAATTTGGATATAGTATCACCAGGCTTGCATAATAACAGATACTGATATTTACTGTAATCGACTGTACAATTTTATTTCCCCCACAGTATAACCATTTTGTAACTAATTTCAGATCTAATTCTTCCTACATGATAACAGGAAGTGTAGAACGGAGAAATTCCAACGCTGAACGATAGCTACGAATCCCCTCTTCAAAATGGCCGCAAAAAGATTCCAATTCCCATGGTTCAACATTTCCATTTCCGTTTCCGGGTCAAAAAACGATTGCAAAATAAAAACTTAAAACGATATAAGTACACTTTTAACCTATTGCTAAACTATTGCCAACCTAACGTTTTACATTCTACATGTATTTGTGACATAGTAGTGATAATAATACTTGAAAACGTTTGATTTTAAAAACGCTAATTTATTGCATCACTCATAAAAATATTAATATATGATAATAATGTCAAAAGGGGTCGGTACCGACCCCGTGGGGGGGAACAGGAACTAACTTGTGTGATCAGCAGCACATTGGCGAGATGATGAAGAAAGCGGAAGGAATCAAATTTGAACAGACGAAGGAAAACAAACTGATCTGGATAAGCCCCGACAAAAGGTTTGTTAAGATCATGGTCCAAGGCACAGGGATGGGTCGTCCCCAAACTGTGCAACTATCCCAAGAGACAGTGGGAGAGTTTCCTAAGACATTGAGCCTCCAGGAGGAGATGATGGAGGCGGTACCAGGAGAGCTGTGGTCGAAACACAGCACTGACATTGGATTAATCAAGTCCGCTCAACCTGTGAGAGTGGAGCTTAGGCCGGGAGCAACCCTGCCTTGGAAAAATCAGTACCCACTGAAGGAGAGAGCGGTGGCTGGAATCGAGCCACAAATCAAAGGACTTCTGAAAGCAGGAGTACTACAGAAAACAGAAAACCCCAGAAGCAACACGCTGTTGCTTCCAGTGGAGAAATATGACACCTCGTACCGATTGGTACACGATTTGAGGGCTGTCAACGAGGTTTTAATTGACTATCCCGCGGATGTCCCAGATCCTCACACTTTGTTGACATTTATCCCACCGCAAGCTGCATGTTTTACGGTTATCGATTTGTGTAGTGCATATTTTAGTGTACCCTTGAGCAAGGAGTGCCAACATTTTTTAGTACACTAGGATCCCTCAGGGATTAAAGCATTCACCACACATATTTAACAAGATCCTAAGGGAGGATTTAGACGGGTTGGATAAAATATTGACCTCTAGGGTCATTCAGTACATGGATGATCTTATTCTGTGTGCAGATGATCAGGCAACATGTCACCGCGAATCTGTTAAGCTGTTGCAGTTGTTAGCAGAAAAAGGCCACAAAGTGTCTTTGAAAAAATTGCAATATTGTAAACCTAAAGTGACCTATTTAGGACAAACAATTTCACAGGGCCATCGGGCTATTTCGGAAGAACATTTGGTGTCCATTAAGACGGCTCCCAAACCTGTGACGGTAAGACAAATGATTTTTTTTGGGTATTGTTGGGTACAGTGGCCCCTGGGTCGAGAACTATACTGAGATAGTGAAACCTTTAAGGGACATGATGAAAGAAGTGGGCGTTGATAAATTGAGTACTAAAGTGACTTGGACTGAGGATGGTTTACGGGCGTTTGAAAAAAACAAGTCCCGAATGTTAGAGGCGCCAGCCCTGGCTTTGCCTGACTATACCAAGAAATTCATACTTTATGTCTCTTCTTCTCCAGATCAGAAGCAGGCATAGGCGGTGTTGACCCAGGACACCGGGGTGGGGGCGCGTCCACAGCCAATAGCGTACTACTCCATGGCCTACTCAGAAGTCGAGATGGGGATGACTCCCTGCTACCGGGAAATGGCAGGAGTCTACATAATGTACGAGAAAGCCGCAAGTATCATGATGGGATATCCAGTGGATATCATGGCGAGGCATGACTTAAAGAGTCTGTTGGAGTCTGGTAAATATGCACTAACGATGCCTCGTATTAGACATTATTACAGGCTTTTGGAACAGGAAGATGTGACCGTCGAGACTGTGCTTTCTTTTGTTAATTTTTATAGTATTAAGAGTTTTATTTGCACCTACTGTTGGTGCATTATAAGTGTAGGACCGTCAGTCAATCATTGACATTGGATTAAGGAAAACTTACCGATTGGATTGCTCTCTGGATCAGATTGCTGAACAGCAGCAGTGGCCCGCTGAGATCCTTTGTTGTGGCCGTGGCCAAAGCCAGGAGAAGCCGCGACGACGAGGAAGAGCGGCCGGGGTCCGGAACAGACTAAGGTCCAAACGACACAGAACCACATGCCCAGCATATTGTTGGCCAATGTGCAATCGATAGGAAATAAACTGGACGACATCAGAGGGACATTCGGGACTGTAATGTCCTCTGTTTCACAGAAACTTGGCTGTCTCCAGATGGCCCGAATCATGCAATAGAACCGGCAGACCACTTATTTGTCCTCCGCAAGGACCGGACGGCGGAGTCACTAAGGACGAAGGGAGGCAGCATTGCCTTCATGATAAACAAGGAGTGGTGCGATATAGGCAACGCAAAGGAATTGTCTAACCACTGCTCCCCAGACCTGGAGTTTATCGCGATCAAATGTCGACCCTTCTTTCTTCCGAGAGAGTTGACGTCCATCATCCTCATCGGAGTGTACATCCCACCACACGCGAACACTGGGACCGCACTTTCAAAACTTCACGACGAGGTAAAATAAACAACAGATAGCTAGCGTTGACGCTGCCATTGTGGTTCTGGGCGATTTCAACAGCGCGCGTCTTAAAAAGGTGTTGCCGAATTTCTATCAGCATGTGACCTGTCCCACCAGAGGCGAGAACATATTAGACCATGTATACTCGCAATTTAAGAATTGGTACAAGTCACAGGCTCTTAGTCCATTCGGTAAGTCCGATCACGCCGCCATCTTTCTTTTGCCAAAGTATAAACAAAGTCTCAAGCGAACGCCGGTGGTCTCGCGAGAGGTTAAGCGTTGGACCGTGACGTCAGAGGAGACACTCCAAGCTGCACTTGAATGCACAGACTGGAGTGTATTCCGTGATAACACAGCCAATATTAACGAATACACTGAAACGGTGCTTGACTTTGTCTGTACTCTGGTAGAAGAAACAATCCCCTCTACCACAATTAGAATCTACCCAAATCAAAAGCCCTGGGTAGATAAATCCGTCCGTGAGGCTCTGAAAGTGCGCACATCAGCATACAACACCGGGCTGGTGACAGGCAACATGGAAGAACACAAGACGGCAAGATACAACGTCAGGAGAGCAGTAATAGAGGCAAAACGGCGTTACAGGGATAAAGTTGAACTTCAGTTTGAACAGGCTGACTCTAGAGGCATTTGGCAGGGCCTCAGAACAATGACAGATTACAAAGGCACCTCCCTCAAACTGAACAGTGACATCTCCTTAGCAAATGATCTCAATTCCTTCTATGCGAGGTTTGAGGCTGTGAATAACAACACCAGCCTACAAACCACGGCAATGGGGGGGGGGGGGTCTGCTGATGGAGACTCAGTGTTCAGGGTAACAGAGCATGAGGTGAGACGGATCTTTAAAAAAGTGAATATCAGGAAGGCAGCAGGACCGGACGGCATCTCCGGCCGCGTCCTAAAAGTCTGTGCCGACCAACTGGCCCCGGTATTCACTGACATCTTCAACCTGTCCTTGGAACAGGCTGTCATCCTCACCTGTCTGAAGAAGTCCACCATCATCCCTGTACCCAAGAAATCTACGCCTGCTTGCCTCAACGACTACCGCCCTGTAGCCCTCACCTCCATAGCCATGAAGTGCTTTGAGAAGCTAGTGAAGGGCTACATCTGTTCCTCCCTCCCCATCAACCTGGACCCCCTGCAATTTGCATATCGCCCCAACAGGTCCAGGGAGGACGCCATAGCCCATGTGCTGCACACAGCAGCATCACACCTGGACAAGAGGCAGGGGAACTATGTGAGAATGCTGTTCATCGACTACAGCTCAGCATTCAATACCATAGTCCCCTCCAAACTCATAGCCAAGCTCAGGGACCTGGGCTTGAACTATGACCTCTGCCAGTGGGTCTTGGACTTCCTGACGGGCAGACCCCAGGTGGTAAGAGCAGGCAACTGCACCTCCTCATCCATCACGCTCAACATAGGGGCCCCCCAGGGCTGTGTTCTGAGCCCCCTCCTCTACTCCCTGTACACACACGACTGCGTAGCACAGCGGAACAACAACACAATCATCAAATTTGCTGATGACACAGTAGTGGTGGGCCTGATCTCTGCCAACGACGAGAGGGCCTACCTGGAAGAGGTAGAGAATCTGTCACAGTGGTGTCAGGAGAACTGCCTCTCCCTGAACGTCAGCAAAACAAAAGAGATGATTGTGGACTTCAGGAGGTCGAGGGTCAAGGACTACAGCCCCCTCAGCATCGACGGGGCACCGGTTGAGAGAGTGAACAGTTTCAAGTACCTCAGAGCCCACATATCCAAGGATTTGACATGGACCACACACATTGACAGTGTTGTGAAGAAGGCACGACAACGCCTCTACTTCCTCAGGCGCCTAAGGAAGTTCCAAGTCAGTCAGAAGATCCTTAGGAACTTCTACTCATGTACAATAGAGAGCATCCTGACTGGCAACATCACCTCCTGGTTTGGGAATAGCACTGCACAAGACCGTAGCAGACTACAAAGAGTGACACGTTCAGCCGAACGCACAATTGGAGGGGGGCTTCCCACCCTCCAGAACATTTACAACAAGCGGTGCAGGGGGAAGGCTAAGAGAATTATTAAGGACTCGAGCCACCCGAACAACTGCCTCTTTGAACTGCTGCGGTCAGGCAAGCGATACCGGAGTCTTAAGGCGAGCACAGAAAGACTCAGAAGAAGCTTCTATCCCCAGGCCATCAGGCTGCTAAACGAACAATAAACACTATGCAACAACCATCAAATGCACACAGCACACACACCCACACGCACACACTCACTTAAACAAACAACACACTGCAGCACCCACTCTCCACACTTTAGATCACACAAACACACTTTATATTTATTGATAAAGGATTTGCACTACAACTCGTACACCTACTGTAAATTGTACCTAAATTGCACCTCATCCCATTTCTGCCTTGCACTATATAGTATTGTATATTAGTACACTGCATAGTATTGTATATTATATGGTAACTCAGTTACGTCTATTCTGCATCGAACATTGTACATATGTCTATACTGAACACTGTGACCTCATTTAATGTAAGATGGCAGAGGGCAAATCGTGAATATTCATACTGACTCGGCCTATGCGCAAAATATTGCATTCTTATTTGGCACAGTGTGGAAAGGGAGAGGATTTAAGAAAGCCGATGGGAGCGTCATACGCCATTGTAGCCAGATTGAGAGTTTGTTAGAAGCGATTATGAAACCAAAACAGATTGCGATAATCAAGTGTGCTGCACACCAGTCAGATGAGTCCAAAGTGACTCGAGGAAACAATAGAGCAGATGAAGCTGCCAAGCAGGTGACAGGTGCTGACAGGGCAGGTAAGGTCTTGGTTATCACACACAAGGTTGAGTTAGAGGACAAGATAACTTACAAGGATGTTTTGACTTTTCAGGAAGAGGCTAGTCAGGTAGAAAGGAACCTCTGGGAAACCAGGGGGGCTAGTCAGGATGTTACAGGTTTATGGCGTAGCCACAGTGGATTTGTGGTGGCTCCTGCTGGCCTGGTCGGACTGCTGATCCAAACGGCTCATGACTTCTGTCATGCTCATCGAGGAGAGGTGAGTAGAAAAATACGAGAATATGGCTTTTGGGCGCCAAATTTAGCGAGTCAAATTGATCATGTGATAGGTAGATGTACGATATGTTTGAAAAATAATGTACGTAAGGGGTTTAGTGTGTCACCAGGACATATCCCCACGCCCAATGGTCCAATGCGGGAACTTGTGATTGATTACGTTGACATGATTAAACCGATTAATCAGAAGCGGTATATTCTTGTCGTTGTTTGTCGTTTTTCAAGGTGGGTGGAGGCGTGCGCCACCCGTCACAAGGATGCGGCGTCGGTGGCTAAGTTCTTGAGCCAGGATGTCGTGGTAAGATACGGAATCCCAGACCGCATAGTGTCCGATAACGGGAAAGAATTTGTAGACAAAACTGTACGTCTAATACTTCAGCATTTAGGCGTAAAACAGCGTTTTGGGTCCGTTTATCACCCTCAGAGCCAGGGGTTGGTGGAACGCATGAATGGCGTTCTAAAGAACAAATTGGTTACGATTTGTCAACACACAGGTTTAAATTGGTTAAGTGCTCTCCCATTAGCATTAATGGCGTGTCCTTCGAGTGAAATTCGCGGTCTGCGTCTGACACCGCATGAAATGATGATTGGTCGTTGCATGGTAGTGCCAGGCTTGCGCGCATCAGGCAAAGGTCCGAGTTTGGACATCCTGGACAATGAGATGCGCGAGTACGTGAAGTACATGTCAAAGATCCACAAGGAGATTTTTGTTCATGTCTCCAATAGACAGAAGACAGAAACAGAGGAGGAGGTGAGTAGGCTAAGTACACCTCAGATCCTACCGGGCGATCACGTTTACGTTAAAGTGTTTAGACGCAAATGGTATGGAGCGCGACGAGAAGGACCCTACAGGGTCGTCCGAGCCACCGAAAGGGCTTTACAAGTAGAAGGATCACCGATGTGGTACCATCTTTCGCATTGCGTAAAAGCTGTAGATATTGGCCAAGAATTGGAATCTGAACCGCTGGCCCTTGAGCAGGAAACGGGGGAAGCGCAACTCCTAAACGAAGGAGAGGATGCGGACGATTATGGGGAGCCAGACAGAGGGCAACACGATTGTCCATCTGTAGGGGATGAGGGATTCCTACAGGAGCCAGGCAGAGGAGAAAATTATGAATTGGAACATAATAATTTCTCCTCTGTGGATTTTGATGGTGTACCAGACGAACCGGAAGGAGCAGTGATTAGCACAAGTCCAGAAGAAGGTCCTCGTCCACAACGAGCTAAAAAGCGAGGGAAAAGCTAACGCTAATTAGAGATCCATGAGAGGGAGCAAGATTGTATATATTATTTAGATTTTTACGCTCCCTCTTTTCTTAGAAATGTTTAATCTTTTTGTGCGGTGCAATAATCCTTTTCTTTCAGAGTCAGACACACAAATAGACATGTTTGGTTAAATACACAATAAGTATAATACAATAAACAAAAAAGCTGATAAATGGGACGATGTTCTCTTTGTATAGAGAAACGGACCTAGACTGGATGTCAACTTTTAATAACTGATAAATGTGTGTGAAAGTGAATAACGAGGGTGGGGGGATGAATGGTGATTTGGTACTGTACAGAAATGAACAGTTTTTTAGAAATTCTTTAAATTTTTTGTTTTTTTTAGGTGATTATGCTAAATTTAAGAGGTTATGGTATCTGTACGGTGTACGACCAGTTTGATTGAGAAGTTAATAACAGGCATATGGGGATGTAGAAATCCCCAACGGGGGACTGTGGTATCATTCTCTGCTCAAACTATTATGGAATATGGGTATATTTGTTGAGTCTTGAGTCCCAAAGGTCAACGGCTCCAGAAAAAGGGTGAACTTGGTAAAGGACCAGTGCACCACACACCTTAAATAGGTTCTATTTTCTCCCCAACAGTTAGTTAAAATACATGGGTTTTAGAAGTAATCATATATTGTGATTATTGTGTGGAGAGAGTCTCGTCATCAAGTTCCTGGGTGTCCACCTGGAGGATGACCTGACCTGGAGAATCAACACCACGGCGATAGTAAAAAAGGCACAGCAGAGACTCTACTTCCTGAGAGTACTAAGAAACTACCACCTCAGACAAGACCTGCTTGTGTCTTTTTACCGCTGCTCCATGGAAAGCATCCTCACCTACTGCATAAATGTGTGGTTCCTCAGCTGCACAGCCGCAGAGAGGAAGGCGCTCCAGAGGGTCGTCAACTCGGACCAGAAGATCATCGGCTGCCCCAACCCCTCACTGGAGGGACTATACAACTCCCGCTGCCTCAAAAAAGCAGTAAAAATACTGAAGGACCCACACCACCCGGGCAACAAGCACCTCGTGCGGCTGCGCTCGGGCAGGCGTTTCAGCGTCATGCCCACCCGGACTAACAGACTGAAGTTTAGTTTTTACCCCAGGGCCATATGTGCACTAAACTCAGCTAAATTTTAAAACAACAGTCTCCTTGCACCCCCCCCCCCCCCCCATGCACACGCACACACACACACAACATTCTTATTTTACTAGCACCTAGGGTTGCATTTTTTATTTCGTTGTAACAACTGTAACAATGACAATAAAGATCTATTCTATATTGGCAAAACTAGAAAAGAGATCAGTAGGATACATAGGCTTTTTAAAATAGCCCAAAAGTAAGGTAATATCGTTTAGATTAAGGCAATTAAGATACTCTGCCAAACTGCCCTCTCTGTCTCTGAAAACATTCAATACTAGGTGGGCTGTCTGTTAAAAGGAGGCCTTGCGTTAGAAGGGATTAGCATTCTCGTCTTAAAGTTAACTACAGCTGCCCTTTTCCCCCACGGGGGGGAACAGGTAAAACAATAGGTTGTGAGTGTCTGGCAGGCCGACTTTAACATTTCAAAGGCTGGCGCTATTGACAAAGCAGACGGGGACAAAAGATGGCAGGAGGTCGCACCCAGGCATTGATTAGAAATCACCCTCAAACCAGTTTTGGCCACAGGATACGAGTTGACCTGATTAGCAGAACAGACTGGTGATCTCTGACCCCCAAATTGCTATTTTGTCCCAAATTAGGAAACCATCAATAAAGACCCTTTTATTTAACTTCATAGGACCATTTAGGGTTGCTAAACAGTAAAATAATATAGATTCCCACAAAGAAAAGAATAAATAGGCTAAAGAAAGCAATTAGACTATTCTCTACTGTTGTATAGTCTAGGTTCTTCCAGTAAATACAGTTAATGTGTAATGTCATTAGAAAACTAAGCTAACATCCAAGATAAGGTTATAGAATTATTAAATGCAACAGGACTGTCTCAAAACCAAGAGGGACAACAATAGCTAACAGTTGAAGATTCTATATTCAACAAAAAAATATAGGCTTCTTTGTTCTTATCAAAAAACCATCAATAAGGCTAAACTTAGTTATTAGGCTCCAATTTCGATCAGAAAAACGACAACATTCACGATCAAGTATAGTCATTGCTAAATTCTTAAACTATTAGACAGTAAAAATAGATACTGGGGTATAAAACGTTAACTAAGTGAAATAGAGAAATATCCTCTTAGAGACATTAAGCCGGCCTCTCCCAGGGTCATAGGTGACGCCGGGCCTACTCAAAATGGCCGCTCTAGGTTTTCAACCAATCAGGAAGTAGAGACATTCTCCTCTGACGTAAGATTTGAGAGGCGGAGTTTAAGCTTTAAAACTAGCAGGCCGGGCAGATAGGAGGAACACGCTTTTTGAAACCACCCATGCAAGGAGGAGACTCGGAGAGGAACTGCTGGAAGCTGAGAACGAGAAAAGAATCTCTTTGTCCCTTAGGAGAAGCCACCGCCAGCTCATCAGCAATTGAGGACCATTCTTTTTATTGTATTTGATTATTCTGGTATTAATGACAAACGGCATAGTGTTTGGTTCCATTAATATTATTGCACATATTCCTTTTCCATTGAACCAGATCATTGTTGTTCACTTTTGGACTCTGAAATAAAGCCGGATCTGAACAGTAAACAACCTCTCTTCTCCTCATTTGCTGCGTTTTCTCAGGCCATCCCACAGACTGGGTTGGTCTTATTAGTAATAGGGTTTAAGGTGAATTTAGACAACACAACGCAGAGTAGGTTAGATTTTAAGGGAAAGATCCTTATTCCCTAAATACGATAAATGGTATAGAGGTCATATCAAAATCCACATCAGGGACAAGACTGGCAGTGGAGCTGGAGCTTTCAACCTCAAGCCTCTGCACAACAAAGAGTCCTTCTTCTGCTTCTCTGAACAAAGAGAGTCCCAGGGGCTACTCTTCAACGGTACAGGGCATGTAGTTCTTCTCCTGACGAACACAGACTACAAGTGCTGACAGACATCTGTTGTGTATCGGTTGGTAAAAGAGCAGCGAATTAATGAACGGGTTCATGGCCGTTTCAAGTTCGACACTGTTTGACGAACATTGTTACTTACCCATAGCTGATGGGTAAAAGCATCGGCTAAATTACTACATGTGAATGTAAAATGACTGAGGTAAACTTTTCAATAGCACCCCTCCCCAGTGTCCAATCCCTAGACATTCCTTTTCCAATTTACAGACATTGTGTTACAATTATATAGTTTATAAAGTGGGTTTAAACAAGACCTCGCACGTGGGAAGGGGGCTATTGATGTTCCTATAAAATATGCAAATTGAAAGTCGATGACATAATGGCTGTAAATTAGACATACTATACAGCTGTATGACATGCAGTAATATTGTCAATGAGAATAAAGTTCCTTTGGGACTTCTATAGTTCATATGGGAGGAGAGATATTTAAATGTTTATGTTTTTAATTATGTAGAAATATGCTTGTAAAATATGCAAAGTGAAAAATCAGCATTATACAGTGGCGGTAAAGGGGTTGTTAAAGATGAGAATGAGTAAGGCGGCTGGGTGGCGCAGCGGACTAAGCGCTCGTCACCAACGCGTGAAATCCGGCTGTCAGCGTTGCCTCCGGCTTGGCCGGCCATCATACTGGCTCAATTGGCCGATGGGTGGTAATCTGGTCGTTGTAAACAGCGACCCCTACAGGTCGGTCAGGGCACCTGCACAGCGAGGAAGGGAGATGGTGAGGGTAGTGTGAGCCTCCCACACGTTACACCTCAACAATGAGAGTCCGCGCTGGCAGGTGAAAAGAAGTGGCTGGCTGATCGGAGGGGACATGCGATAGTATCTATCAACCCTCCCTAGACCGACCAGTGGGGGGCACATGCGAGCAACAACCAGGAAGGGGAGGGGGGAATTGGCACGACTAAATTGAGATGGGAGAAAAACACAGAAAAAAACCGGAGGATAAAAAGTGGATAAAAAAAAAGATGAGAATGAGTGTTACGAGTGTTATGATATTTTATTTAATACAGTTACATTCTCTCAAATATATTGTAAATGTCTTGTCATACCGTAATAAAGACAACAACAATAATAACAATAATTATTATTATAATTATATATATATATACCATGGCCTGGGTGAATACTCTATTCTGATTGGCCGGAGGGGTGTTGATTATGTTTTGATATACTGCACGGGTAGAGCTTCGTCACAGTTCAAAATGAATGGGCAGAAAGCCCTGAACACAACGAGAATGACTCAGAAATCCAACTTGGAAATGCTAGCAAGCCTTTCTGTCAATATCTTTACCTATGGATAACACACATGGATATGAGCTGACAGTATGTTTGACAAAAGGCTGGCTTGCTAGCCAGACCTCTCATTGTCCCCGAATCAATTATTCTCTTTTCCACATGCAGTTTGCGTGGTAGCTGTCAGTCATAGCCTCAAGTACATACATTTTTTGCCCAGTCTATTAGTCAGTCTGTCTAAAGAGTGTTAATATATACAATAGTTGATATCAAATAAAATAGATTGCACAAACTTATTTTCTCAATGATCATGAACAATTTGAATCACTTCATATTATCTCATCTGCACCTTTGATTACACTGTTTACTTTCTCATGTTCTTATATTCAGAGTTAATTATATCGGTTACACTGTTTGTTTTTGTCATATATATGTTTTTAAATATGCAGATCTAATTTTATTGCCTATATTTATGTCTTTCTACTATTACCCTACCCATACCTGTACAGTACCTCCCCTCCCCCCCTCCCCATGCTGCTATAGCCTGAATTTCCCCAACAGGATCAATAAAGGAATATCTTATCTTATAATAAGGCTATGACATAACCGTCAACAGATCAATGCTTGTTAACAAGGTAGTGGTACATATGATGACAGGATAATTATTGTATTGGAGAGGCTCAATCCATCGATAACCAACTCAACTATTATGTGGCCTATAGCTACTTGACAAACACATCATAACAGAGGTTCTGTTCCGTTAGGGGCTCTGCTTGGCATCACTACTGCACTCCCTCGCGTACGTGCACGCGCACTGAATAAATTCCACAAATGTACCTTTAATACCAGTATTAGTCTGACCACACCCCTCATCAGCTTGACCTTCATAAGCAGGTGTGTGGTCACCTGCTCTCCTCCTTCTCGCTTTCACCACAAGGAAGTGCCTCGGTAGTACCCCACTTGACGTGTTGTTAGTTGAAAAGAGTTGTGACTGGTTTACATTGTGCTTAATCTTTTCTTCTCTCACTTTCGTTGTACAAGAAAAGGTTTGGGTCATAATGTATTCCGCGGAGAGTAGACCCGCTAGACCTACTCTTCACCACCGGTTCTCCATTCCCGCCTCCGTTGTGCGCCTCGGTGCTGGGCTGTTGCCACTCTCGTGGTTGCCGACCCAGCCCGGGAGACTGCCGGTGGATAGTTTTCCTCACCGAAGAGCCGAGGGGTCGGTGCCGTCGCTCCGGCGATGGCCTGATCTCGACTCTGGTTCCTCTGGTTCTGGGGAATCGCCCGTTGGTGAACGGGGGGGTTGTTCTGGAGCCGGAGGATTTGCGACGCAAACTTTTCGCGTCTGCTCGCTCGCGTCGCAAGATGGTGGCGTGCAGACGCGAACGGCCTGGGTTTGGGGAGCTGCTGGAGACCAGCGAAGATGCGTCCGGCTCGGGATTTCCGATGGAGACTGAGGACTTCATGGACGAGGCGGACGGATTTTTGTTTGATGGCCCCGTGGAGGAGAGTATCCCTCCTCAGGAGACCCCGGAGGGGGGGGAAATGGCTCCATGGGGCGCCCTGTTCGAGGATGTCGAGGAACCACCTTGGCCTCAGCGGCAGGATGCCCTATTGTCGGCCGCATCGGATTGTGGCTCCTTGACCAGTCGCAGCCTGCTGTATGTGAGGGATGCGGGGTCGGTGGAGGAAGGTTCGCAGGGGGAACTGCGGGCCTTGTTTCCCGAGCTCATGGCGGTAGCCGCTACCGCAAACGGTGTGCCGCTGCCGCTGCCATTGCCTGCACCTGTCCCTGATGACCTCATAGGCCATCCCTGGCAGCGTCCCCCAGTGAGAGGGGTGGACGTTGTCTACCCATTTTTCCCATCGATGGGGGCCTATGTTCGTCGGGGTCAGGCGGTGGCCAACATCATGGGACTAACTCCTACCTACGTACCGGTTACGCGGGTAGCAGGGTTGGTCAAAGGTATGGGGGAGGGCGTGCCTCGGCTTGACAGTCCGATGGCCGCGCTCCTCTGTCCGGATATGGTGTGGGAGCCACTGTGCAAGCCGGTCCTCCAGGGGAAATCGGCTAGGCGATTGGCTTATTGGGGTGACCAGTCATTTATCGCTGGTACACAATCGCTGGCTGCGGCGTCTAACATCGCCCACCTGGCTAGATTTGTATCGGGGATAATGACGGGCGGCACGGATCTGACCGAGGTGAAATGCGATCAGATCACCCAGGCTGCGGGAGCTGTCCTGCATCTTTCCCAGGTGCTGGCCATAGCCATGGGGAAAGTGCGCGCCCTGGCCACCCTGGGCCAGCGTCACCTTTGGCTGGAGCAGGCCCGTGTGCCAGAGAAGAAGAGAGCTCCTCTTCTGACGGCCGCCCTCTCCGACGCTGGCCTGTTCGGGAAGGCCCTGCGGTTGATGACCTCAACGTGCAGAGAGATGGCAGAGGAGAGATCCATCCTCCAACCCCATTTTCCGCCTCCCGTCCTTGCCGGTGGAGGCAGAAGGCTTCCGCGACGTCGAGCTGTCTCCGTCGCCGCTACCACTGCCTCCGCCGCCACTGCCGGCCCATCCCAGACCGGAGGAGACGGTAGGGAACGTCGTGTCCAGCAGACTGTAACCTACCGTCCCTCCGGGGCTCCCCGGGGTGGCAAGACTCGAGCGGCGCGAGGTGGCAGACGCCGTTAAGAGTGACTTTTTCCCCTCTGTGTCCCCTCCCCTACACCCTCCCCGGCCCCTCTGTGATTTTGTGCCTTACACATTATTTAATTAGTAATAATAAAGAAAGTTCCCCGACGGAGGGGGACTGTGTTTTGGCCGAACAAACTGTGTGTTTCTTCAAACAAATCATATGGTGGGGCTGTGTATATATGAATCTGCCCTTTTTTACGTTGTGGGGTGAGTTGTGTTGTGATTACGAGGTTAAGCAAGGTCTGCAACGTACACTCGGTAATAGGTTCTATTTAGCTTGATGCTCCACATGCAGCTAGAACTGGTGTTATTCCATTGCTTTGACTAAGTATATGTGTTTTCACAATGCTGTGTTGTTTAGTTGCAGTAATACTCGTACGCACACATTTCACGGCCTAGCCGCTTACTCTCGTTCAGCGTGTTTTTCCTATGTATGACATAGGCAACGGGTATAGGATTCACGCACAGGCGACTTGTGTTTTGTTGTAAAACCTTTTACACTTTTTTGTGGGTAGCGGGCATTGTATTAGCTTCGCTATGCTTTGTTTTCTACCGGAGGTTTTTCAAGATGGCTACGGTTGTTTTTCTGTGTGTAGGGATAAAGGGTGTGTTTCGGGAGGGGGTGTCGGATAAACCCCTCCTTCCCCACTTGATTGGTTTAGGGGATTTTTGATCTTTTCTGCTGAGCCAGTCAGGGCCAAGCCAGTGCTTGACCCGGGGGGGGGGGGGGGGGGGGGATGTATTCTACCGACTCCTGTTACATGACAGGATCCGGTAGGTTTTCCCCGCCCGTTGTAGCGTTGTTGCTATGGCGACGCCTTCCATGAGCTGGTGTCTTAAAGATGTCGAGGTTGGGCGCAGGGCTCTCAGGCCTGCTGCGCCCGGTTTATGTGTCAAACTTGAGTCTTTTGGTCACGTGTCTCACAGTTTACATATCTTTTTTCTTGACCGTGGTCTCATGTGGGAAGGTGTTTCTGGGAGGGTCTGGTCTTACACTCTGATTAAAAGGAGTGACTGGATTGAAATCATGTGAAAAACAGGGTTTTTTACTCCCAGCAGTGCAGATTGGGTCATACGGGTGATGCCTTTTCTTTATTTGTATAAAGAGTTGGATGTGTTTTGATGGATTGGAAATGAGGGTCCCTGATGGTAACAAGACTAAACATCTTTCTCAGGTCTGCCTCCCCTTAACCTGTTGTGTGTATTGCCGTACTGGGTTGTACCCTTTTCTGCAGTCTGTTGGGTACATTTTTTCATTCATTCATTCATGGAGTTGATTGCATCTCGCCCCTCTTGTCGTTTCCCTGGGCGTCTTGGGGATTCAATATGGTGGTCTAAACGACCTGTTGTTGATGTGGGTATGTCCAAACGCACACATAGTGCTGGCTCAGGATGTGCTTTTGGGCCATTGGCTGACTAGCGCGCCTTGATTGCTTGGGTGAAACAGCGTTTTTATGGAGCAATTGGGATGGGGGTTTTTTCCTCTTCCGACACCCTGTGTGTTGTCGATGGGTTCCCGTTCATGTCAGGGGATGATGACGGAATGGGTCTGGACATATGGGGAAGGGTCTCACGCCCTAGGGGTGGGCCACCGGGCGCGGTTCATACCGACACGTCTGGGTGGCGCCTTCTTTTTTATGTTGGGATCAAACACGCATATCTGCCCCTTCTCCTGGGGTTGGCAGGTCGGCGTGATTAGGGCACGGGACTGGTTCTGGTCGCGCTGGTCCAGTCCAGTTGCACCCGTTGTCCGCTGGGGATGCAGATCTGCTGTTCTGGTACCCTGAGGGACTTGGGGTTTTTTTAGGGGGAAAAATGCTGGGTCGATCCGGGTGTCACAGGGTTGAGCGTTATGGGACCCTTGTTAGGTGCGTTGTATTCTGCACAGTCGTAATGGCTTACGGCCGTGCCGACCTGTACGCGTCCGATCTCGTCCGATCTCGGCCGCTGTGCGAGTTGGTCTTGGTTGGTACTTGGTTGGGTGACCTCCTGGGAATACCGTGTGCGGGGTGCTGGGGCTGGTCTTCCATTTTTTACGCTCTTCTCTTGCGTTTGACGCTGAGGGGCCTGTTGGGGTGGTTTTAACCTCCTCGGGGGACCCTGTGCTCCCCGTATCACCGGGCCCGGTCCGGGGTGATGCTCGTTGACCCGTAGGCCCGGGATAGCCCTGTTGGAAACCAGAACGCGGTGCCGCAGATGTGTTTTGGGGTTTCTTTCCTGGGGGTTATGGGACCAACCATTGCTTGGGGTGATGCCTGGGTGGTTGGTTCTCTGGTGTGTTGCTGCAGTGTCAACTCCCGGTTCTCCGGTTGAGGGTGCCCCTGCACGTTCATGACGTCTGCCGATCGTATGGGCTTTTTCTGTGAGCAGCTGTCAGGGGTCGAGTGGTCTAAGGATCCCGCTTCTGACATGCTGTTTAAAGGCTTGGTTATGCGACAACGCCAGTTTACGCCCCTTCCGCCGGGGCGGCTGTTTTCAGCTGTCCTTTCTGGCGCCTGCCTCGTCCGCAGTTTCCAGGCTTGGTTGACAGCCTGTTGCCTGGTCTTTTTCCCCGGTGCGCTGCCTGCTTCCTTGGTTAACTTTTGTGTGTTATGACCATACTGTCTGCCTGTTGCAGGGCCTGTGTTCCAGGCGGTGTGCTGTTGGGGAGGACAGGGCCCGCTCGCCTGAGGGGCCTTTGTCCGAATGCGCTGGCGATGTGGGGGGCGGGGTCACTAGGTGCCCACCTGGTGGGGTCTTGATGCTGGCATCATGGACTTCTCCGGGCCCCCATTCCAGGGAGTCCAGTCCTTTTGGTGGGTCTGGGTCTTCCTTCGCGCTCCGCTGCTACGGCCTTGCCACGGGGTTGGGTTTGCCCTTGACCCCCCGTGATTCTGGGGGCAGTGACGAGGTTGTTTCCTACGTTCGTTCCCGGGTGGCATGCGGGTTGTGCGTGGGTGTAGTCGTGGGGTCAAGCCACGGTCTGCTCACCCTGTGCGTTGGGTTGCTTGAGTGCCTCTTCGCACGGTCGGGTCCGTCGCCCTCTCGTGAAGCCCCTAATAGGGGGGATGCCCTCCATTAGGGGGGGTCGGGGGGCTCGGCCCTCCCTGTTCTGATGGTTGTGGGGGGCTGTCAGCGGGGTGTATTTGTCAGCCAGCGGCTCCGCTTGGCCTCCCTTTGTGCAGTAGTGATGCCAAGCAGAGCCCCTAACGGAACAGAACGTTAGGTTATGGCTATAACCAAGTTCTGTTAGTTAGGGGTGACGCTTGGCATCAGACGGCCGCTGCAGCCCTTGACCTCACCTTGTGGTGAAAGCTTGGGTAGGAGGAGAGCAGGTGACCACACACCTGCTTATGAAGGTAAGCTGATGAGGGGTGTGGTCAGACTAATACTGGTATTAAAGGTACATTTGTGGAATTTATTCAGTGCGCGTGCACGTATGCGAGGGAGTGCAGTAGTGATGCCAAGCGTCACCCCTAACTAACAGAACTTGGTTATAGCCATAACCTAACGTTAGTTTCACCTGTATGTCCTGGCCTGTAGTCTCGTCCTCCAATCAAACCGAAGTGCTGTCCCAGCTTTAAGTTTCATAGACAAGTTGTTTGTCTTTCCCCTTTACCTAAATGTATCCCTGACATCCGCAATAGCTCTTAATCCATACCTAGGTTTTATAGCCTCCGGAATTAAAGTGTAAGAACATTTGCTCGGTGACCACCCAGTTAACATTTTCACCTTACTGTATATGCATGTGAGATTAATTTCCCTCATAGAGATGGACGAAGTAAGACCTAGATCAGTGGTCACCAATCCGTCGATCTTTGAGACTTTCCCTGTAGATCTATCCCTAAAATGTTTTTTTTCTTTTTTTTGTATCTTTCCCTGAGAGTCCACATTACAGTTCTACTTTTGTTTTGATGTGAAAAGTGATGCTGCATAAGATGACTGCACTTAGCACTGACTGAGAAAGTACATATTACAGTTCTACTTTGACAAACATATTTACAATTAGCATTTTATAATGTTAATAATATGAGAGTCTACATTACAGTTCTACTTTTGTTTTGATGTGAAAAGTGATGCTGCATAAGATGACTGCACTTAGGACTGACTGAGAGAGTACACATTACAGTTCTACTTTGACGTTTTAATGTTGAACCAAAGCATTGCATGTAATTAGAATACAGGCAAATAAAAGTAATTTAGTTTAAAGTACAATCTTGGCTGTGTTTTTCTCTCAACGCTTCAATAGGTAGATCTTGCCTTCACCAAAAAAAAGAAGTGATCTTGGGCTTAAAAAGGTTGGTGACCACTGACCTAGATAATCCACAATATGAAGGAGGATGTCATTGATTGAGTTCCTTTCTCATAGTGTAAAGTAGTGAGCCTGGTCTCTCTTGGCTCAACGGAGGCGTTGGCGCCTTAGAGGGCACTGTTGTCATGCAGATTGGTCCCATTTGGTAAATTTTCGGTGGAGGGACTTACTTTTACCATGTGCTTGACGGTGAGCACTACCCCTTTAATCGACGGGAGTATCACTCCGCAAGTCGTCACAGGGACTATATAAGATCAGAGCTGCAGAGTTCTGGAACACCATCCCATTACACATCCGCAGTACTAATACACTCAGGTCCTTCAGACACACACTCAAATCATGGCTGTTACAAAATCAGGTCTGTGACCATGACCATTAGCAAGTCACGTCGCAGTCCAGCTGCCCAGCCCCCGTATGCTTGCCTACTAGCCTGACTGTCCTTATTGTGATTATGTGGTTATGTGATTTATGATTATGTATATGTGTGACTGCCATATGTGTGCCTGCCTATACAGTGTTTATACATGTATAGCTTTGATTTGTCCCTGTACACTGTTTTTATATATATATATATAAAAATAAACTAATATATATATATATATATATATAGATGCACGAATGCCTAGAGAGTGAATGTACAGAATATGTTTTAAACTTTTTTTATATTAGCTTTAATATCCTTCTATTTTTCTGTTTATTTTCTAGCTTAAACATATAGCCCAGGGACTACAACTGAAAACGTTAGGTTATGGCTATAACCAAGTTCTGTGAGTAGTTTCAAGTTTCAAGTTTCTTTAATAGTTGTCATACAGAAGTACAGAATACTTTCATACAAAATGCTTCTTACTGTTACGCTCCAGAGACTGTGCTAGACAAGATAGTATCAAATAACATAACAACATGCAATTTAGAAGTAGAAAATGAGGTCACAGTGTTCAGTATAGACATATGTACAATGTTCGATGCAGAATAGACGTAACTGAGTTACCATATAATATACAATACTATGCAGTGTCCTAATGTACAGTACTATATAGTGCAAAGCAGAAATGGGATGAGGTACAATTTAGGTACAATTTACAGTAAGGTGTACGAGTTGTAGTGCAATCCTTCATCAATAAATATAAAGTGTGGGGAGTGGGTGCTACAGTGTGTTTGTTTAAAGTGGGTGTGTGCTATAAAGTGTGTGGAGTGGGTGCTACAGTGTGTTTGTTTAAAGTGAGTGTGTGCGTGTGGATGTGTGTGCTATGTGCGTTTGATGGTTGTTGTTGTGTAGTGTTCATTGTTCGTTTAGCAGCCTGATGGCCTGGGGATAGAAGCTTCTTCTGAGTCTTTCTGTGCTCGCCTTGAGACTCCGGTATCGCTTGCCTGACCGCAGCAGTTCAAAGAGGCAGTTGTTCGGGTGACTGGAGTCTTTAATGATTCTCTTAGCCTTGCCCCTGCAACGCTTGTTGTAAATGTTCTGGAGGGTGGGGAGCCCCCCTCCAATTGTGCGTTCGGCTGAACGTGTCACTCTTTGTAGTCTGCTTCGGTCTTGTGCAGTGCTATTCCCAAACCAGGAGGTGATGTTGCCAGTCAAGATGCTCTCTATTGTACATGAGTAGAAGTTCTTAAGGATCTTCTGACTGACTTGGAACTTCCTTAGGCGCCTGAGGAAGTAGAGGCGTTGTCGTGCCTTCTTCACAACACTGTCAATGTGTGTGGTCCATGTCAAGTCCTCGGATATGTAGGCTCCGAGGTACTTAAAGCTGTTGACTCTCTCAACCGGTGCCCCGTCGATGCTGAGGGGGCTGTAGTCCTTGACCCCCGACCTCCTGAAGTCCACAATCATCTCCTTTGTTTTGCTGACGTTCAGGGAGAGGCTGTTTTCCTGGCACCATCCCGCCAGGACCTTGACCTCTTCCAGGTAGGCCCTCTCGTCGTTGGCAGAGATCAGGCCCACCACCACTGTGTCGTCAGCAAATTTGATGATTGTATTGCTACTCCGCTGAGCCACACAGTCGTGTGTGTACAGGGAGTAGAGGAGGGGACTCAGAACACAGCCCTGGGGGGCCCCTATGTTGAGGGAGATGGATGAGGAGGTGCAGTTGCCTGCTCTCACCACCTGGGGTCTGCCCGTCAGGAAGTCCAAGACCCACTGGCAGAGGTCATAGTTCAAGCCCAGGTCCCTGAGCTTGGCTATGAGTATGGAGGGGACTATGGTATTGAATGCCGAGCTGTAGTCGATGAATAGCATTCTCACATAGTTCCCCTGTCTCTTGTCCAGGTGTGATGCTGCTGTGTGCAGCACATGGGCTATGGCGTCCTCCGTGGACCTGTTGGGGCGGTATGCAAATTGCAGGGGGTCCATGTTGATGGGGAGGGAGGAGCAGATGTAGCCCTTTACTAGCTTCTCAAAGCACTTCATGGCTATGGAGGTGAGAGCTACAGGGCGGTAGTCGTTGAGGCAAGCAGGCTTGGATTTTTTGGGTACAGGGATAATAGTGGACTTCTTCAGGCAGGTGGGGATGACAGCCTGTTCTAAGGACAGGTTAAATATGTCAGTGAATACCGGGGCCAGTTGGTCGGCACAGACTTTTAGGACGCGGCCGGGGGTGCCGTCCGGACCTGCTGCCTTCCTCATGCTCTGTTACCCTGAACACTGAGTCTCCATCAGCAGCAGACCCCCCCCCCCCCATTGCCGTGGCTTGTGGGCTGGTGTTGTTATTACCAGCATCAAACCTCGCATAGAAGGTATTGAGGTCATTTGCTAAGGAGATGTCACTGTTCAGTTTGAGGGAGGCGCCTTTGTAGTCTGTCATCGTTTTGAGCCCCTGCCACATAGCTCTAGAGTCAGCCTGTTCAAACTGGAGTTCAATTTTATCCTTGTAGTGCCGTTTGGCCTCTGTCACTGTCCTCCTTATGTTGTATCGCGCCACCTTGTGGTCATTCATGTTGCCTGCCACTAGGCCGTCGTTGTATGCTTTGGTGCGCGCTCTCAGAGCTTCACGGACGGATTTGTCTACCCAGGGTTTTTGATTTGGGTAAACTCTCATTGTGGTAGTGGGGATTGTTTCTTCCACCAAAGTACGAACATAGTCCAGCACTGTCTCTGTGTAGACATGAATGTTATCTGTGTCGCGGAACACGCTCCAGTCTGTGCAGTCAAACGCAGCCTGGAGCGTCTCCTCTGACGTCAAATCCCATTTCTGCACCTCTCGCGAGACTACGGGAGTGCTTTTGATTCTCTGTTTGTACTTTGGTGAAAGGAAAATGGACGCGTGATCTGACTTACCAAAGCCACTAGCAGAATGAGCCTTGTATCCACCCTTGAATTGCGTGTAACAGTGATCTAGGATGTTACCGCCTCTGGTGTTACAAGTCACATGCTGATAGAAGTCAGGTAATACCTTTCTCAGATTGGCGCTATTGAAATCACCCACCACTATTATGGCGGCGTTAACGTTCGCCGCTTGGATTTTATTTACCTCGTCGTGGAGTCTGGAGAGCGAAACATTATTGCTGGCTTGCGGTGGAATATACACTCCTACAAGGACGATCGCCGTTAACTCCCTCGGGAGGAAGAAAGGACGACACTCGATGGTTATATATTCCAGGTCTGGGCAGCAGTGGTTCGATAATTCCTTCACGTTAGCTGGATCGCTCCAATTGTTGTTAAACATGAAGGCAATACCTCCTCCACGTTGTTTGCTGGACAATGCTGATCTGTCCTTGCGGTGGATGAAGAAGTGGTCGGCCGGTTGTATGGCGTGGTCTGGGACGTCCGGCGTCAACCACGTCTCGGTGAAGCAGAGAACGTTACAGTCTCTAACGTCTCTTTGGTATTGAATCCTTGCTCGGATGTCATCCAGTTTATTGTCAATTGATTGTACATTGGCTAGCAATATACTGGGTAGTGGCGTTCGGTGTTGTCTGGATCTCAGCCTGTTACTGATCCCAGCTCTCTTCCCTCGAGTAATGGTGACGCCCGGCGTCACTACTGCACTGTACCTCGCTCGTGCACGCGCACTGAATAAAAAATTCCACAATGTACCTTTACATCCCAACATCCGTCTGACCACACCCCTATCAGCTTACCTTCATAAGCAGGTGTGTGGCCACCTACTCGCCTCCTTCCCAAGCTTTCACCACAAGGTGAGATCAAGGGCTGCAGCGGCGTCTGACGCCGAGCGTCACCATTACTCACAGAACTTGGTTATAGCCATAACCTAACGTTCTGTGTCGTATGGCTCCGCTCGGCGTCACTACTGCACAAGGGAGGCCGAGCGAGAGCCATGGCCCGACAAATGTACCCCGCTGAGGCCCCCCACAACCATCAGATCGGGGAGGACCGAGCCCCCCCGACCCCCCCTAATGGAGGGCACCCCCCTATTGGAGGTTCCCGGGAGGGCGACGGACCCGACCGTGCGAAGAGGCACTCAAGCAACTCAACGCACAGGGTGAGCAGACCGTGGCTTGACCCCACGACCACACACACGCACAACCCGCATGCCACCCGGGAAGGAACGGAAGGAACAACCTTGTTACAGCCCCCAGAAATCACGGGGTCAAGAGCAAACCCAACCCTGTGGCAAGGCCGTAGCAGCGGAGCGCGAAGGAAGACCCAGACCCACTGAAGGGACTGGATCCCCTGGAAAACGGGGGCCCGGAGAGGTCAATGACGCCAGGCATCAAGACCCCACCAGGCGGTCACTTAGTGACAGCGCCCCCCACATCGCCAGCGTATTCGGATAAGGCCCCTCCAAGAGCGGGCCCTTTCCCCCCAATAGCACACCGCCTGGCACACTGACCCTGCAGAACAGGCAGTCAGCATGGCCGTAAGCACACAAAAAAGGTTAACCAACGGAAGCAGGCAGCGCACCGGGGAAACCAGGCAACAGGCTGTAACCTGAGCCTGGAGCACTGCGGATGAGACAGGCGCCAAAGGAGTTAGCTGAGAACAGCCCCCCCGGCGGAAGGGGCGTATGCTGGCGTTGTTGCATGACCAAGCCTCCATTAAAAAAAACCCACCCAGAGGGGTTGAGGCAGAGAAGGCTGACATGATTGGCAGACGTCATGAACATGCAGGGGCACACTCAACCGGGTAACCCGGGAGTTGACACTGCTCCAACACACCAGGGAATCAACCACCCTGTCGTTACCCTATATGCGGTGGTTGTTCCTATAACCCCTCAAGAAAAAACTCCAAAACACACCTGCGGGCATAACTGGCTATACCACAGTACAAGTGTTTCAGTTTTCAAAAAAGTGTTATTCCAGGCCTACGGGTCGACCAAACATTACTTCGGACCGGGCCCGGCGGCACGGGAAGCACAGGGTTACCAGAGGAGGTCCAAGACCACCCCAACAGCCCCCTCTTCGCCACGCGTGAGAGAGGAGCGAAAAGAATGGAGAACCAGCCCCAAGCACACCGCACTTGGTATTCCCAGGCGGTCTCCCAACCAAGTACTAACCAGGACCAAACCTGCGTAGCGGCCGAGATCGGACGAGATCGGGCGTGTACAGGTTGGCATGGCCGTAAGCCATTACGACAGTGCAGAGTACAATATGTACCCAACAAGGGTCTCCATAGCGCCTAACCCTGTGACACCCGGACCGACCTGGCATTTTTCCCCCCGAAAAAAGCACAAGTCCCTCAGGGTACCAGAACAGCAGATCTGCATCCCCGGCGGACAACGGGTTAACTGACCTGGACCAGCGTGACCAGACCAGTCCCGTGTCCTAACTACGCCGACATGCCCACTCCAGGAGAGGGGGTAGGTATGCGTGTCGATCTAAAACATGAAAAGAGGGCGCCACCCAGACGGTCCTCATTTAGACCGTGCTCAGTGGCCCACCCCAAGGGCGTGAGACCCCTCTACCTATGTTCAGATCTATTCCGTTAACATCCCCCAGATATGAACGAGAATTCATCGAGACAACCTAGTAAACTGGCGCTCGGAAGAGACAAAACTCCATCCCAGTTGCCCTATAAAAACACTGTTTTAACAAGCAACCAAGGCGCACTTAAGCCCCTGTGTGATCCTGTAACAGAAACACACCGAGCCAGCACTATGTATGCGTCGAGACCCAAACACATCAATGGATAGTCTAGCAAGACACCAAACATTGTACCTCCAAGTCGCCTGGGAGAACGACACGGAGCCGTCGTGCTTCATGTACCTTCCTCTTTTTATTCAAAAAAGAAAGAACACAGACTGACATGAATCCCTCGTGACGCAGGCTGAGGGTAATTTTTTTTTACATTTTTACATCCCACCACCCTCCCATAGGGAGGAGACGGAAATCCCCAGAGAGAATTCCCACGCGAGCTGTATAGATTGAAAAGAATATATTGCAACATTGAGCTATGTAATATTTGGATTAGGGCTCTCCGAGGAGGAGGCACTGTACCAATACACTCAATAATCGAATTGAATCGAATACATACACAATAGAGCAGAACTCCTTTTTGAAGTTCTACTCATATTGACAATCTGAGGAGGAGGCTCTGAACTCTGAGGAAGCTCCCTCACAGGGAAGGAGAGTCCTAACTCACAGACGGCCCGAGTAGGAGCTTCGTGAGGAGGAGCCCTGACCACTCCCTGAAACAGATCCATCATATGGACCTGAACAGCACACGGAAGTCTTATCAACAGAGACACGCACAGTGACGTACTCTATGGCGGGGGAATTTCTGCGGTGCACACGCCCAATATTCCAGGGGGCGTGGGACCAGGAAACACCCCCCCCCCTCTTACCCTGTAACGTGCCGAACAGCAACGTGACAGGAACCTTGAAGGACAGGAGGTTTTAACCCCTGACCAATCAGAAAAGGGGAGAAAGGGTTACCAGTTCACCCCTTTACGACCCCACACCCATGATACGATATAATGGCAAAAAATAGTATGACACAGTCAGCTACATGAAGCGTCTAACAGCTTCACACAGCTCATGTGCTAACCTGCTATCTGATTTTTACTAAGGAAAAAACACAGAATAGAGAGGGCCCCCTTAAGAGCCCCGGTACCAGACTTACACATGTGCTTCTGTGGCCAACCCAACCCAGTTGTAGATCACAAGATACACACAACCCTTTATCACCACAAAAAATGGCAAATACACTCTACAGAGGAACGCCGTTTTTCATAATGAGAGATTACACAATTCTCGATTAGTATCGGCCACAGGCCTTGCTAAGCACACATGAAAAGTGACCAAACAATCTTTTCTTTAGGAAAATACAGTTCCTCAAGCGGTTTTAGCACAACCCCAGCAATCAAGCTAAGGGTTACATCGTATCCCACCACACAGTGACACAATATATTGTAAACAACATGTCTGAGAGGAGGGTGAGGAAGTCCCCAGGGAACCGGGGGGAACACCCCTCCTACCTTACCCTTAATACGGCCAGTTGAACAGGTACACCTGTTAATATGTGAACACACTGTTCATTGTCATTACAGGCTGAGAAAATAATTCATTCTTCACTCATATGTCACTAAGCATAGCTTTATAGGTTAGTTTAACCCCCTTAGTTGTGAGTACACGGTACATGAACACACGTGATGTTTCTCAACACAACAAACCAGATCATTTTTACATATGTAACAAACAACCCGATTTGCATGGAGAAGCTAATACCAGTGACAAGACAATTCACACACAACTTGCGTTGTATCCTAAATGTAGTGCAGCAACACTCGTTTTGGAAAACATCGTTATTTACAAAACATTTAGAAGGGAAAGAGCGCAGACCAAGCAAACTGCAGTCTCTAACAGGGCACCGATAGTAAACACAGCATCTGTGTTGACGACACGGGCAGCGCCGCTGCTCCATCCCGCCGCTACGGTTCTCCTTGTTGACGCAGTCCTCGCCGGCCGGCTCTGGGTAGGTTCGACTAACATCCTCTGTCAAAGATGACGTCGTAGTCAGAGTGTTTAAAGCATGTTATAGTCTCAGAACGTTCGACAGTGTAGCATTAAGCTAACAGCCGAACGGCTGATAGCCACAAGCTAACGTATACCAGCCTGGTAAACACAGCGAGCTAACGCCGCAGCTAACAGCTGCGCGGCTAACAGGTAGCCACAACTAGCACGCAAGCTAAGCAGCTATCACCTGAACTCGTACACAGACAACATAACAAGCCACACTTCCGACAGGTCGCCGTCTGAAACCCTCCTCCCCTTTAAGAGAGAAGAGAAAAAGAGATGTCAACACAGTTTACAACAGTGATTTTACCAGACATCCGGCGGAGCCAGCACAAGTCCCATCTGGGTTGCAGCCGACTTGAACATGGATCTCCCGATAACGAACATCCATGCCCACATTTCCTCGTTAGGGTATACTCTCATTTGTATATGAAAGATGGGGCCTACACGGTGACAGAGAAGCATCCACTCGTCCAGAGAATCCTGGGATCACCAGTTCCTGGTCGTGGCCCACTAGTTGACTATAATGGGCTTCAAACCAAGATCCTCCGCCGTCGCCTAATAGGCTGAACAGAGAACCCTAATCTGGGGCCGGTTTTCGTAAACATTGTCAGCTAGCCCCCATAGCACTAACAGACAAGTGGTGCTCGCAAGCAAACATTACTCACCCAACCTGGAACCCACCGCTTCTCACAACAGTCGGTGCGTCTTACAGTCCAGCTGTGTTGCTGGAGGGTCTTACCCCTTCCAGCCGCAGCAAGGAGGATTGTAGTTGGGAAGCATGTCAGCGGCGTGAACTCCTAATACGAAAAAACCGGTGGAGGTGTAGAATGATCATCATCTTCCAGACACTCCAGTAACAAAGACAATATCGCCGTATTTTCTCGAAAATAGTGAGAGAGAAAATAAAGATATGATGTCAACGTATCTCTTGTTTTCCAACTTTCTTCTACTAACAACCTCGTCAATTGGGGATCTACCGAAGGCACTTCCTTGTGGTGAAAGCGAAGAAGGAGGCGAGTAGGTGGCCACACACCTGCTTATGAAGGTAAGCTGATAGGGGTGTGGTCAGACGGATGTTGGGATGTAAAGGTACATTGTGGAATTTTTTATTCAGTGCGCGTGCACGAGCGAGGTACAGTGCAGTAGTGACGCCGAGCGGAGCTATACGACACAGAACTAGCAACCCTGCTAATGTTGGCATATTTACAGTTTTAATTTGTATTCATTTATAAATGTATAAACTGTTGATTGATATGCACTGTCCCTGATCAAATAAACTGAGTAAACTAAACTGAGTAAACTAAACGAATACCTCTCGGAACAACGCTCTTGTCTCTTGCTGAAATCTTCAGAGCCAGCGGTCTTGAAACATACATCTCCCCAGGAAAATGAGCTCCTGCGTGCAGTTTGAAACAACAGTGTAAGTAGTGTTTATAGGCAGTTGTTGGGCATATTATAGCATTCGTTAAGTTTCTGACAGTCTATAGTGTTTGTGAGATGTTTTTCCAGAGATTTTGGTAATATAAAGCTTGTTTCTAAAGTACTGAGGTGAAGTGAGAAAACACCCAGGCTACAGGCTTTGTGTGTTTCACGCTGCGCCCCCACGCTCGTGCCCGAGGGACAATTGCTGTACTTATTTAGCGAATGCAATGTTTTCAAATAGCAGCGCTGTCACATGCCACACCACCCACCACCACAAGTCACTTCTCCACCTAATGTGCTACATCGCGCTCTGGCATCTGTGCGATTGCATTAAACACCGTCCATGAATTGTTTTGCACTGCTGTGTTATGCACATATAGTTATTCTGCAATCACGCACACAGTATTATTCCTTTGGGCAATTATTCTTTTTCCAAAATAGAGCTTGTAAAGCAGATTGGTATGTGGAGAGGCAATTTATTCCTGGATTTGCATAATACCTTCACTTATCAGTGGCATATCCTGTTCTCACAATTCAACTTGCAACAATGACTGAGGCTACCTCACCGCGCATGATGAGATGGAAAAAAAGGTTATTGATTTGAGGACAATGATATGTCTGTCTAGCAAGCCAGTTTACTGGCCTTCACTGAAACATGGTTAAATGACCGTGATCGGGACGAGGACCTGTCACTTAGTGGGTTCGGCACTCCGCTTCGTTTGGACCGATCACCGGAGATCACAAACAAACGACGGGGAGGTGGTGTGTGCTGCTACATCAACCAGAGGTACTGTAATACTGTCGTGATTCGGGAGAAGATTTGCACACCTGACATTGAACTTTTGACTGTTTCACTCCGTCCCTTCTATTTGCCTCGGGAGTTCCCACAGTTATTTTGTACTATTGTTTACATTCACCCTCGCGCAAACGCATCAGCTGCTTCCAAGCTGATTGCTGACGTCACACACCGACTCGACACAATCAGCCCAGAGGCTCCAAAATTCATCCTTGGTGATTTTAATCATTGTCGCTTGAACACGACTTTGAGGACATATGAACAGTATGTGACTATTATAGACCTGTGTTACGGCTCAGTGAGCGGTGCTTACAAATCGCTACCACTGCCTTCCCTGGGATCTTCCTACCACAATAGCTGTATCTGATTACCATGTACACACCCACTTTCAGGCGGCTTCCGCGGGTGGAGAAACCAGTGAAATGCTGGTCGGAGGACAGCATCTCCTCCCTTCAGGCCTGCTTCGAATGTACGGACTGGGACTGTTTCTTTGCAGCATGCGGCGATAACATTAATGAACTTTGTGACACTATCTCTTCGTACATCACATTTTGTGTCGATTCCATTATCCCGAGTAAAGTGGTTGTTATTTATCCAAATAATAAACCTTGGATAAAAAAAGGAGTTAAAAGCAGTTATCAATAAAAAGAAACTGGCCTATTGTACGGGTAATGCCCTAGAGAAAAAGGCTGCTTCTAGAGAAGTTTGTATTGCTATTAAGAAGGCCAAACAAATGTATAAGGACAAGATAGAAGCTCAATATAGCAGTGGAGACCTCAGAGCCGCATGGCAAGGTATAAAGAACATGGCTTCCATAAACACAAATACTAATACTGGGAGGAATAAATCCACTACTATTAGAGGAGTAAATAGCACTGACTTGCCAAACACTTTTAATTCCTTCTTGTCCCGCTTTGAAAGTTCTGACTTTTTAGAGAATATCTCTGCATGCTTGGATTCCCTGGAAGTTCCGAACCCTAAAACGAAATGGTTATTTCCCAAGATTGGGTCACAGCATCATTTAAAAAGGTTAAACCAAGAAAAGCTGCTGGCCCAGACTCAATATGCGGGCACACCCTGCACCACTGTGCTGATCAGCTTGGTTGGGTGTTTTCTAGACTCTTCCAGATGTGTGTAGATCTAGGTCAGATCCCCACATTATGGAAGACGTCAACCATCATACCCATCCCTAAGTCAAAAGATTCAAAAGAATTGAATGACTTTAGACCAGTGGCGCTTACCTCATTAGCAATGAATGTTTTTGAGAAGTTTTTAAAAAACACTACTATGTCTTTTATTGAGGGTAAATTAGATCCCCTTCAATTCGCATATCAGCCAGGTAAAGGGGTGGAGGATGCTATGCTCTTCATCTTGGACATTGTGTATAAACACCTGGAAACACCTGGAGCTCATGCTAGACTTTTATTTGCAGATTTCTCCTCTGCTTTTAATAAAATGCAGCCCCACATTTTAATTGAGAGGCTTGACTCTTATTTTAGTCTCCCACACCAGCTTCGCATGCTGATTTTAAATGTCCTCACTGAGAGGGTCCAGCAGGTCTTTGTCAATGTCCAACATGTTGATTTCCAACACTGGCTCCCCCCAAGGTTGCGTTTTGTCTCCCCTTTTATTTATTATGTACATGGACAGCTGCAGATCGCTTCTCGACTTTGTGAATTGGTGTGATGAGAATTACTTGGACCTCAATGTCTCTAAGACTAAGGACATGATAATTGACTTCAGACACAACCCCGATCATCAAGCCAGTGTAGCTAGTGTAATTCACGATAATTGAGGACGTCCAGATTGTTGAATCGTACAAATACCTGGGAACTGTGTTTGACTGTAAACTGAAGTTCAACTTAAATACAGAGTCTATTATTAAAAAAGGTCAGCAGAGGATCTACCTGCTGAGAAAGCTGAACTCTTTTAATGTTAGTGCGAAGATCCTGAGCACTTTTTATAGTTCTTTTATTGAAAGCCTCCTAACTTTTTCTTTTATCTGCTGGTTCAGTGGCCTGTCTATTAAAGATAGGAACAGCCTACAGTACATAGTGAGAGTGTGCTCCAAAATAATTGGAGTAAAACAGAGAGACCTATGTTCTCTCTGGACGGACCAGGTGGTCAAGAAGGGGACGAGCATCACTAATCAACCCCTGCATGCTCTGTCTCAGCGGTTTTCACTGTTGCCTTCTGGCCGTCGTTATGACGTCCCACCAAGTAGGACCAACCGCTACGCCAAATCTTTTGTCCCCTCGGCTATCAGACTTTTAAACACAGACAGTAGTCATTTTAAGTAGCCTTTTGCACTTGGTTGTCTGTTTTTTTTTTACTTTTACTTTGCTGGATTGTGTATCACATGGAGTGTTTCTCTTTTTGTTTTGCCGTGCTGTCGTTGAGATGTTTTGTTGTTTGTTAGTCTTTGTTGCTTGTTGGTGAAGCTGCAAATATGAATTGCCCCACGAGGGATCAATAAAGTTGTCTGAATCTGAATCTGAATCTTTCTGTCAAACATACTATATATATCATATTATATTCACTGTTTGTTACCCATAGGCAAAGTTATTGACAGAAAACTTCCTGGGTGATAGAATAGAATAGAAATCCTGGTGTTAAAGAGGCGTGATGCGGGCGGCTAAGTGGCGCAGTGGGCAAGGCGCTCGCCACTAACGCAGGAGATACTGGGTTCGAGCCCAGCTCTCGGCTTTGCTACCAGCTTGGCTGGTCGTTCATACTAACACAATTGGCAGTGTTAGGCATGGGAAAGCTGGTGGGTGGGGATTGGACATTGTGGACAGCGACTCCTGAGCCTCCCACGTGTTACTCCTCGCCACTGAGAGATCGCGCTGTACAGGTGAAAAGATGCGACAGCTGCCTCCTCGTGTACCAGAGGGGACACGTGATGCAAGGCTTGGTCCTCAATGCAGCCGACCAGTGGGAGGCATGGTCTAGCAACGTTCGAGACAGGGGAGGGGAGAATTGAAGGGAGAATTGGCGAGGCAAAATTGGGATAAAAAAAAAAAATAGAAAATAAGGAGAAAAAGTGAAAAAAATTAAATAAAAAGAGGCGTGATGCTTTGGTTCGCTGGGGCGCCGGACAAGGGGTCCTCGAGGGATGGGGATAGTGGCTGCCGTGTCTGATGAGGGTGGGGGCTCAGGATGTTCACTGTACAGTATGTCTCCATTATTGTCTTAACTTTTTTTAGTGTAATAGGTTGCTGTTTTGTGATATCTTTTTGTGTATTGTGTCCTGTTCCATGTAAAAAAGTTTAAATAAAAAAAGGTTTGATCACAAAAAAAGAATAGAATAGAAATCCTTTAATGATCCCGAGGGAAATTCGGTACTACAGATCACTCACATTGAACAACAATAAACATTTAGGTAGTCAATAGGACTAAAATAGGAATAAGAATATAATAATATAATAATATAAAAAATAAGAATAAAATAGAATAAAGAATAAAATACGGTCCGGTATATACATTCTGGTATGTATATACATTACAAAAATTTGTATATACAACTATCCATCCAAAAAATATACAGAAATGTATAGTAAAATGTACAGTATAATTGATTGACACTGGCATCAGTCAAGTGGTTGTCTAGCTGTTGCTAAGGTGGCGCAGAGGGACTATAAGGAAAGTCAGCAGTGAGCAAAGCATAAATAACATATTTGTATATCTTAATGTAGAACATATGAATATGCAACATGTGTTTTGTCTTTGGCAAGTGGCCGTGGTAATACACTCCAGAGGCAAAGCCCTGCCGATGTTTTATTTTTCCATAACCTTAGTTTAGTTTAGTTTATTTATTTAGCACATTATTAAAAAAAATAAAAAACAGTGCTAGGAGGGAACGAAGCCCAAAGGGCTTGTACAAAGTTCCACTCCCATCCCATTGTCCATAAACATATATGAACAACATACATGTAAACATGGTCTAGAAAATAAACTCAAAACAAGATCAGAGACATAAGGCAGACACTATAGCGAAAATATGGAAGATTGACACGAGTCAATATCAAGATAATTTTTTTTATTATTTTCTTTTTAAGTACAAGAAGGCAAAGGAGAGGAGAATAACATATGAACAGTATATAATGAAGAAAAAGAACAAACAGCCATACAGTAGATGTAACACTGATGCACAGGAGTAACTTAATGTGTTGATGATTTATGATGAAATTAAATTAGATTTTAATTGTTTTTTTAAATATAAATAAGGAGGTTGTTGACCTCAATGATGAACTTAGAGTGTTCCAGAGTTTAGGACCTCTAAAGCTAATGTTGAATTGATGGCTATGTCCGACAGAAAGGTAAGTGGAGTTTATTACTATGGTTTGTTGGATATGAGTGAATTTCTGATGAAAAGATGAAGAAACTATGGAACCTTGTTGTGTATTATCCCTTACATTTATGTGTGTATATATAGAGTATATATAAATATATATATATATAGAGTATATATAAATATATATATATATATATATATATATATATATATATATATATATATATATATATATATATATATATATATATATATATATATATATATATTAGTGCTGTCAAACGATTAAAATATTTAACTCGATTAATCGCATGATTGTCCATAGTTAACTCGCATTTTTATTTTACATTTTTTTTTTACCTTAAACAGATCTTTTTCAAGTTCCAAGTTTTAATACTCTTATCAACATGCGAGTCAACAAATGCTTGCTTTGTGCAGCCATTTAACACAAAAGGATGACCCTCATCCATTGCAAATTTGCATCAAATTCAAAACAGAGTGATGCACAAAATAACTTAAAAGAAAATAATAATTTAAAACAATGAATAAAGTGTGCATGAAATAATAGGGGAAAGAAAACGTTAGGAGCTTGTTACATTCACACGCTAACGACGAGACGACGAGGAAAACATAGCCACGAGCGACACGGCTAGCAAACACGACCCAGACCGAGCGAACGGCTAACAGCGAAGAGACTATCATGCGCCGAGGAGAACGTCGCGGTAGCCAACGCCGAAGGTACGGGACCAGCGTTAACATGCCGGCTATTGAGAAGGCTAACGAGGCTTCACCAAGGCCACAGGACTGTGGAAAGAACCGGCAGACTAGGCCTAGCCCAAAAACAAACGGCCCCAAAACTGTTGGAAAGAAAAATGCTAACCTCACACAGAAAATAGACTGCATACTGATTGGAGATTCCACAACAAGGTATGTGGAGATGGCAAACACAGAAAATATCTGTCTAGACAATACATCTGTGAAAGAGCTGGCCGAAAAACTTCCAACACTAATCAGACCGGAATAACAAAAAATGTCATTCACTCTGGATCGTTTGATATCCTGCGAAAGAAGACTGGCACAGAGACTTTGAAAGACGATTTCACACGTTTAATGAACACACTAGACAAACATCAGTCTGTGTACATAGACACTGATGTGTCCATCAGTGGACCAATTGCATGCTTTCGCAGAGGACAAGAAGCATTCAGTCGACTCCTAAATTTTTATTCATGGTTAGGGGCTGCATGTCTTGTACACGGCCTGAAATTCACGTTCATAATGAGCTTGTTACATTCACACACACAAGGGCTGATTAATCACACACCCCCCTCTCTCCCTCACACACACACTCTCCCAGCTCTTTTTCTCTTTTGCCCCTTCCTCATCTCTCTCACCCCCCTCTCTCTCTATATCTCACACACACACACACACACACACACACACACACACACACACACACACACACACACACACACACACACACACACACACACACACACACACACACACACACACACACACACACACACACACACACACACACACACACACACACACACACACTTCAGAAACAAACATAGTATCAATGAGAGCATCAATAATACACCTGAGTGAAGTCTAGTTAAAAAAAAAAAAAAAAAAAATTGTAGTTAATCTTGAGTTAAAAAAATGTGTGGCATTAATAGAATCGGGAGTTAACGCGATATTAACGCGATATATTTGACAGCCTTAATATATATATATATATATATATATATATATATATATATATATATATATATATATATATATATATATATATATTATATATACGCTTTAGGTTTTTATATTGACAATGTTTTCAAATCGAATTATCTAAAGTTTGAGGTGTTGCTTCCATTCATAATGAAAGACAGTATAGATTGAGTCATTTCAGGTGATGTATCACATTGATACTACAAATGATTCGGATTAACTTTACAACTGCATATATGCACTACTACTTCCTGCTTCAGCAAAGCAAGCTGCTTTCACTGTCGCTCCGCTCCGCTGCTTTTGCCTATCGCTATTATAATGATTTATTACAGCCCTTTCAACTTTAATTACTCTGTATGTTAACTCCCAGTTCCTATGGTACTTCTCCAGAACTGTGAATCTTCTTATCTATTCAGATTTTTTACCACAGTCGAAAGGACGAGTCGCAAGATTCTCCGTGGGAGGAATAGCGAGCCGGCTTATCAGCTAAACACACAAAGGACTATGTCGGAAGGCAAGGATATTTATGAAAGACGAGGAAGGTTTTCCTTGTTATTTTGAGTTTTAACGAGACGGAAGACGACAGTGGTTTTGGTCGTGTGAGTAATAGCACAGCTCCAGGGCAACGGAACTGCCCCGTGTAGGGGAGAGAAACGGACATCTCCGGGGCGACGTAAGCTCCCCCGTTTAGGAGAGAGCGACGGACAGCTCTCTTGTATGATATTTCATAAAGACCCCGGTTGTGAAGTGAGTGACCCACCATCACCACCACCACCACCACCATCACCACCACCACCACCACCATCACCACCACCACCACCACCATCATCACCACCATCATCATCATCACCACCACCACCACCAGCTAAGTACCTAGCTTAGCTTCAGTTTAGCCTAACCTGAAAAGACAGGAAATAAGGAAAGATGCCGGGACTCGGCTCTCCCACAGAATGTACTAATTGCTTGAAGATGAGTATGAGGATTGTAGAGCTGGAGGCTCGGGTTTCTACCCTGTACCAAATACAGCAGGATGAGCAATTCCTTGACTCTATGTTTGAAGCTACTACAAATATAGCCAACAATACCATGATTGAGACCTGGCCTATGCTAGTAGCTACAGAACAGCACCACCCAAAAGACGGTCCTTGGCACAACCAAGGAGCTAGACCAAAGCAGTGGATCACCGTCAAGGAGAAAAGGAGAAAAAAACGAACCAGGACCTCACCCCCGGTACCGCCAGGAAATAGTTTCAACCTACTCTCGGAAACATGCATATCAACACCCAAAGCAAAGAGACATAGAAGCGTGGCTAACAACGCTAACGAAGCAAACAGCGAGCGTAACGGAGCTCACGCTAACGACGCTAATAGCAAGAATACCGGAGCTCACGCTAACACTAGCGAAGCAAACAGCTGGCATGCCGGAGCTCACACTAATGCTAGCGAAGCTAACAGCCGGCACATCGGAGCACACGCTAACGACGAGACGACGAGGAAAACAGAGCCACGAGCGACACGGCTAGCAAACACGACCCAGACCGAGCGAACGGCTAACAGCGAAGAGACTATCATGCGCCGAGGAGAACGTCGCGGTAGCCAACGCCGAAGGTACGGGACCAGCGTTAACATGCCGGCTATTGAGAAGGCTAACGAGGCTTCACCAAGGCCACAGGACTGTGGAAAGAACCGGCAGACTAGGCCTAGCCCAAAAACAAACGGCCCCAAAACTGTTGGAAAGAAAAATGCTAACCTCACACAGAAAATAGACTGCATACTGATTGGAGATTCCACAACAAGGTATGTGGAGATGGCAAACACAGAAAATATCTGTCTAGACAATACATCTGTGAAAGAGCTGGCCGAAAAACTTCCAACACTAATCAGACCGGAATAACAAAAAATGTCATTCACTCTGGATCGTTTGATATCCTGCGAAAGAAGACTGGCACAGAGACTTTGAAAGACGATTTCACACGTTTAATGAACACACTAGACAAACATCAGTCTGTGTACATAGACACTGATGTGTCCATCAGTGGACCAATTGCATGCTTTCGCAGAGGACAAGAAGCATTCAGTCGACTCCTAAATTTTTATTCATGGTTAGGGGCTGCATGTCTTGTACACGGCCTGAATTCATTGACAACTTCAATGTTTTCTGGAATAACCCAGAACGTTTTCAAAGAAATGGCTTCTTCCCAAATCGCTTAGGTTCAAAGCTCCTAGCAGCAAACATGCGTCATGCCTTGATGGCCTCCAAGAATATTAAGCTCATACCAGCACGAGAGATAGTCATGAAGGACACAATCTCACCACGAAGTGCAGCAGCACAAGGCGTCCCGTCCCGTCCCCCCCCCCCCCCCCATATCACACAAGGCCATCTCGTCTGATCAAATGTCCCCGAAAGCACAGTACAGTCAGTGCAGTGCAGTATAGCACAATTGCCATGCCATCTCTCAAAACATACCAGTAATCATAACCAGCCAATGGCATGGTGAAAAATATACGCCATCAATGCGTTTACCTGCTATTAACCTCAGGGCCATCACGGTCAAGCCAAAGCAGACCTCCTCTAAAGAAGTCCAACAAATAAAATTTGCTTTCCTAAATGTCAGATCACTGAATAATAAAACATTATTAGTAAATGATCTGATTAAAGAAAATAACTTAGATTACATCTGCCTAGTAGAGACATGGCTAAATAATGACACAGCTACATCAATAATGATAGAAGCTTGTCCACCAGACTATAACTTTTTTCAAATACCCAGAAAAAATAAAAGGGGCGGAGGAGTTGCAGAAATCTTCTCCTTAAAACTCTTGTTTAGAATCACAGAACTAGGCGAGTTTATGTCAATGGAATATCTTGCCATTGAACTAAAAACAGAATCAACTATTATTGTCACAATATACCGCCCGCCTAGACACTCACCAATATTTATACAGGAGCTCTCTGAACTGATCTCACTATGTGTTACCGGATATGATAAGGTGATCCTAAATGGAGACTTGAACATCCATTTTAATAAGAAAACAGACTCCAAAACTATAGAACTAAAAAATCTACTGGATAGCTTTGACCTAATACAGCATATAACAAATGCAACTCACAGGCTTGGGAATACACTAGACTTAGTTATAACAACAACTGGGCTAAGCATAACAAATATCTCAATAACTGAATTACCTCTCTCCGACCATCACTGTATATTTTTTGATACTCAAATAACCCTTACTAAAACAAAAAAATAAATCATAGTTAAAAAGAGGCTCTTAAACGACAAAGCTGAATCAAAGTTCATTGATCTTATCAGACTACATGAACCACACAATCATGACAGCTCTCTAAATGAAATGGTAGAAAATCTCAATGATGCAATGTCATCTATATTAAATTCTGTCGCCCCATTAAAAACGAAAAAGAAGAAAACTAGAGCCTCGCCCTGGTTAAACTATAATACGGTCAACGAAGAAAAAAGGAAATGTCGTGCAGCGGAGCGAAAATGGAGAAAAACAAAAACCACCATATGCTGTGATATATACAAAGATGCTCTAACTGCTTATAATAAAACCATCCGCTTAGCAAGGAAAGATTACTTCTCTAAAATCATTACAGAAAATGCTGGAAACTCCAGAATCCTCTTTTCCACTATTAATGTACTACTCAACACTGCCCCTACACCTCCTCAGTCATCAACGGTTAAGTGTGAAGAACTTGCACTATTCTTTAACAACAAAATAACCTTGATCAGGGCCAGCATTACTCATGATGGAAATAAAGCTGATTGCGGCAAACCGTGCAATGTAACCATGAGAAGTTTCACATCCATCACATTAGATGTACTCTGCAAAACTGTCTCAGAATGTAACTCCTCCACCTCAGACATTGACCCTATACCTACAGCTTTCTTCAAACAGGTATTTAATAGTGTTTCAAGTCCTGTGCTAGATATCATAAACACTTCCCTTAGGACTGGTATTTTCCCGGATGCCTTTAAAACAGCAGTTGTAAAGCCATTACTAAAAAAACCTAACTTGGATAGTAATGAAATGGCAAATTATCGTCCAATATCCAACCTACCATTCATTAGTAAAGTACTTGAAAAGATAGTTTCAGTTCAAATAAATTCCTTTCTTGAAGAAAACAACATCTTAGAAGAATTTCAGTCAGGATTCAGAAAATATCATAGCACTGAAACTGCCCTCACCAAAATAATCAGTGACCTCAGACTAAACTCTGACGAGAATAAGATCTCCATCCTTATCCTGTTAGATCTCAGTGCAGCATTTGATACAATCGATCACGATATTCTAATCGATCGTCTTGAAAACCATGTCGGTTTCTCAGAACATGTGCTGGGCTGGTTTAAAACATACATCAGAGGGAGGAAATTCTATGTTAAACTAGGAGATCACATGTCTGATATATACGACAAGGGAGTTGCTTAGGTCCTTTACTCTTCTCCCTTTACATGTTACCGCTGGGTGATATCATCAGAGAACATAATGTAGATTTCCATAGCTATGCGGATGATACACAACTGTACATATCTGCTGAACCAAATGATACAGCGATTAGCTCCATTACAGACTGCTTACTGGCAATAAATAAATGGATGAGTAAGAACTTCCTGAAACTAAACGAGAACAAAACTGAAATTCTAATTATCGGCTCCAAAACTAGAAAAGAAACATTAATAAAGAACCTGGGGGGACTAACCCCTTGGATCAAATCTGAGGTCACTAGTCTTGGGGTTATCATAGATTCAGAACTGAACTTCAATTCTCATATTAGCAAAGTGACGAAAACATCGTTCTTCCATCTCAGAAATATAGCAAAAGTACGACCATTTATTAATCAGAACGATGCTGAGAAGCTAATTCATGCATTCATATCTAGCCGGTTAGACTACTGTAACGCACTTTTCACAGGTCTCCCTAAGAAAACCACAGAGAGGCTTCAGCTAATCCAAAACTCTGCAGCCCGACTGCTAACTAGAACCAAAAGGAGAGAGCACATTAGTCCAGTCTTAGCTGCTTTACACTGGCTTCCTGTAACATTTAGAATTGACTTTAAGGTCCTTCTCCTTACATACAAAGCTCTAAATGGACAGGGACCTAGCTACATCGCCAACACTCTAATAAATTACACACCAGCAAGAACACTGCGATCATCAGCTGCTGGACTACTAGAGGCTCCCAGAAGCAGTCAAAAGAGGATCGGTAATGCAGCCTTTATCAACTATGCCCCAAAACTATGGAACAAACTACCCCAAAACATCAGGGAAGCCAACTCGCTAGACATCTTTAAAAGACAGCTTAAAACCTATCTCTTTGCTCAGGCATTTCACTGATAGATATCTGCTACCACCTAGTGGCAAGAGGAAACATCAGGGATATCCTGACACAACTTGTATTTACCTGCACTATTCTTACCCTGCCTACTCTTATACACTGCCTATCAAATTCATGTGTCGGTTATTGCACTTTTTACTTCTTACTGATGACTATTTTTAAACTGAATCATTTTAAACTATTTTTATTATTTGCTAGATCCAAATGTGAAACACTGTGATTATTTGTTCATGCAATAGGTCCCACTATTTAGTATGGGTTCGAGTCCCTGTGATCTAATATCACTAAAGTTACAGTGTGGGTTCGAGTCCCTGTGATCTAGTATCACTAAAGTTACAATGTGTGTTCTGAAGGATCAGATTAAACCGAATATATATATTTATTTATATATATTTAATTGTATTTGTATATCCCCTGATATCCCTTGTATATTCCTTGTACAATATGCATTGAATATCCCTTCTAGTCTACTGAACATCCCATAATAGTCTCCATTCTACCATTGGACGAGACCTTGGTGCCAGGTCGCCATACCCCTCAGACCAGGTTCAATCGTACCGCTCAACATGTATGGACAAGTCCTAGTTCCGCGTAGGAATATGTCTACCGCACCACTAATGGTACTATTTGTTCATAGTGCGTATATATACTGCGCTATTAAAGTATAGCTTTCTTTTAGTCCAGTTCCTTACCCTCCAACAGAGTGACAGACGCAAAAGCCTCCCCGCGAACCACGTGTGGGCAGTAAGGCCAATTCGGCCCAGTATCGGCATTGAGACATCGTGTATATTAATATTTGAATAGTCATATTTGGCACTATATCGTCGAATTGGACGTATTCTATTAAGCTAATAATAGTCTATTCATATATAGTGCCTCGTGCGGTAAGAGTTCTATAGTAATCAGCACCCCCATCGTTTCGGGCATCAGCTGGACGCTTATCCAGGGTGGTTGACCCCACGTGAAGCTGCACCCGAGGAGCTCCAGGCCAAAGAGCGAGTGGACCTGTATATTGGATTATTCTACCGACGACGGCTAGCCTTCCCCGGCTTGGATTATGCTTTGAGTACTTTGATTATTCTATGGATAAAGGCCAACACTGTGGTGTGTTGGAAATACCCCCCCCGGAGAGGACGACAGGTGAGAAGACGCTCTACACGACGAGGTCGCCTCACGTCTCTCCATCGTGGACCGGAGGACGCCGGCCACAGAGAGTCCAACTGCTTTCATCTGTGGATCGAGGATCGCTGGGCACCGGGTCGCACGACTGTGGGCTCTCCCAGGATACCCTCGGCCAGACGGGATACAGCCAGACTCTACCCCCCCCCCTCCAGCTGTCCTACAAGCAGTCGGAACCTTCCCCTAGTGTATCCAGCTATATAATCATTCAAGTATCATTGCTATTGTTCCCTAAATATTCCAGGTTGTATATTTGCTTCCTGCGCTATCAGAGATTGGACATTCGATATTGATCTACCTACGAATACTCATTTGCCATAAAAGTGCATACTATTTCAAATCATAAATGTAATTAAGTGATCGTTGTACATACCTTTTGCTATGTATTATTATTAAACGCAGACTTTCGACTTGGTACATTTGTGTTGGATCCGTTTCATCAGGTGGGAGTGTTTATCATAATTATTTATACCTAGTACTGGGTGGCCAGAGTCTAAAGTACAAGAGGTAGTGGTAGTAAGTATCATATCTAACAATACAGTCAGGGAATTGTACCCCTCAGTTACAATTGGTCCTTCGAGCCGGAGGGTAATCAGTGTAATATTAATATAGTGTTATTAATATTAAAATGGCCTATGATGAACACTCCACGAAACGATCCTCCTAACCAACAACGCCCGCGGCGCAAACGGCAGCTCCCTCAGTACCTAGAGGCTTACGCTGTCAGTCAACAACCTAGTCTTCTACCAACAGTAAACGCGGTAAAACTAGAAAGTAAAATTATGTCTAACCCTAACGACCAGGCTACCCCGACCATAGAGGCCCCTATGGGTTCTAACGTAACTGACCCAGCTCACGGTGGGGACCAGGGGGAACCAGACATGACTTTACACCCTGCCAATACCGAAGAAGTAGTCCCCGACGAGTCCCGGGAGGAAGACAACACTACCGAGAGAGAACTCGGCACGGAAGAAGATGAGGAGAGCACCGTGGAGATAGAGCTCCAAGACTCCGCACGGAGTACCCCAAGGGACGGCTCCCCTATACAACCGTCTTCTCCCAGCGAGGCAGAGAGGACACTACAGCAGGCATTCCTCGTCAGCCTGAAAGCCTCTACTGAACGCGATAGACTCCAGGGTGAACGCGATCGATTGCAGATACAGCAACGGAGCGAAGAAGAGCACATACGCCTGGAAATAAGACGCATTCAGATGGAAGAGAATATGGCAAGAGACCGGGCCGACGCCCAGCGCGCCTCCACCGGTGCCCAGAGAGAATCGGATCTCACCAAGCGCGAAGCCGAGCGCGACAGAGCACAAGCGCAACTAATAGAACAGCTGATCAGAAGGACAACACCCCCTCCCTCCACCAGAGGCTCCAGGAACTCGTCTAGACATCACTCCAGGGCGGCATCCCCTAGCCGAGTAAGCGACCCTGAACTTGACCAACAGACGAGGTTTATACCCCCCGCAGACCCCCTTCCCCAACCGGTCCAAGCGAGACCCAGCCACCGGGAAGGAGCAGCATACACTGCGGAGAGGCTAAATCAGAGACTACAAGCCCTGGATGACCTAACGGAAGACGAAGAGGAAGAGGAGGAGAACCACGCCCGACGACAGCACAGTACTCTACCGGACCAGGAGGTCCAGTACAACCCAGGCTATACCCCCGCGGAGCTGCGCTACAGACCCCCGACGCTATTCACGGGTGAGCACGACGCACGACCCGCACCGAGGAACAGCACCTGGACCAGCGGGCCATGGTACACAGCCGGTACCAGCCCACGCCAAGGAGCAGGAGGAGACTCGCCTAGGAGGCCTCTCCCCCAACGCTCGCCGATGTATCAACAATCCGCGTCATACATTGGCACACCTATGGTACCAGACTTCACCCAGGAGAACCGGGCCCAGTATACGGAGCTCCGCATGTGTCTGGAGACAATGTTGGTGGATGTCATTGATGAACGCCATAAATACGCGATACTACTGAAGCATTTAAAGGTACCCCGCGCGCACAACATAGCGCTCGCCTACGCCACTTCCACGACCCCATACACCGCAGCGCTGGTAGCGTTGGACCAGAGATATGGACGTATATGGGATTACGTGATCCAGGAGATCAGGCACATCGACCGCCTACCCCCAGCAACAGACAATCGAGCACTGGACGACCTGTCCATCAGAGTGCAGTCCCTGGTAGGGATGCTGGGAGCGCAGAGGGAAAAGGGTAGGCATGAACTATACGCCAACTCAAATGTAGAGAGGATCTTGGAGAAGCTACCGCCCGCCCGACAGGAGCGCTTTAGGCGGCAGAGAGACCACCGAGACCCTAATGGCCCCGAACCGAACCTCCTCGATCTAGCCGACTTCCTGGCGAGAGAAGTCAGCAGCTTACGGCTAGATACATTCGGACGGAGCACCCCTGGCTCCAGAGAAGGAACCAGGAGACTAAATGATGGAAGAAGATCGGTGACTGTCATGCACCAATCGGAGTCAGTGCCAAGCAGTAGGAGCCACAGTACCCCCTCAAGAAAGGAGAAGTGGAAGATAGTGTGCCCCTACTGTGAGAAAGAACACTGGCTGTCACAATGTGATTCATTCCCCAAGATGAATGCGGAGGAAGCGAGTCAATGGATAAAGTCCAACAGACGCTGTTTTCGCTGTGCGCGATCACACATGGCAGCCGAATGCCGCTTAAAGAAAAAGTGCAGTCGGTGCGATGGAGCCCATCTGGACATACTCCACGACAGTAACAGACGGCGGCCTCCACCCGCACCATCAAGCAGCAAAGCAAGCGTCATGTACATCGACCCCGCCAGCAGCAGCGGAGCCAGAGTGCTCTTAAAGGTAGTCCGTGTGACATTGAGCTACCAGAATAAAGTCATGGACACTTACGCCGTCCTTGATGACGGGTCAGAGAAGACCCTTCTGCTCGCGTCCGCTGCGGCCCAGCTAGGGCTGCGGGGGAGCGAAAACCAAATGACAATTCGGACAATAAGAAGAGATTTGAAAACGATAAAGGGCGAGAATGTCTCATTCTCTATCGCAGCAAGCGGCCAGCCCGAGCGACAGTACAGGATTACAGACGCTTTCACCAGCCAAGAAATAGGACTGTCGCGGTACACATACCCCGTAGCCAAGCTGATGGAGAAATATGTACATCTACGCCAGCTACCGATCCCACTCATAGACGGTGCTACCCCGACACTGTTGATAGGCTCCGACCATGCAGACCTCATTGTCCCGATAGACCGGGTTCATACCGGACCCAGAGGCTGTCCTGCAGCAGTCGAGACCCACCTAGGATGGACTCTCCAAGGCCCACTCGCCAAATCTCTCAACCGAACCACAGCCACTAGCTGTCTCCACTCCCGAGTCACAGAGGGAGACACCGCACTCCTGCAGCATGTAGAGAGGCTATGGACCTTAGAACAAATGCCCTTTAAGAACGAAAAGAAAGACATTCGCTCTAAAGACGACATCTACGCCATTAACCTCCTCGAGACGGGAACAAAGAGAGTCCCAGTCAGCGGCGTGTTGAGATACGCCACGCCACTCCTGCGGCGGGAAGGGATGCCTACCTTTCACGCAAAGAAAGACGCCACAGAGCGGTACCTACTAAACACAGAGCGGCGCTTAGCCAAGGACCCCGCCCAAGAAAGTGTATACCGCGCTGAGATTGAGAAGCTCATCACAGCGGGACACGTCACAAAGATTGACATTAAAGAGGCCGACCAGACGACTGAATCGTGGTACGTGCCCCACCACAAGGTTCATCACAACGGCAAAGACCGCATCGTGTTTAACTGCAGCTACCAGATCGGATCCCAAAATCTGAATAAAGAGCTATTGCCCGGTCCTACACTCGGCCCCTCCCTACTAGGCGTACTACTCCGCTTCCGCCAGGACAAGGTGGCTATCAGCGGGGATATCAAAGGGATGTTCCTGCAGGTGAGATTAGTAGAGGAGGACAAGCCCCTGTTGCGGTTCCTATGGAGAGAGAGGCCAGGAGATGAGCACCCAGCCATCTACCAATGGGAAGTCCTCCCTTTCGGAACTACATGCAGCCCATGCTGTGCTACATTTGCACTACAGAGACATGTCGCAGAGGACCCAGCAGCGGACGAAGAGGTCCGACACAGTGTGAAGAACAGCTTCTACGTAGATAACTGTCTACAAAGCGTTTCGACCCAGGAAGAAGCCGAGGCTCTCCTACTTAAACTCCGCGCCTCTCTGATCAAAGGCGGCTTTGATCTCAGGCAGTGGGCCAGCAGCGATCCGCACGTACTGCGCAGCCTCTCCTCCGCGGACAAGGCAGCGAGCAGCGAGACCTGGATGGCCACAATCCCAGGAGAAGCCCAAGAGATGACACTAGGACTAGTGTGGCGCTTCAAAACAGATTCGCTCCACTATAGACACAAACCCCTGACCACGGAGCAGGGAAGGTCGACGGCAATACCGACCACCAGACGGAGTGTGTACAGAACACTCGCCCGACAATATGACCCGTTAGGATGTATACTACCGTACACCACCAGGGCAAAGATGATTGTACGAGCATTGTGGGACAAGGACCAGGGCTGGGACGACCCCATTCACGCACACCTTGCATCCACCTGGAGAGAGTGGGAGATGGAACTCCACTCACTCCCAGGCGTTAATATACGCCGAAGCTACTTCCCACCCACGGTGAGGCCAGAGACATGTAAAATGGATCTACACGTCTTCAGTGACGCCTCCGAGGTCGCCTACGGATCAGTAGCCTACTTGCGGGCCCAAGAAGAGGGGGGAGAGATCTACACAGCATTCATCCTCGCCCGCTCGAGAATAGCCCCACGCAAGCAACAGTCTATCCCACGTCTAGAGCTCTGCGCAGCCCTCGCAGGAGCGCATCTAGCCACGCTCATCCAACGTGAGCTCACCATTCCGGTGCATAGAACAATCCTGTGGTCAGATTCCACGACAGTACTCGCCTGGATCAAATCGGATTCATGCAAATACAAAGTCTTCGTGGGAGTCAGAGTCACTGAGATTCAAGAGTTAACCGGAGAGATAACCGGAGAAGCAAACTGGCGCTATGTTGATACAAAACACAACCCAGCGGACGTCATCACCCGGGGAATGTCCCTAGATGACTTAACCCGTCATAACATCTACAGTGACGGACCAGCATTCCTCAAGCTCCCGGAAGGAGATTGGCCCACGCCCACCCCGAGGGAAGCAAGTGACGAGGAGGCTGAGAATAAGAAACCCATGTTCTGTGGATTGAGCACTGTTGTCTCCGCAGACCCCAATATAGACGATTGCATTACCATAGAGAGTGCGCAGCAACGGACATTCCTGCGGCACCACCCAGAGATTAAGTCCCCCGCTGATATGTCAGCAGCTGACTACGAGGAAGCAGAACTGCTTCTACTGCAACGAGCCCAGAGAGACTCGTTCCCCGATGAACTAGACTGTCTACAGGGAGGAAAGCCCGTCCCATCAGACAGCAGATTGATTCATCTGGCCCCCGAGAGTGACACACATACCCTCATCAGAGTGGGTGGTCGCCTGCGGAGAGCCCCCAATTTACCGGATGACATTAAGTACCCGATCGTATTGAACAGCCGACACAAGGTCACAGAGCTGATTATAAAGAAATACGACGAGGATGTACACCACGCAGGAGCAGAGAGAGTCTTCGCGGAAATCAGACGTCGTTACTGGATACTTCAAGGAAGAGAGGCGGTGCGACGCTTCCAGCGAACCTGTCTAGACTGCCGAAAGTGGCGCGCGCAGCCCAGCATACCACGGATGGCTGACCTACCTCCATGTCGCCTCCGACTCGGCGACAAGCCATTCCACTCAACAGGCATGGACTGTTTTGGCCCGCTGCACATAAAGAAAGGAAGAGGCACCGAGAAGCGGTGGGGTATTGTATTCAAATGCATGACCACCAGAGCGATACATATCGAGCTCCTTCCGACCATGAGCGCAGACTCATTCGTTATGGCCTTCCGAAGATTCACATCACGGAAAGGAAAACCGTCTACATTATTGTCCGATCACGGGACAAACTTCAAAGGCGGAGAAAGAGAGCTGAGGGAGAGCTTCCAAGCTATGGGCCCAGAACTTAAGACCCACCTCGCTCCAGCCCAGATTGACTTCCAATTCAACCCCCCAAACGCACCCCACTTCGGTGGAACTTGGGAACGAGAAGTACGTTCTATAAAGACAGCCCTGTACGCAGTACTTGGGGCCCAGACTGTGGCGGAAGAAGTCCTAATGACAGTCCTCACGGAGATTGAGGGAGTATTGAACTCAAAGCCCCTCGGTTACGTCTCCAGTGATGTAGCAGATGTCGACCCAGTCACCCCCAACACCCTCCTGATGGGGCGGTTAGATCCCGCGTTACCCCAGACAATGTACCGGCCTGAAGAAGCGAACGGCCGACGAATGTGGAGGTACAGCCAAGTAGTAGCCGACAAGTTTTGGAGCAGTTTCCTACTGCACTACCTACCGTCTCTACAGACCCGCCAGAAGTGGGTAAAAGAGAGAGACAATTTGACGGAAGGAACAGTCGTCATGATTATTGACCAGTCACTACCCAGAGCTATGTGGCCGGCTGGCCGCGTAAGCAAAGTGATCACCGGTGCCGATGGGGGGGGGGGGGGGGGGGGCGGAGGGAGGGGGGGGGGGGTCCGAGCAGCTGAAGTACTCGTCCAGGGGCGCATTTACACCCGTCCTGTGGCGAGGCTCCATAGAACTGCCCCGACTCCCAGACACAATCGATGATGACCATGACCCTATGACTTTGTGAGTTGACTGACCCTTACAGCGAACCCTTGAGTGGTAGACAGTGCGGTTAATCTGTCTCTGCTTAACTAATTGGGTTGGGACCAATTAGGGGGCGGCTGTTCTGAAGGATCAGATTAAACCGAATATATATATTTATTTATATATATATATTTAATTGTATTTGTATATCCCCTGATATCCCTTGTATATTCCTTGTACAATATGCATTGAATATCCCTTCTAGTCTACTGAACATCCCATAATAGTCTCCATTCTACCATTGGACGAGACCTTGGTGCCAGGTCGCCATACCCCTCAGACCAGGTTCAATCGTACCGCTCAACATGTATGGACAAGTCCTAGTTCCGCGTAGGAATATGTCTACCGCACCACTAATGGTACTATTTGTTCATAGTGCGTATATATACTGCGCTATTAAAGTAGAGCTTTCTTTTAGTCCAGTTCCTTACCCTCCAACAGAGTGACAGACGCAAAAGCCTCCCCGCGAACCACGTGTGGGCAGTAAGGCCAATTCGGCCCAGTATCGGCATTGAGACATCGTGTATATTAATATTTGAATAGTCATATTTGGCACTATATCGTCGAGTTGGACGTATTCTATTAAGCTAATAATAGTCTATTCATATATAGTGCCTCGTGCGGTAAGAGTTCTATAGTAATCAGCACCCCCATCGTTTCGGGCATCAGCTGGACGCTTATCCAGGGTGGTTGACCCCACGTGAAGCTGCACCCGAGGAGCTCCAGGCCAAAGAGCGAGTGGACCTGTATATTGGATTATTCTACCGACGACGGCTAGCCTTCCCCGGCTTGGATTATGCTTTGAGTACTTTGATTATTCTATGGATAAAGGCCAACACTGCGGTGTGTTGGAAATACCCCCCCCGGAGAGGACGACAGGTGAGAAGACGCTCTACACGACGAGGTCGCCTCACGTCTCTCCATCGTGGACCGGAGGACGCCGGCCACAGAGAGTCCAACTGCTTTCATCTGTGGATCGAGGATCGCTGGGCACCGGGTCGCACGACTGTGGGCTCTCCCAGGATACCCTCGGCCAGACGGGATACAGCCAGACTCTACCCCCCCCCCTCCAGCTGTCCTACAAGCAGTCGGAACCTTCCCCTAGTGTATCCAGCTATATAATCATTCAAGTATCATTGCTATTGTTCCCTAAATATTCCAGGTTGTATATTTGCTTCCTGCGCAATCAGAGATTGGACATTCGATATTGATCTACCTACGAATACTCATTTGCCATAAAAGTGCATACTATTTCAAATCATAAATGTAATTAAGTGATCGTTGTACATACCTTTTGCTATGTATTATTATTAAACGCAGACTTTCGACTTGGTACATTTGTGTTGGATCCGTTTCATCAGGTGGGAGTGTTTATCATAATTATTTATACCTAGTACTGGGTGGCCAGAGTCTAAAGTACAAGAGGTAGTGGTAGTAAGTATCATATCTAACAATACAGTCAGGGAATTGTACCCCTCAGTTACAATGTGGGTTCGAGTCCCTGTGATCTAGTATCACTAAAGTTACAGTGTGGGTTCGAGTCCCTGTGATCTAGTATCACTAAAGTTACAGTGTGGGTTCAAGTCCCTGTGATCTAGTATCACTAAAGTTACAGTGTGGGTTCGAGTCCCTGTGATCTAGTATCACTAAAGTTACAGTGTGGGTTCGTGTCCCTGTGATCTAATATCACTAAAGTTACAGCAATATGTACTGGGAAGTATGTTGGGAATTACAGGAGTATTACTGAATAGAGAGCCTATTAGGATGCTAGATCCTAATGTGAAACACTGTGATTTGCCATATCTTGCTATGCTCGCTCATGCCTGTATTTTTTATGTCCGTTCTATTTTATAATTCTTTTTTACTATTTTTAAACTGAATCATTTTAAACTATTTTTACTATTTGTGTTACTGAAAACTGTAAGCGGAGAGCCTATTGGGATGCTAGATCCTAATGTGAAACACTGTGATTCTACCTGTCTATCTTTGTATGCTCGCTTATGCCTGTATTTTTTACTGTTGTGAAGCACTTTGAACTGCAACCTCTGTATGAAAAGTGCTATACAAAAAAAAAAAAAATATTATTATATACATGGGCCATCCAAATGATTTATAAATGGACTTATTATGGACTCATATTATGGTTATTCATTGTGAGGATTCATTGGTTTATGTGACCATAACTTCTCCGAAATGAAATCAATTGAAGGAATCCAACCTTCTCAGCCCACACTATACATTACACAACATGGCACCCAGTGGCGGACTGGCCATCGGGACGTTCGGGACGAATCCCGATGGGCCGGAACCAAAGTGGGCTGATCCAAAAAAAAAAAAAAAAAAAATCTTTTTTTTTTAACTTTTTTTTTAAACTTTTTTTTTTGGCCAGTGTGTGGGCCAGTGTGTGGGCCACTAATGTGGGCCAGTGTGTGGGCCAGTGTGTGGGCCAGTGTGTGAGTCGATGTGTGGGCCACTAATGTGGGCCAGTGTGTGGGCCGGTGTGTGGGCCAGTGAGTCAGTGTGTGGGCCACTAATGTGGGCCAGTGTGTGGGCCGGTGTGTGGGCCGGTGTGTGGGCCAGTATGTGGGCCAGTCTGTGGGCCGGTGTGTGGGCCAGTGTGTGAGTCGGTGTGTGGGCCACTAATGTGGGCCAGTGTGTGGGCCGGTGTGTGGGCCAGTGTGTGGGCCGGTGTGTGGGCCAGTGTGTGGGCCAGTGTGTGGGCCAGTATGTGGGCCAGTGTGTGGGCCACTAACGTGGGCCGGTGTGTGGGCCGGTGTGTGGGCCGGTGTAGTGTGTGGGCCAGTGTGTGGGCCGTATGTGGGCCGGTGTGTGGGCCATTATGTGGGCCGGTGTGTGGGCCAGTGTGTGGGCCGGCAATAAAACAATAAACAAGTTGCATAAACTAAATCAGATTAAAAATTATCACAGTTCTGGTTTGCCTTAAGATGCAGTTTAAGATGGGTCTTGAACATGGAGTATGTAGGGCACTCTCTAATCACAACTGGTAGGCTATTCCAGTAGTTACCACTTTTAACAGAGAACACAGTTTTTGCAATGGTAGTATACCGAAAAGGCACCTTACAGTCCCCTCTACTGATGGCCCTGGTGGTAATGCCAGTGTCTGCTTTCTGTTGGATGAACTCATTCAATGGGGGAGGGGCAAGTCCATGCAGAACCTTGTACATGAAGCAAGTATATTTGAAAACTTGGAAATTCTCGAAATTTTTCTAAAACATTACAGTGATGAAATGAAATTGGTTTCCTATCAAATACTTTTATGGCTTTTTTGTAGAGTAATTCTATTGGTGTAAGAGTAGTGACATATGAAACAGACCAGTTGATAAAACAGTACTCGATGTGTGATAAAATCATTGAATGCAGAAACATCCTTGCAGCATTAACTGGCAGGCAGGGCCTGATCTGCGTGAAGTTTTCGATGTTAAACTTGACTGTGTTTGTCACTTTCTTCACATGACTTTTTGAAGGTCAATGTAGAGTCCAATGTGACCCCAAGATACTTGAATTAATGTACAATGTCCAGCTCCGCCTCTCCCAGAAACACATTAGAGTGAGTGACCTCTACTGGTGACTTTGTGAACATCATACACACTGTTTTTCTTGGTGTTAAGTGAAAGACATGCTTTTGTTAGCCAGTCTTGAATGAGACATGAGACATCAGTGAATGAGATTCACGTTTCCTCCCAACCGCGAGTAGGCCTAGAAGCGCAGAAATGGAGAATGCAAAAAAAGAAAGGGTGGAGCTGAAAAAGCTAGAATTAAAAAACTAAAATTGCTAGTAAAAGACGCAGAACAATGTTCTAAAATTACAGACATGTTTACCCGCTGCTGCTGCTAATGATGATGAAGTTCAAGTGGAAGGAACCAACAGTAACATGACAGGTGCATGCAGTAGCCTAGTGCATATTCTACTGTTGGTGTCTGCCGGTTCATGAGGGCTAGCTAGCCTATACTAGCTCTTGCAGTGATTTCAGTCATTCTATTACAAGACAATGTGCTTTCCGTATTCCTGATTCCTTACAGCACGTGGACGTAAATAGTTGTGACTTGTGACGTTTTTTCTCTGACTAAAAGTTTAGTTAGCAATGTTAGGACTAGTGCCCACCACAGCATCAGAAGCTAAAGTGCTAACCTAGAGAGCCAATCAGAACCTAGGACGGGCTGCAAATTAATCGGCTACTAATATTATAATAGTAAATACTAAAATAAAATACTATTATGTTCCCTTCCAAATTTTCATGTTGATATAATATTGGTAATCTAATTGATTGAATTGATTAGTTGCCATTTTACATGCTTAAATAAGATGTACCTTAGAATTCCCAACTGTTAGCCATGTTCTCGATCTGTATATGATTAGTCTCATCTACATGTTTGTAAATAACCACAGCTAACTAGCTTAAGCTAACAACTAGGTCAACTACTACCCCGTAGTTAAACATATGTGATTGCATATAACAGCTAACTGCTACAGCTAAGTTGGTAGTTAGCCTATTCCATTAATGTTGAATGTATTTATGAAGGTTGTTGATGGTGGTTGGCGCTGATTAGCAGACATGATTCCGTCAGTCTGCCACAGGGCAGCTGTGTTTGCTGATGCTGCTCACAACCACCAGTAGTGTATGACTGTGTGAATGTTTGATGGTTTCTGTGAAGCGCTTTGTGGAACAATGCTGATATACAGTTAAGAATGAGTAATTCGCTTTTGGTTTTTAAGAAAAATTTGTAAAGCTATTTTTGAAAACTACAGGGGTGAATAATACTGTTTTCTTTTGCTATTTTCTTTTAGAATACTGTTTTGGAGTCTTAATTTTTTAAATTTTTGTTTTTTTTTATCCACTTTTTCTCCCATTTTCTACATTTTCTCCCATCCCAATTTCGTATCATCCAATTCAACCCTCCCCTGTCACGAACGCTGTTTCTTGCCTCCCACAAGCCTGCTGCAATGTGGACTAAGTCATTCATAGCACAAGTCCCCTCCGGTACTTGAGGTAACAGCAGTCGCATCTTTTCACCTGCGCAGCTCGATCTCGTGGCGAGGAGTAACGCGTGGGAGGCTCACGCTGCCCCCGACACTTCCTGATTCTACTGCGCAGGCACACCAACCGACCTGTAGGAGTCGCTGTCCACAACGCCCAATCCCCACCCATCAGTTTCAACGACCAGCTAAACTGAAAGCAATGTGGAGCGCTGGGCTCGAACAGGCGAGCCCAGCGTCTCCAGTATTTGTGGCGAGCGCCTTGCCCACTACGTCACGTAGCCGCCAATTTTTTTAATTTTTGTTAAGAATATAGGACAGGCATATATAAGCATTATGCTTCAGTCTGTACCTTTTCAGTCACTGTAAAATCAAATATTGTTAAATGATGGGGTATATTGTATTGTGTGAGATGATGACTGAATAAACTACTACTACTACTACTACTACTACTTTGGGTGTTTTCAAAAGGCTGAAAAACGCTGTATGAATTCAAGCCATTATTATTGATTGCTGATGTTCTTCTTATGCAGTTGACTCTGAGGAAAGAGAGAGAGCCCAGTCCAGCACAGCTGACCCTGAGGAAAGAGAGAGAGATCCCAGTCCAGCATAGCTGACCCTGAGGGGAGAGAGAGAGCCCAGTCCAGCACAGCTGACCCTGAGGGGAGAGAGAGTGCCCAGTCCAGCACAGCTGACCCTGAGGGGAGAGAGAGTGCCCAGTCCAGCACAGCTGACCCTGAGGAAAGAGAGAGAGCCCAGTCCAGCACAGCTGACCCTGAGGGGAGAGAGAGAGCCCAGTCCAGCACAGCTGACCCTGAGGGGAGAGAGAGAGCCCAGTCCAGCACAGCTGACCCTGAGGGGAGAGAGAGAGAGCCCAGTCCAGACAGACAGACAGACACACAGAGAGAGACAGAGAGAGAGACACAGAGAGAGAGAGACACACAGAGAGAGGGAGAGACAGAGAGAGAGAGACACACACACAGAGAGACACATACAGAGAGAGAGAGAGAGAGAGAGAGAGAGAGAGAGAGAGAGAGAGAGAGAGAGAGAGAGAGAGAGAGAGAGAGAGAGAGAGAGAGAGAACAGGCTCTTGGAATGGGTGTCTGGGAGGAAGTGGGGGGTCTTTCAATGTTGATTAAACGGCAAGCAACTAATGTCATGAGTGCCAAATTAAAGGACAATAAATCCAATCTAACTGAAATTGTGTAGCACAGACCTTTCTATTAGGGATGCTCGATATTGGCTTTTTTACCGATACAGATATACCGATATTGTCCAACTCTTAATTTCCGATACCGATATCAACCGATATCAACCGATACCGATATATGCAGGGTTTCCCGCCCCAAGAAATGGAATAATTTCAGGTAATTAACATTACATATCTCTTGTTGTGGAATTAACACAACATTATGCATACTTTTGACAATAAATAAAATCAGAATTGGTTCTTACTTGCTTGCCTGGGTAAATAAAGGTTATAGAAATGTAAATAAAATATTATTTCTTTAAAACCGATACCGATATTTTTCGATATCACATTTTAATGCCGATATCGGCCGATAATATCGGTAGGCCGATAATATCGGACAACCCTACTTTCTATGGATCAAAACCTCAATATTATTATGGTGTAGTTAATACTTCATGTATCCTTAATCCCTAGGCTAATGAGGCACTAAGATGTTAGTAAAAAAAAAAAAATGCCAATGACGGGAAGTAACGGTATATGTATGTGTGTGTCTGTGTGTGTGTGTGTGTGCACTGTGCATGAGTGCACATCTAGGGGCGGTGTGTAGATTTGGTCTCCCTGATGTTGACTCCTTAGCCACAGCCTTGGGTTGTTTAATACTGGACAAGTGTTTCATAACGCCCGTTGTGTGGGCCGGTTTCGGGGCCGGTGCGTGGGCCGGTGCGTGGGCCGGTGTGTGGGCTGGTGCGTCTGAATGTCCCGGGCTGAATTTGTGTCCCAGTCCGCCACTGATGGCACCTATTGTGTCAACTAAATGCTCAATAAAGCATGTGAGCCTGTCGACAGCGTCTAGGAAAACCCATTCCATACTGATCCTGTATCAGTGGCCAGGTCACATGATCATGTCAACTTAACTAAGACAAAATGGCCTCAAATTGGCCATCACATCCCCACATCAGCCGTGAAGCCCGCCTGTATGTCACGTTAAATCATAAATGTTCTTTACTCTCTACGAGGGAACGTTCCCCAGCGTGAGCGACAGGAACGGCCCGGCATTCTATTTCAGATCTCTGTTGCCATGACGAACAATTTACTAGTTACCAAGGGTTGCCTGCGGGTCTGCTGTGTTGCTGATCATAGCGAGTATAGGTTTTTCCTCTGATTGTGAGGAAGGTAGAGCTTCTGTATGACAAGAGAAGCACTGAGTTTGAGCCAGTGGTGGGCCCAGGGTGAGTGGCAGGCCAAGAGTCACCATGTTCCATGTATGAGTGCACGGGTTAAGGGGGAGCGGGGAGGAAATTACCCCACAGCAAATTAACTGGGCAGAGTGTGATTACATTTTTTTTTTGTGAAACTAATTTGCACTTATTGTAGCATAAAATTAAGGTTGCTTTGGAACAGTTGGTTACATTTTCAGACGACCATCAGGACTTTTGAAAATTTTATGAGGATCCAAATTGGCTCTTTTTCTCCCATCAACGCCCTGTATTTGTGCCACCCCAACGCTGTCTCTGTGTGCTAAAGACCAACGAGACGTACGCCAGCCGCACTTAATCACTCTCTCTCACACACACACACACACACACACAAACACACACACACACACACACACACACACACACACACACACACACACACACACAAACACACACACAGTGTGGGGAGAACTCAAAGATCTGCAAAGATGGATCGTTCTCATCAAGCTGGGTACATGGCAGCTGTTACAAAGGATCAGATTAAACCGAATATATATATTTATTGATTGATATATATTGCATAGTATTTGTATATCGTTTGATATCCCTTGTATATTCCTTGTACATATACACGGAATATTCCTTTAGCCTAGTACAGACCATAATATTTCATTCTCCTATTGGACAGCGGTCCACAGGCGCCAGAGCCATGCCTCCAGAGTCAGGTTCAAGACCACCGTCAAGACATGTCTGTACATGCCCGGCCTTGCCCAGGAATACGAGACAGAAATGAGGTTGGCACTAGATTGTTCGCCGTGCATATAAATATGGCGCAGGTGAATACAGAAGTAGAGTTGCCCAATAAGTTGAAGCCTCACCCACGATACAACGTGCGGTGAAGTATGGCCTGTTTGGCCCCAAATAGAGCATTGAGACCGCGTGCGAATTAATAACTGAATTGTCAGAGTTTGGCGCTATACCGTCGAGTGCGACATATTTCTATTAAGTCAGTAATAGTCTATTTGTGTATAGTGTATCGTGCGGCTAAAGTTCTACAGTGACCAGCATCACCAACGCTTCCTCGTACCAGCTAGAGTGCTTATCCAGGCTGGGCTGCTTTCATGGCGCTTTCACCCGAGGAGACCTAGACGAGAACCGTGTGGACATGTACACTGGATTAATCTACCCGACGACTACATAGCCCTTTGCGGCTGGATTATATTTGTTTTGGTCCTGTGATTTATGGAGCGGAGAATCGCCGACGCCTACACGTGTGGGATTTACCCTGTGAGGAGCCACGTCGAGTCTGCGCCTCAGAGAGCCTGAGGCCGGCTAGCTTTCTTCACTGTGGAGCTACAGTCTACGGAGAACAGCTATATTCGTCTGTGGATCAAGAGACTATTGCACCGTCTCCTGTACTTGGAGTCTCCTTAGTCATCGTTGACCAGACTCTCTACTACCGACAGATCCTCTACCCCTGCTGGCTTACAACCGGGGGGACCCTTCCAGTATCTCCCGCTATATATTACTAGTGCACCATAGATATAATTCCCTAAGATTCAGGTTGTATAATTACCTCCTGCGTAACCAGAGAATGGACATTCATTATTGATTTGCCTACGCACATTCCTTTGCCTTATAAGCGCATCCAAAGTAAAATAGAGAAGTATATTATGTACCTTTTGCTGCAATAAATACTTAATTACCACTTTGTGTGGAACCGATTCATTGTGGGAAGTGTTCATCATATTTATATATCATGTACTGTATGGCCAGTAATTAAAGTACATAAAGCGGTAGTGGTTTAATGATACCATACTTATCAATACAGTCAGGGAATTGTACCCCTCAGTTACAATTGGTCCTTCGAGCCGGAGGGTAACTAGTGTAATATTAATATAGTTGTAACTGAGGGGTACAATTCCCTGACTGTATTGAAGTATGGTATCATTAAACCACTACCGCTTTATGTACTTTAATTACTGGCCATACAGTACAATATATATAAATATGATGAACACTTCCCACAATGAATCGGTTCCACACAAAGGTGTAATCAAGTATTTATTGCAGCAAAAGGTACATAATATACTTCTCTATTTTACTTTGGATGCGCTTATAAGGCAAAGGAATGTGCGTAGGCAAATCAATAATGAATGTCCATTCTCTGGTTACGCAGGAGGTAATTATACAACCTGAATCTTAGGGAATTATATCTATGGTGCACTAGTAATATATAGCGGGAGATACTGGAAGGGTCCCCCCGGTTGTAAGCCAGCAGGGGTAGAGGATCTGTCGGTAGTAGAGAGTCTGGTCAACGATGACTAAGGAGACTCCAAGTACAGGAGACGGTGCAATAGTCTCTTGATCCACAGACGAATACAGCTGTTCTCCGTAGACTGTAGCTCCACAGTGAAGAAAGCTAGCCGGCCTCAGGCTCTCTGAGGCGCAGACTCGACGTGGCTCCTCACAGGGTAAATCCCACACGTGTAGGCGTCGGCGATTCTCCGCTCCATAAATCACAGGACCAAAACAAATATAATCCAGCCGCAAAGGGCTATGTAGTCGTCGGGTAGATTAATCCAGTGTACATGTCCACACGGTTCTCGTCTAGGTCTCCTCGGGTGAAAGCGCCATGAAAGCAGCCCAGCCTGGATAAGCACTCTAGCTGATACGAGGAAGCGTTGGTGATGCTGGTCACTGTAGAACTTTAGCCGCACGATACACTATACACAAATAGACTATTACTGACTTAATAGAAATATGTCGCACTCGACGGTATAGCGCCAAACTCTGACAATTCAGTTATTAATTCGCACGCGGTCTCAATGCTCTTATTTGGGGCCAAACAGGCCATACTTCACCGCACGGAGTATCGTGGGTGAGGCTTCAACTTATTGGGTAACTCTACTTCTGTATTCACCTGCGCCATATTTATATGCACGGCGAACAATCTAGTGCCAACCTCATTTCTGTCTCGTATTCCTGGGCAAGGCCGGGCATGTACAGACATGTCTTGACGGTGGCCTTGAACCTGACTCTGGAAGCATGGCCCCGGCGCCTGTGGACCGCTGTCCAATAGGAGAATGAAATATTATGGTCTGTACTAGGCTAAAGGGATATTCCGTGTATATGTACAAGGAATATACAAGGGATATCAAACGATATACAAATACTATGCAATATATATCAATCAATAAATATATATATTCAATTTAATCTGATCCTTTGTAACAGCCGCCTCCTAATTAGTCCCACCTAATTAGCTAAGCAGAGACAGATTAACCGCACTGTCCACTACTCAATGTCTGTTGTGAGGGGTCGGGCAGTTCACAAAGTCATGGGGTCATGGTCGTCATCGATAGTATCGGGGAGCCTTGGCAGTTCTATTAGCCTCGCCACGGGTCGGGTGTAGATCCGTCCTTGGACGAGCACTTCGGCTGCTCGGACCTTTCCGTCGGCACCGGTGATCACTTTGCTTACGCGGCCAGCCGGCCACATAGCTCGGGGTAGTGACTGGTCGATAATCATGACGACTGTTCCTTCTGTCAAATTGTCTCTCTCTTTCACCCATTTCTGGCGGGTCTGTAGAGACAGTAGATAGTGGAGTAGGAAGCTGTTCCAAAACTTGTCAGCCAATACTTGACTGTACCTCCACATTCTTCGGCCGTTCGCTTCTTCAGGCCTGTACATTGTCTGTGGTAGCGCGGGGTCCAGCCGCCCCATCAAGAGTGTGTTGGGGGTGACTGGGTCGACATCTGCTACATCACTTGAGACGTAACCGAGGGGCTTTGAGTTCAATACTCCCTCGATCTCCGTGAGGACTGTCATTAGGACTTCTTCCGCCACGGTCTGGGCCCCAAGCACGGCGTACAAGGCTGTCTTTATTGAACGTACTTCTCGTTCCCAAGTTCCACCGAAGTGAGGTGCGTTCGGGGGATTAAACTGGAAGTCAATCTGGGATGGAGCGAGGTGGGTCTTAAGTTCTGGGCCCATAGCTTGGAAGCTCTCTCTCAGCTCTCTTTCTCCGCCTTTGAAGTTTGTCCCGTGATCAGACAATAATATAGACGGTTTGCCTTTCCGCGATGTGAATCTTCGGAAGGCCATAAGGAATGAGTCTGTGCTCATGGTTGGAAGGAGTTCTATATGCCTCGCTCGGGTGGTCATGCATTTGAATACAATACCCCACCGCTTCTCGGTTCCTCTTCCTTTCTTTATATACAGCGGGCCGAAACAGTCCATACCGGTGGAGTGAAAAGGCTTGTCGCCGAGTCGGAGGCGACAGGGAGGTAGGTCAGCCATCCGGGGTATACTGGGCTGCGCTCGCCACTTACGACAGTCTAGACAGGTTCGCTGGAAGCGCTGCACTGCTTCTCTCCCTTGCAGTATCCAATAACGACGTCTGATCTCCGCGAAGACTCTCTCTGCCCCGGCGTGATGCACATCCTCGTCGTATTTCTTTATGATCAGCTCTGTGACCTTGTGTCGGCTGTTTAAGACTATCGGGTACTTGACGTCATCCGGTAAGTCTGGAGCTCTCCGCAGACGACCACCCACTCTGATGAGACCATGGGCGTCGCTCTCGGGGGCTAGGTGGAGCAGTCTGCTGTCTGATGGGACGGGCTTTGCTCCCTGTAGACAGTCTAGCTCATCGGGGAACGAGTCTCTCTGGGCTCGTTGTAGTAGAAGAAGTTCTGCTTCTTCGTAGTCAGCTGCTGTAATGTCAGTAGTGAGCTGAACCTCTGGGTGGTGCCACAGGAATGTCTTTAGCTGCGCACTCTCTAGGGTGAGGCAATCGTCTATGTCGGGGTCTGTGGAGACGAGTGTGTTCAATCCACAGAACATAGATTTCTTGTTTTCGGCCTCCTCTTTACTCGCTTCCCGTGGGGTGGGTGTAGGCCACTCTTCTTCCGGGAGCTTGAGGAACTCTGGCCCGTCACTGTATAGGTTGTGACGGGTGAGGTCATCCAGGGACATTCCCCGGGTGATGACGTCAGCTGGGTTGTGTTTTGTGTCCACATACCTCCAGCTTGCTACTTCTGTTAAATCTTGAATCTCTGTGACTCTGACTCCCACGAAGACCTTGTATCTGCACGAATCAGACCGGATCCATGTGAGTACTGTCGTGGAGTCTGACCACAAGATTGTTCATTGCACCGGAATGGTGAGTTCACGTTGGATTAACGTGGCGAGTTGCGCTCCTGCTAGGGCTGCGCAGAGCTCTAGATGCGGGATAGATTGTTGCTTTCGTGGGGCTATTCTTGAGCGAGCCAGGATGAAAGCAGTATGTATTTCTCCTCCCTCCTCTCGGGCACGCAAGTAGGCCACCGAACCGTAGGCTACTTCGGAGGCGTCGCTGAAGACGTGCAGGTCCATCTGGCACGTCTCCGGCCTCACTGTGGGTGGGAAGTAGCTGCGGCGTATGTTGACACCTGGGAGTGAGCTGAGTTCCGTCTCCCACTCTCTCCATGTGGATGCAAGGTGTTCGGGTATGGGGTCGTCCCAGCCCTGGTCCTTGTCCCATAACGCTCTTACAATCATCTTTGCCCTGGTGGTGTAAGGTAGAATACATCCCAACGGGTCATATTGTCTGGCGAGTGTTCTGTATACACTCCGTCTGGTGGTCGGTAGTGCAGTCGACCTTCCCTGCTCCTTGGTCAGGGGTCTGTGTTTATAATGGAGCGAGTCTGTTTTGAAGCGCCAGACTAGTCCTAATGTCATTTCTTGGGCTTCTCCTGGGATGGTCGCCATCCAGGTCTCGCTGCTTGCTGCCTTGTCCTCGGGGGAGAGGCTGCGCAATACTTGCGGGTCGCTGCTGGCCCACTGCCTGAGATCAAAGCCGCCTTTGATCAGGGAGGCGCGGAGCTTGAGTAGAAGGGCCTCGGCTTCTTCTGGCGTCGAGACGCTTTGCAGACAGTTGTCCACGTAGAAACTATTTCCTACACATTGTCGGACCTCTTCATCAGCTGCTGGGTCCTCTGCGACGTGTTTTTGCAGTGCAAACGTAGCACAGCATGGGCTGCATGTGGTTCCGAAAGGGAGGACTTCCCATTGATAGATGGCTGGTTGCTCATCCCCGATCCTCTCTCTCCATAGGAACCGCAGCAGGGGCTTGTCCTCCTCTACTAGTCTCACCTGCAGGAACATCCCTTTGATGTCGCCGCTGATGGCCACCTTGTCTTGGCGGAAACGTAGTAACACGCCTAGTAGAGAGGGGCCGAGTGTTGGGCCGGGCAAGAGCTCTTTATTCAGATTTTGTGATCCGATCTGGTAGCTGCAGTTGAACACAATACGATCCTTGCCGTTGTGGTGGACTTTGTGGTGCGGCACGTACCATGATTCGGTCGTCTGATCGGCCTCTTTAATGTCAATTTTCTTTATGTGTCCCGCTGTGATTAGCTTGTTAATCTCAGCACGGTACACCGTCTCTTGAGCGGGGTCTCTGGCTAGGCGCCGCTCTGTGTTCAATAGATACCGCTCCGTCGCTTCTTTTGGGGCGTGGAAGGTAGGCATACCCTCTCGCCTCAGGAGTGGAGTTGCGTATCTCATCACTCCGTTGACTTTGACTCTCTTTGTCCCCTACTCGAGGAGGGCTATAGCGTAAATGTCTTCCTTGGAACGAATGTCTTTCTTTTCGTTCTTAAAGGGCATTGTCTCTAGTGTCCATAGCTTCTCGACATGCTGTAGGAGGGTGGTGTCTTCTTCTGTCACTCTGGAGTGGAGGCAGCTAGTGGCTGCTGTTCGGTTAAGAGACTTAGCGAGGGGGCCTTGTAGTGTCCATCCTAGGCGGGTCTCGACTGCTGCAGGACAGCCTCTGGGCCCTGTGTGGACCCGGTCTATCGGGACGATGAGGTCTGCATGGTCGGAGCCTATCAGCAGGGTCGGGGTGGCACCGTCTATGAGCGGTATAGGTAGTTGACGCAGGTGCACATATTTATCCATCAGCTTGGCGATGGGGTAGGTGTACTGCGACAGGCCTATTTCTTGGCTGGTGAAAGCGTTAGTAATCCTATACCGTCTCTCTGGCTGCCCGCTTGCTGCGATAGTGAAGGAGACATTCTCGCCCTTTATCGTCTTTAGATCTCTTCTTATTGTCCGAATCGTCATCTGGTTTTCGCTCCCCCGCAGCCCCAGCTGGGCCGCAGCGGACGCGAGGAGAAGGGTCTTCTCTGACCCGTCGTCAAGGACGGCGTAAGTGTCCATGACCTTATCTTGGTAACTCAGTGTTACGCGGACCACCTTTAAGAGCACTCGGGCGCCCCCGCTGCTGGCGGGGTCAATGTACATAACACTTGCCTTTGTGCTGCTTGAGGGTGCAGGCTTTCTTCTGTTACTGTCGTGTAGGACATCTAGGTGGGCTCCGTCACACCGACTACACCTCTTCTTTAAGAGGCAATCGGCTGCCATGTGACTGCGCGCACATCGGTAACAGCGTCGGTTGGACTTTATCCATTGACTCACCTCGTCGGCGGTCATCTTCTTGAACGTGTCACATTGTGACAACCAGTGTTCCTTTTCGCAGTACGGGCACACCATCTTCCACTTCTCTTTCATCGAGGGGGTACTGTGGTTCTTGCTGCTCGGTACTGATTCTGATTGGTGCATGACGGTCACCAATCTGCGGCCATCGTTTGCTCTCCTAGGTCCCTCTCTGGAGCTTGGTGTGCTCCGCATGAATGTATCCAACCGTAGGCTGTTGACTTATCTCGCCAGGAAGTCGGCTAGGTCTAGGAGGGGTGGCTCGGGACCGTTAGGATCACGGTGTTCTCTTTGCCGCCTGAAGCGCTCTTGTCGGGCGGGCGGAAGCTTCTCTAAAATCCTCTCGACATTAGAGTTCGCGTACAGTTCGTGCATACCCTTTTCTCTTTGCGCCCCCAGCATCCCTACCAGGGATTGTACCTTGATAGACAGGTCATCTAGTGAGCGATTGTCTGTGGCTGGGGGTAGGCGGTCAATATGCCTTATCTCTTGTATTACGTAGTCCCATATGCGTCCATATCTTTGGTCGAGTGCTGCTAGAGCCGCTGTGTATGGGGTAGTAGAGGTGGCATAGGCCAGCGCTATATTGTGCGCTCGGGGCACCTTGAGGTGCTTCAGTAGGATAGCATACTTGTACGGTTCATCAGCTACATCGGACATCATTGTCTCTAAGCACATTCGTAGCTCCGTGTACTGTGCTCTGTTCTCGTGGGTGAAGTCCGGAAACGTCGGTGTGCCAATGTATGATGCCATGGATGGCTGGCACATCGGTGAGCGTTGGAAGAGAGGCCTCCTAGGCGAGTCTCCTCTTACGCCTCTTGGTGGGCTGGTACCTGCTGGGTACCATGGCCCGCGTATCCAGGTGCTGTTCCTCGGGGCTGGTCGTGCGTCAAGCTCACCCGTGAATTGAGTCGGGGGTCTGTAGCGCAGAGCCGCGGGGGTAGAGCCTGGGCTGTACTGGACCTCCTGGTCCTGTGGAGTACTGTGCTGCTGTCGGGCTTGACTCTCCTCCTCTCCCTCTTCTTCTTCCTCTGGCAGGTCCTCTAGATCCTGTAGTCGTCTATTTAGCCTCTCCGCGGTGTAGACCGTTTCTTCCTTGTAGCTGGGTCTCACTTGGACCGGTCGGGGAAGGGGTTCGGAGGGGGGTATAGGCTCTCTCTGGTGGTCGGGCTCAGGGTCGCTTGATCGGGTAGGGGAGGGTGCCCTTGACCCTTGTCTTGACGAGGCCCTGGAACCCTGTGCGGAGGGAGGGGGTGTTGCCCTGGTGATCAGCTGCTCCATTATCTGCGCTTGTAATCGGTCGCGCTCGGCTTCGCGCTTGGTGAGAGCGACGTCGCGCTCTGCTTCTCTTTGGGCACCGGCAGCGGCGCGCTGGGCTTCGGCGGCGGCGCGCTGGGCTTCGGCCCGGTCCCTTACCATATTCTCTTCCGTCTGAAGGCGTCTAATCTCTAGACGTATACGATCTTCGTCGCTCCGTTGCTGCGCCTGAAGGCGTTCTCTTTCCATGGAAGAATGTTCGCGCTCACTAAGCGTATGTGCTTGGAGTCGATCGCGCTCTGTTGAGGCTGCTAGGCTGGCGAGGAATGCCTGTGCCAGCATCTTGTCCGCCTCGCTGGGGGAAGACGCTGGTTGAGGTGATCCGCTCCTGGCAGTACTCGTTGGAGATCTGTTCTCCTGTGGCGAGTCCTGGAGATCCATCTCCGGGGTGCTCTCCTCTTCTTGTAGCGGGTAGAGTTCCATCCCTGGAGGGCTTGTAGTAAAATCCCACAGACTTCCTACAATAATTTGAGGTTATTGTAGCACAATACAATGAGATTGATTTATCTGGAAGGAGGAGGAAAGATTCATACTGATAGAATTGTTGGTCTCCTCATTCTGACTTAGCAGATGAGGAATAAAACGTGTAGGCCAGACAAACCAGAATTGTATTTCAACTCAACTGATTTATTTGATCAGAGCCAGGAGTCCAAGGTGAATAGAAGGTTGACTTCTACATACAACAGATGATCAGAGAATATTAACAGCTGTCTGTTGTACAGAAATATCACAATCAGGTTTGCATCTCAAACCTAAATACTGCACATCAAACAGTCACTTGGTTAACATAATTTGAACATACATGGTTTACTGTACACATTATACATGAGTAAATCTGGTTTACAGATCAGGGATCTGTACAACATTACTCTAATCTATAAACAACCATTGGGGTTTCCCATGATTTACTCACGTATAATGCAATCAGCTCACAGTAGTTTCTGGGTGGTTTCGAAGCGGTGGGGGAGCCCCCAGACCCCTGGTTGGATCCGGCCTGAGAGCTCCTGAATAACCCTATGTAGGGCCTTCCTATATACTATCATTTCTAGCCAATACTACATATGGCTGGTCCAATCCAGCGTCTTCTTGTGGGGGTGTCCGGTGGGCGCTGGCAGCCCCTCCCTCTGGGTTTCTCTGGGGGGAGGCCGGCTGCCCCCCCCCTTTGATCTCCTGTGTGGATCTTGACTCAATACCCAGAGGGGGACGCTAGTGGCCCCCGTCAGTGTCTTCCTGATTGGGTCTGTCCCAACAGAAATCTCCTCTTAAATGAATAATATATAACTTTAACATTCCTTCTATATGGCTATAGATGTCTAATATCATCCAAGTACAGTCAGTGCTTTCTAAGACTGATACCAGACATCATATGATACCTTTTGATACTAAACAGTTGATTAATAGATTGCTTTGTTTGTGAGTTAGTGTCCATGCTTCAACAAGTCTAAACTGGTCTGCCCTGTGGTCAACCCAGCTGTCTCTGATCAGCATTTACATACAGTCAGTTCGAGAAGGTGTCGTTTGTTCTCTAATTTAGTCATTGCTTGAGTGGGGGTTGAAATAACTGTTGCAGCTGTTATCTGATGCAGCTGTCTCAACTGACAGTTGAGACTGTTTAGCCACTGAGTCCACTCTGCTATTGAAAGGTACATCTGGCTTTACATTTATGGTTCTCTAATTTATTCACACATATTAATTATGAAATTCAACGTCAATATTTACCACATTTCCCCACTTTGACAATTCTCATTGTCACATACTGTATATTGACTTGATTTTCTATACATACTAACCATACAATATAATAATAAAAATCATTTTTTTTTTTTTTCCAATTTCTCAATTTTTTCTTTTTTCTCACATTTCTTTTTCCATTATTCTTTGGTACATATCATCAATTAGTTTCTTCTTGTCTTCTTCTTTTCTCCCCCACATTCCCCTGACTATGGCCCCCTCCCGGGGAATCCTGGTGACCCCTTCATCCAGATCCCCAATTAACCTATTCTGTCTTAATGAAACAGTGTTTACCACCTACTATCATCAGGCTTTGTTCCTCTGGGCTCACAGCCAGAGGCTTATTTGTTGAAAACAATTAAAACAATGTAATCTAAACATTACACATTAAAGTAAAACACAATTTTTTAAAATTATGGTATCCGTTGACATGATCTGTGGAGACACAGAGATTATTCTTCATTCTTTCATACATTTTGCTTCTCCTCTCCTGTTAATTCCTTTTCCAAGTCAGCCCAATCACATTTTGCATAATCAACCCAGTTGGTCTTCTCACCTCTCCCCCCTTTTATGAACATCCCTATGGACATAAACCTTACCACCTTTGCGCACAGACGGACAGGGAGGGCGGAGCACCACGCAAGGGAAAAAAAAATGTTCACCATGTCGGCCATAACCTACACCTTACTTTTTACTCTACCTATGTGTATGTGTTTAGTTTAGTACTCTTGCGTTGTGTCATAATCTATACCAGTTGTTACCGTTCAGTCACTTCCCGTCCAACACACCAATCAATCACACAGAGGCCCTTGTTCAACGCTTTGGTTGCACAGTCTCCGACCGTTTTCGCCCCCCCCCCCCCCCCCCTCCACCCCATGTCGGCCAGCCTCAGCTGAAGCCAACGTTTGTAGGCCTGGACCTCGTCATATTCTGTCCCATGACTGTATTTCCATGGATCTACAGACGAACGACTCCGTCAGTCTGGAGGTTTGTCTCAACCTCCGGCCTTTGTATTCGGGGCTATATTGAAGGAGGGGTAGAGTCCCAAGCGACCTCTCTTCATAATCCAACAATCTCCCACAGGAACTGACTGAACGGGTCACACCATCGTGTCATAATCTAATGAAATGTATTCCTACACATTTTCCCCATGATCCCCCCACTTGTGATGGTCCATCCTCCCTCTCCGACTGAACTGCAAGGGAACAAAAACACAGAACAAATTTTCCTTATACAATATGTCAAATATTTCTCAAGAGACGCCAAATGGTTAATCATTATGCAAAACGTAATGGGACCACTTAACTGTCATCGATCTGATCCAATGTATCCTCACGCTTCAACCGTCCTCTCACCAGATCATAGAGAAACAACAAACAAAACGCAAATAATCAAAAAAACATTCCAACAGATGTGAAAATCAAATGAAATTAACCAGCTCCAACCGCAGACCACCTTAATGGTTATTTAGAAAGAAAAGAAAAGAAATCAAAACTCTACATCTAAACCTTTCATAACCATAACAGTCAATCAATAAAATAAAAACCAGGTTTTTCCAAAACCCAACCCGTCCCATTCACACATGTCAGTGACTTTGACACCTCTTAAGCCAGCACATTCTCTCTCTACAGTCTCCATTCACACCCATTCAGGCCACACAATCATAGATCAAAAATAGAAAAGAAATCTAAAAATTTAACTTCAATACTTCATCCCTACAACACATTCAACAGAAATCAAATCAAAATGAAAGTAATAAAGACAAACTCCTTCAGTAAAACAAATGATATGAAACAAATGATAATGGTATAACCCAAGTGGTTCGATACACTCCCTACTTAAACACATTTTGTTATTTTTAAGACTAGTTTCACCTTAAGTGAAAGCTAAGTTGTGTGTGTGTATGCATGTGTGATCAAATTGTGTGAATGTGCCTGTGTGTGTCTGTGTGTGTGTGTGTCTGTGTGTGTGTGTGTGTGTGTGTGTGTCTGCGTGTGTGTGTGTGTCTGTGTGTGTGTGTGTGTGTGTGTGTGTATGGGTAGTCCAAGGTGAACATGGGGCCCATCCCCCGCTCAAGCACCCACTGAAATCCAAAGACACTCAGCTCATCCTCACATGTCTAGGTAAACACTCATAACCAAAGCCATTCACGCTTGTTTCACTCATGCATCAAAAACTCTCTCATTCAACACACACGTTTAACTCATTAATCATCACTCAGGTCCACAGACAACGTTAGTTTCCCTTCCTTCCTGCTCTCAGCTGTCTCCAGGCTACACTCATCTCTGGCTAATACAATACACACTTTCTCACCATACAGTTCTCACTGTATCTTCTACTCCTCACATCCAGAGGAAGTCTGGGAACCCCCTCAGCGATAGACCCCAAAACATACCCAGTGTCCTGAGAGCCAAAGCTAATCCTTCTAATCAAACAGGTAGCCCCCCAATGTAATTAACCTCATCTGAGCTGGCTATCCTAATTCAATTACTGTGCTCACTCCTCCATCAGCTGTGTTCTGTATTAGCACGCTTCCTGTCTCAACATTTCCCCTGTCATAAAAATAACTGCCAACTGTTCTCTCACTCTACAACTGTCTCCTGCATCTTCACCTCTCTCTCCTGTCGCATCTAATCTCACGTCATCCTGTCATAAAAGAACAAACAGCCATTGTAAACAACAGCTGTATGCACGACCCCCTTTGGGCCCTCCTGTAAACACCAAAAAGGGTACAATCAATTCCTAATCTAAAACAAGCATCAACACATGTCTTAACCATATTAACAGTGTATTAAAAATTTAACAACCTAAAACAAGCATCAGTAAATTATCCTGCTCCACAACCGGGCTTGTATCAAATTTCACTATAAAACATTTAGCAACTAATATAAACATTATCCTATTTAAATCAATGGTGTATCAACATCTGACATTTCAACATCCATGCATTCTATACAAGCATCTTAATTCAAGCTACATAAAACACAACATTATTATCCTCAAGCTTACCATTGTACACGTTACACAAATTAAAAAACTGGAAATACGCTATCAACTATAGAACATTTTACATGTAAGCATGTTTCATCTCAGCATAACATTTATAGTGGTTAGTCCTAAATTGATTTTACTGCAAGCAACATGTAACTTTAGTGTAGAGCATTTTCCCAAATTCAGCCTATAACTACTCTCAAACTACCGTTTATATCATGTATGCAATAAAAGTTATGATGTATTTTAACACGGGTGACTGAATTTGCAAATCTGGTATGTCATAAACGTATAGTTGTAGCAGTACTGACTATCTGATGAATTGAAAATGGGGGACCCTGATGTAAACAGGACAAAAGTCTTCCTTGGTCTGCATCCCCTTAACAATTTTGTGTATTGAGCTATACTTATTTTTAATCAATCCCTAGTCTTTCCCCCCTGGTTAAAAATATACCCCGGTGCATCAAAGACAATAATAAATCTACCCAGTATAGCCGGATTGCGAACCCCAGATTTATCATAGGCAATGTATCCATTATTTCATTCCTCCCCAATAGGCTCACTGTATTGTTTGCACCCTAAGCAAACCATCTCCCCTAACCTAACCACCATACATGTTACATCCCTTCCCCTGCTTACACAAAAATACAATGCACAATATACAAATACCGCCATATTACATAATGCAGAACATCCTCTTACCCCTTTCTATCCCCTGAGCGAACTACTTCGAATAGACCCAATCCACGTTGTACCGCGCATGCGCAGTGGCAACCGATGCGGCTGTTATAACGTTGCCTACGACAACCAAAATTTGCCACGACATTCATAATAACCTGCCACGATATTCATAATCTGCCACGACATTTATCACGTTTCTTTACCCCTTCCCCAACATCTTTCTCAAAACTCGAAACGTAACATATGCCGCCCCCCAAACGCCACAAAACAACGGCATGCAAGCTAACTAGCTTTAGCCAGCCCTAATGCGACGTTCAAGGCCCTCACGGGAGCCGTGCCTTTCAAGATCCGTCCATCCACGCAATTCGCTCAGTACCATCCAAAGCATAAACAACTCACACAAGCTTCAAATAGCCAACCACTCTTACAGAAAATAACTTTTAAAACAAATACCCCAACCAACGCCGCACACATAGTTCAACACGAATCCTTTCTCCTGCCTTCTCCGCCTCACTTCATAGCACCGCGAACGTTACATACTCTCCACAACACTATGACGTCACCAAGCAGCGAATCCTTAATATCATTTACCACGTTACCGCATTAATAATAACCCTCAAAACGGCCACAATTTTGCCACCCTGCGTCTCAACCGCCTCTTACTTGTAATCGCCGCCACAGTGTTTAATCAATTCTATCATAACGCCATCGTAACGTCCCCAGCTTCACCGCGGACTTTTCCACAGAGCTAGCCAGCTAGCCCCAACCAACAGCAGGGACTCGCCCCAAACATAATATGTCCGTTGGTCATTAAAATATCATAACAAAACCATTAAGTACTTATCATTGTTTTTGTATCACAGCGAACGTAATTAATCAACAGGCCGGTTTCGCTCAAGCTTAAAAAGGATACTATGCCTAAGGACGGCAAATATATCTACATTTAATTTGTGCTATAATCCTACCATAGAACGTACAACGCACCCTGAACACGCCGGCACCCTACATTTCCATTAATTACTACGTTTTAATCCTGCAATCGCACAGACCCCTGCGCTGATCATGCCAGGGTCTAACAACCTTTCACCATACTTGACTTGCATGTTCTGAAATAGTAACAGAGCTCACTTACATCGAGCCCGACGCATTTATGCCCACACTGTCCACTCACTCACGGTCCCCGTCCCGCGTATCTGCGACTAAAAGCAGGGACATAATGCACCTTGGACCCAGCTCCCCTTCCATTTCAGAACAGTCAAATCTCCTCGTCTTACCTGCGCCCTCTTCCTGAGAATAATTTTAGGGCAATTACATACTCAGAACGCGCTCCTGTCGTATACAACAGAATAACCGTGCTTCCTAGCAAAAAAAGCCTTTTACCTGCCGTCATGCGACGCTATCTTCCTTTACAACATGACCAGATAGTCTGTGCGCCACCACCTTTCTTGGTGCAACTCCCCCGTATAGTTCATAAAGTATATTCCATACGAGTTAACTAACCCCCGTGGCCCGCTGGGCCGAGACCGGCCTCCTGTGTCTGAATGAACATACAAACATAAAAAGCCTACGTTTGCATGTTCACTGCACAACAAGCGCGATCGTCATACCTCCGGACACACAAGCTAAGACACCGCAACCCCCAACCCTGCATGCAGACGCCATATTCACCGCGGGCCCCAAACAGTGGCGTACACCACCAACCTCCATCCTGCTCCTCTCCCTCCTCCATTCAGACAACAAGCCCATCGTTAATCACTTCAAACGCAGCAACACCCCAGCTCTTCGCCCCGTGTCCCCAACACACAGCAAGATCCAGATATGATACATATTACAAGACCCTACCGCACCTTTCCAGGGGGAGACACAAAGGGTAGGGCAGCACGGCACCATTTCTGTAGTAAAATCCCACAGACTTTCTACAATAATTTGAGGTTATTGTAGTACAATACAATGAGATTGATTATCTGGACGGAGGAGGAAAGATTCATACTTGATAGAATGGTTGGTCTCCTCATCTGGCTTAATGCAGATGAAGAATAAAACGTGTACGCCAGACAAACCAGAATTGTAGTTCAACTCAGCTGATTTATTTGATCAGAGCCAGGAGTCCAAGGTGAATAGAAGGTTGACTTCTACATACAACAGATGATCAGAGAATATTAACAGCTGTCTGTTGTACAGAAATATCACAATCAGGTTTGCATCTCAAACCTAAATACTGCACATCAAACAGTCACTTGGTTAACATAATTTGAACATACATGGTTTACTGTACACATTATACATGAGTAAATCTGGTTTACAGATCAGGGATCTGTACAACATTACTCTAATCTATAAACAACCATTGGTGTTTCTTTCCCATGATTTACTCACGTAAAATGCATCAGCTCACAGTAGTTTCTGGGTGGTTTCGAAGCGGTGGGGGAGCCCCCAGACCCCCTTTGGGTAGGTCCGGCCTGAGAGCTCCTGAATAACCCTATGTAGGGCCTTCCTATATACTATCATTTCTAGCCAATACTACATATGGCTGGTCCAATCCAGCGTCTTCTTGTGGGGGTGTCCGGTGGGCGCTGGCAGCCCCTCCCTCTGGGTTTCTCTGGGGGGAGGCCGGCTGCCCCCCCCCTTTGATCTCCTGTGTGGATCTTGACTCAATACCCAGAGGGGGACGCTAGTGGCCCCCGTCAGTGTCTTCCTGATTGGGTCTGTCCCAACAGAAATCTCCTCTTAAATGAATAATATATAACTTTAACATTCCTTCTATATGGCTATAGATGTCTAATATCATCCAAGTACAGTCAGTGCTTTCTAAGACTGATACCAGACATCATATGATACCTTTTGATACTAAACAGTTGATTAATAGATTGCTTTGTTTGTGAGTTAGTGTCCATGCTTCAACAAGTCTAAACTGGTCTGCCCTGTGGTCAACCCAGCTGTCTCTGATCAGCATTTACATACAGTCAGTTCGAGAAGGTGTCGTTTGTTCTCTAATTTAGTCATTGCTTGAGTGGGGGTTGAAATAACTGTTGCAGCTGTTATCTGATGCAGCTGTCTCAACTGACAGTTGAGACTGTTTAGCCACTGAGTCCACTCTGCTATTGAAAGGTACATCTGGCTTTACATTTATGGTTCTCTAATTTATTCACACATATTAATTATGAAATTCAACGTCAATATTTACCACAGGCTGTCTTTATCCTGGAGCTCTCCGGGGACTACTTCTTCGGTCTTGGCGGGGGGTAAAGTCATGTCGGGTCCCTCCTGGTCCCTACCGTGAGCTTGGTCAGTTACGTTAGAACCCACTAGGGCCTCTATTGGCGGGGTAGCCTGGTCGATAGGGTCGGACATCATTTTACTATCTACTTTTTCCGCGTTTACCGTCTGTAGAAAGCTAGGTAGTATATTGGCAACGTAATCCTCTAAGTACTGAGGTGTCTGCCGTCTACGCTGCGGGCGATCTACTTTAGGAGAACCGTTTTGTGGAGTGTTCATCATTGGCCATGTCAATATTAATACCACTATATTAATATTACACTAGTTACCCTCCGGCTCGAAGGACCAATTGTAACTGAGGGGTACAATTCCCTGACTGTATTGATAAGTATGGTATCATTAAACCACTACCGCTTTATGTACTTTAATTACTGGCCATACAGTACATGATATATAAATATGATGAACACTTCCCACAATGAATCGGTTCCACACAAAGGTGTAATCAAGTATTTATTGCAGCAAAAGGTACATAATATACTTCTCTATTTTACTTTGGATGCGCTTATAAGGCAAAGGAATGTGCGTAGGCAAATCAATAATGAATGTCCATTCTCTGGTTACGCAGGAGGTAATTATACAACCTGAATCTTAGGGAATTATATCTATGGTGCACTAGTAATATATAGCGGGAGATACTGGAAGGGTCCCCCCGGTTGTAAGCCAGCAGGGGTAGAGGATCTGTCGGTAGTAGAGAGTCTGGTCAACGATGACTAAGGAGACTCCAAGTACAGGAGACGGTGCAATAGTCTCTTGATCCACAGACGAATACAGCTGTTCTCCGTAGACTGTAGCTCCACAGTGAAGAAAGCTAGCCGGCCTCAGGCTCTCTGAGGCGCAGACTCGACGTGGCTCCTCACAGGGTAAATCCCACACGTGTAGGCGTCGGCGATTCTCCGCTCCATAAATCACAGGACCAAAACAAATATAATCCAGCCGCAAAGGGCTATGTAGTCGTCGGGTAGATTAATCCAGTGTACATGTCCACACGGTTCTCGTCTAGGTCTCCTCGGGTGAAAGCACCATGAAAGCAGCCCAGCCTGGATAAGCACTCTAGCTGATACGAGGAAGCGTTGGTGATGCTGGTCACTGTAGAACTTTAGCCGCACGATACACTATACACAAATAGACTATTACTGACTTAATAGAAATATGTCGCACTCGACGGTATAGCGCCAAACTCTGACAATTCAGTTATTAATTCGCACGCGGTCTCAATGCTCTTATTTGGGGCCAAACAGGCCATACTTCACCGCACGGAGTATCGTGGGTGAGGCTTCAACTTATTGGGTAACTCTACTTCTGTATTCACCTGCGCCATATTTATATGCACGGCGAACAATCTAGTGCCAACCTCATTTCTGTCTCGTATTCCTGGGCAAGGCCGGGCATGTACAGACATGTCTTGACGGTGGCCTTGAACCTGACTCTGGAGGCATGGCCCCGGCGCCTGTGGACCGCTGTCCAATAGGAGAATGAAATATTATGGTCTGTACTAGGCTAAAGGGATATTCCGTGTATATGTACAAGGAATATACAAGGGATATCAAACGATATACAAATACTATGCAATATATATCAATCAATAAATATATATATTCGGTTTAATCTGATCCTTTGTAACAATAGTGGTATTAATATTGACATGGCCTATGATGAACACTCCTCAAAACGGTTCTCCTAAAGTAGATCGCCCGCAGCGTAGACGGCAGACACCTCAGTACTTAGAGGATTACGTTGCCAATATACTACCTAGCTTTCTACAGACGGTAAACGCGGAAAAAGTAGATAGTAAAATTATGTCCGACCCTATCGACCAGGCTACCCCGCCAATAGAGGCCCTAGTGGGTTCTAACGTAACTGACCAAGCTCACGGTAGGGACCAGGAGGGACCCGACATGACTTTACCCCCCGCCAAGACCGAAGAAGTAGCTCTACAGGGATGGAACTCTACCCGCTACAAGAAGAGGAGAGCACCCCGGAGATGGATCTCCAGGACTCGCCACAGGAGAACAGATCTCCAACGAGTACTGCCAGGAGCGGATCACCTCAACCAGCGTCTTCCCCCAGCGAGGCGGACAAGATGCTGGCACAGGCATTCCTCGCCAGCCTAGCAGCCTCAACAGAGCGCGATCGACTCCAAGCACAGACGCTTAGTGAGCGTGAACATTCTTCCATGGAAAGAGAATGCCTTCAGGCGCAGCAACGGAGCGACGAAGATCGTATACGTCTAGAGATTAGACGCCTTCAGACGGAAGAGAATATGGTAAGGGACCGGGCCGAAGCCCAGCGCGCCGCCGCCGAAGCCCAGCGCGCCGCTGCCGGTGCCCAAAGAGAAGCAGAGCGCGACCTCGCTCTCACCAAGCGCGAAGCCGAGCACGACCGATTACAAGCGCAGATAATGGAGCAGCTGATCACCAGGGCAACACCCCCTCCCTCCGCACGGGGTTCCAGGGCCTCGTCAAGACAAGGGTCAAAGGCACCCTCCCCTACCCGATCAAGCGACCCTGAGCCCGACCACCAGAGAGAGCCTATACCCCCCTCCGAACTCCTTCCCCGACCGGTCCACGCGAGACCCAGCTACAAGGAAGAAACGGTCTACACCGCGGAGAGGCTAAATAGACGACTACAGGATCTAGAGGACCTGCCAGAGGAAGAAGAATAGGGAGAGGAGGAGAGTCAAGCCCGACAGCAGCACAGTACTCCACAGGACCAGGAGGTCCAGTACAGCCCAGGCTCTACCCCCGCGGCTCTGCGCTACAGACCCCCGACTCAATTCACGGGTGAGCTTGACGCACGACCAGCCCCGAGGAACAGCACCTGGATACGCGGGCCATGGTACCCAGCAGGTACCAGCCCACCAAGAGGCGTAAGAGGAGACTCGCCTAGGAGGCCTCTCTTCCAACGCTCACCGATGTGCCAGCCATCCATGGCATCATACATTGGCACACCGACGTTTCCGGACTTCACCCACGAGAACAGAGCACAGTACACGGAGCTACGAATGTGCTTAGAGACAATGATGTCCGATGTAGCTGATGAACCGTACAAGTATGCTATCCTACTGAAGCACCTCAAGGTGCCCCGAGCGCACAATATAGCGCTGGCCTATGCCACCTCTACTACCCCATACACAGCGGCTCTAGCAGCACTCGACCAAAGATATGGACGCATATGGGACTACGTAATACAAGAAATAAGGCATATTGACCGCCTACCCCCAGCCACAGACAATCGCTCACTAGATGACCTGTCTATCAAGGTACAATCCCTGGTAGGGATGCTGGGGGCGCAAAGAGAAAAGGGTATGCACGAACTGTACGCAAACTCTAATGTCGAGAGGATTTTAGAGAAGCTTCCGCCCGCCCGACAAGAGCGCTTCAGGCGGCAAAGAGACCGCCGTGATCCTAACGGTCCCGAGCCATCCCTCCTAGACCTAGCCGACTTCCTGGCGAGAGAAGTCAACAGCCTACGGTTGGATACATTCATGCGGAGCACACCAAGCTCCAGAGAGGGACCTAGGAGAGCAAACGATGGCCGCAGATTGGTGACCGTCATGCACCAATCAGAATCAGTACCGAGCAGCAAGAACCACAGTACCCCCTCGATGAAAGAGAAGTGGAAGATGGTGTGCCCGTACTGCGAAAAGGAACACTGGTTGTCACAATGTGACACGTTCAAGAAGATGACCGCCGACGAGGTGAGTCAATGGATAAAGTCCAACCGACGCTGTTACCGATGTGCGCGCAGTCACATGGCAGCCGATTGCCGCTTAAAGAAGAGGTGTAATCGGTGTGACGGAGCCCACCTAGATGTCCTACACGACAGTAACAGAAGAAAGCCTGCACCCTCAAGCAGCACAAAGGCAAGTGTTATGTACATTGACCCCGCCAGCAGCGGGGGCGCCCGGGTGCTCTTAAAGGTGGTCCGCGTAACACTGAGTTACCAAGATAAGGTCATGGACACTTACGCCGTCCTTGACGACGGGTCAGAGAAGACCCTTCTCCTCGCGTCCGCTGCGGCCCAGCTGGGGCTGCGGGGGAGCGAAAACCAGATGACGATTCGGACAATAAGAAGAGATCTAAAGACGATAAAGGGCGAGAATGTCTCCTTCACTATCGCAGCAAGCAGGCAGCCAGAGAGACGGTATAGGATTACTAACGCTTTCACCAGCCAAGAAATAGGCCTGTCGCAGTACACCTACCCCATCGCCAAGCTGATGGATAAATATGTGCACCTGCGTCAACTACCTATACCGCTCATAGACGGTGCCACCCCGACCCTGCTGATAGGCTCCGACCATGCAGACCTCATCGTCCCGATAGACCGGGTCCACACAGGGCCCAGAGGCTGTCCTGCAGCAGTCGAGACCCGCCTAGGATGGACATTACAAGGCCCCCTCGCTAAGTCTCTTAACCGAACAGCAGCCACTAACTGCCTCCACTCCAGAGTGACAGAAGAAGACACCACCCTCCTACAGCATGTCGAGAGGCTATGGACACTAGAGACAATGCCCTTTAAGAACGAAAAGAAAGACATTCGTTCCAAGGAAGACATTTACGCTATAGCCCTCCTCGAGCAGGGGACAAAGAGAGTCAAAGTCAACGGAGTGATGAGATACGCAACTCCACTCCTGAGGCGAGAGGGTATGCCTACCTTCCAGGCCCCAAAAGAAGCGACGGAGCGGTATCTATTGAACACAGAGCGGCGCCTAGCCAGAGACCCCGCTCAAGAGACGGTGTACCGCGCTGAGATTAACAAGCTAATCACAGCGGGACACATAAAGAAAATTGACATTAAAGAGGCCGATCAGACGACCGAATCATGGTACGTGCCGCACCACAAAGTTCACCACAACGGCAAGGATCGTATTGTGTTCAATTGCAGCTACCAGATCGGATCACAAAATCTGAATAAAGAGCTCTTGCCCGGCCCAACACTCGGCCCCTCTCTACTAGGCGTGTTACTACGTTTCCGCCAAGACAAGGTGGCCATCAGCGGCGACATCAAAGGGATGTTCCTGCAGGTGAGACTAGTGGAGGAGGACAAGCCCCTGCTGCGGTTCCTATGGAGAGAGAGGATCGGGGATGAGCAACCAGCCATCTATCAATGGGAAGTCCTCCCTTTCGGAACCACATGCAGCCCATGCTGTGCTACGTTTGCACTGCAAAAACACGTCGCAGAGGACCCAGCAGCTGATGAAGAGGTCCGACAAAGTGTAGGAAATAGTTTCTACGTGGACAACTGTCTGCAAAGCGTCTCGACGCCAGAAGAAGCCGAGGCCCTTCTACTCAAGCTCCGCGCCTCTCTGATCAAAGGCGGCTTTGATATCAGGCAGTGGGCCAGCAGCGACCCGCAAGTATTGCGCAGCCTCTCCCCCGAGGACAAGGCAGCAAGCAGCGAGACCTGGATGGCGACCATCCCAGGAGAAGCCCAAGAAATGACATTAGGACTAGTCTGGCGCTTCAAAACAGACTCGCTCCATTATAAACACACACCCCTGACCAAGGAGCAGGGACGGTCGACTGCACTACCGACCACCAGACGGAGTGTATACAGAACACTCGCCAGACAATATGACCCGTTGGGATGTATTCTACCTTACACCACCAGGGCAAAGATGATTGTAAGAGCGTTATGGGACAAGGACCAGGGCTGGGACGACCCCATACCCGAACACCTTGCATCCACATGGAGAGAGTGGGAGACGGAACTCAGCTCACTCCCAGGTGTCAACATACGCCGCAGCTACTTCCCACCCACAGTGAGGCCGGAGACGTGCCAGATGGACCTGCACGTCTTCAGCGACGCCTCCGAAGTAGCCTACGGTTCGGTGGCCTACTTGCGTGCCCCTAGAGGAGGGAGGAGAAATACATACTGCTTTCATCCTGGCTCGCTCAAGAATAGCCCCACGAAAGCAACAATCTATCCCGCGTCTAGAGCTCTGCGCAGCCCTAGCAGGAGCGCAACTCGCCACGTTAATCCAACGTGAACTCACCATTCCGGTGCAAAGAACAATCTTGTGGTCAGACTCCACGACAGTACTCACATGGATCCGGTCTGATTCGTGCAGATACAAGGTCTTCGTGGGAGTCAGAGTCACAGAGATTCAAGATTTAACAGAAGTAGCAAGCTGGAGGTATGTGGACACAAAACACAACCCAGCTGACGTCATCACCCGGGGAATGTCCCTGGATGACCTCACCCGTCACAACCTATACAGTGACGGGCCAGAGTTCCTCAAGCTCCCGGAAGAAGAGTGGCCTACACCCACCCCACGGGAAGCGAGTAAAGAGGAGGCCGAAAACAAGAAATCTATGTTCTGTGGATTGAACACACTCGTCTCCACAGACCCCGACATAGACGATTGCCTCACCCTAGAGAGTGCGCAGCTAAAGACATTCCCGTGGCACCACCCAGAGGTTCAGCTCACTACTGACATTACAGCAGCTGACTACGAAGAAGCAGAACTTCTTCTACTACAACGAGCCCAGAGAGACTCGTTCCCCGATGAGCTAGACTGTCTACAGGGAGCAAAGCCCGTCCCATCAGACAGCAGACTGCTCCACCTAGCCCCCGAGAGCGACGCCCATGGTCTCATCAGAGTGGGTGGTCGTCTGCGGAGAGCTCCAGACTTACCGGATGACGTCAAGTACCCGATAGTCTTAAACAGCCGACACAAGGTCACAGAGCTGATCATAAAGAAATACGACGAGGATGTGCATCACGCCGGGGCAGAGAGAGTCTTCGCGGAGATCAGACGTCGTTATTGGATACTGCAAGGGAGAGAAGCAGTGCGGCGCTTCCAGCGAACCTGTCTAGACTGTCGTAAGTGGCGAGCGCAGCCCAGTATACCCCGGATGGCTGACCTACCTCCCTGTCGCCTCCGACTCGGCGACAAGCCTTTTCACTCCACCAGTATGGACTGTTTCAGCCCGCTGTATATAAAGAAAGGAAGAGGAACCGAGAAGCGGTGGGGTATTGTATTCAAATGCATGACCACCCGAGCGATGCATATAGAACTCCTTCCAACCATGAGCACAGACTCATTCCTTATGGCCTTCCGAAGATTCACATCACGGAAAGGCAAACCGTCTATATTATTGTCTGATCACGGGACAAACTTCAAAGGCGGAGAAAGAGAGCTGAGAGAGAGCTTCCAAGCTATGGGCCCACAACTTAAGACCCACCTCGCTCCATCCCAGATTGACTTCCAGTTTAATCCCCCGAACGCACCTCACTTCGGTGGAACTTGGGAACGAGAAGTACGTTCAATAAAGACAGCCCTGTACGCCGTGCTTGGGGCCCAGACCGTGGCGGAAGAAGTCCTAATGACAGTCCTCACGGAGATCGAGGGAGTATTGAACTCAAAGCCCCTCGGTTACGTCTCAAGTGATGTAGCAGATGTCGACCCAGTCACCCCCAACACACTCTTGATGGGGCGGCTGGACCCCGCGCTACCACAGACAATGTACAGGCCTGAAGAAGCGAACGGCCGAAGAATGTGGAGGTACAGTCAAGTATTGGCTGACAAGTTTTGGAACAGCTTCCTACTCCACTATCTACCGCCAGAAATGGGTGAAAGAGAGAGACAATTTGACAGAAGGAACAGTCGTCATGATTATCGACCAGTCACTACCCCGAGCTATGTGGCCGGCTGGCCGCGTAAGCAAAGTGATCACCGGTGCCGACGGAAAGGTCCGAGCAGCCGAAGTGCTCGTCCAAGGACGGATCTACACCCGACCCGTGGCGAGGCTAATAGAACTGCCAAGGCTCCCCGATACTATCGATGACGACCATGACCCCATGACTTTGTGAACTGCCCGACCCCTCACAACAGACATTGAGTAGTGGACAGTGCGGTTAATCTGTCTCTGCTTAGCTAATTAGGTGGGACTAATTAGGAGGCGGCTGTTACAAAGGATCAGATTAAACCGAATATATATATTTATTGATTGATATATATTGCATAGTATTTGTATATCGTTTGATATCCCTTGTATATTCCTTGTACATATACACGGAATATCCCTTTAGCCTAGTACAGACCATAATATTTCATTCTCCTATTGGACAGCGGTCCACAGGCGCCAGGGCCATGCCTCCAGAGTCAGGTTCAAGACCACCGTCAAGATATGTCTGTACATGCCCGGCCTTGCCCAGGAATACGAGACAGAAATGAGGTTGGCACTAGATTGTTCGCCGTGCATATAAATATGGCGCAGGTGAATACAGAAGTAGAGTTACCCAATAAGTTGAAGCCTCACCCACGATACAACGTGCGGTGAAGTATGGCCTGTTTGGCCCCAAATAGAGCATTGAGACCGCGTGCGAATTAATAACTGAATTGTCAGAGTTTGGCGCTATACCGTCGAGTGCGACATATTTCTATTAAGTCAGTAATAGTCTATTTGTGTATAGTGTATCGTGCGGCTAAAGTTCTACAGTGACCAGCATCACCAACGCTTCCTCGTACCAGCTAGAGTGCTTATCCAGGCTGGGCTGCTTTCATGGTGCTTTCACCCGAGGAGACCTAGACGAGAACCGTGTGGACATGTACACTGGATTAATCTACCCGACGACTACATAGCCCTTTGCGGCTGGATTATATTTGTTTTGGTCCTGTGATTTATGGAGCGGAGAATCGCCGACGCCTACACGTGTGGGATTTACCCTGTGAGGAGCCACGTCGAGTCTGCGCCTCAGAGAGCCTGAGGCCGGCTAGCTTTCTTCACTGTGGAGCTACAGTCTACGGAGAACAGCTGTATTCGTCTGTGGATCAAGAGACTATTGCACCGTCTCCTGTACTTGGAGTCTCCTTAGTCATCGTTGACCAGACTCTCTACTACCGACAGATCCTCTACCCCTGCTGGCTTACAACCGGGGGGACCCTTCCAGTATCTCCCGCTATATATTACTAGTGCACCATAGATATAATTCCCTAAGATTCAGGTTGTATAATTACCTCCTGCGTAACCAGAGAATGGACATTCATTATTGATTTGCCTACGCACATTCCTTTGCCTTATAAGCGCATCCAAAGTAAAATAGAGAAGTATATTATGTACCTTTTGCTGCAATAAATACTTAATTACCACTTTGTGTGGAACCGATTCATTGTGGGAAGTGTTCATCATATTTATATATCATGTACTGTATGGCCAGTAATTAAAGTACATAAAGCGGTAGTGGTTTAATGATACCATACTTATCAATACAGTCAGGGAATTGTACCCCTCAGTTACAGCAGCCATTCACATCACTTCACAATCTGGTGATGACAAGATACCTCCTCCATTTTGGATGTCAAGGGTCAGAGATCAGTGTGGGGTTAAATGGACGACCTTTCAACTTTTGACTCCTGTAGTCATTCCTATTAGAGAAGCCCCCGGTCCAAGCGGCTTGTTTAGGAATCAAATCCCGGCAAAGTCCATCACAGCCACTAAATCTCTCCTCAACTGCTCGGATGGCATTTACAGAGAGTGAAAAAAAATCCATATCAAATGTAATGTAATCCTAATGAATATGCATGTAATAGACCGTGAAAAATGGCCCCCAGCAGTGCAATTCTCAGCCATCTCAGTGAAGGTTTTTTTGGGGGGTAAAATACAATGTAATTGATGCTTGGTTTTGGTGCGGTGGAAATCCCATCAGTGTACATGGCACTTGCATTACATGAGGCCTTATGAATCAGGCTACAACGCTTCTCCGTTATCCACTAAGTGCGGGTGTGGTGTGGCGTTCCTTCCTTCCCGCGGCTGGCTAACACACAGCCAGGCCCATTTCTGGGGGAAAGAGTGGATCTTTATTACCTCATCACGACGGGACAGGGATCCATTAGGGTGACGGGTGTTCTAACCCCTCCTCCCCTCAGTCTTTGTGCGGAAGAGGGATGTGACACGCAGGGTGACAGCGGGGAGAAGGAGCGGGGAGCCATCATCTTTTACCTCCACGAGGCCTCCACCCAGAATGGAACAGCACTCTTTTTTTGTCCTCCTCAGACATCGGCGGTCTGTCTGGAGTGACAGAACGAGAGGCCGCGACCGACGTTGATAAGTGAAACAGGAGACGGATGCCTGGCTACTGGCCTACACTCGTTGCCTTTGACCGCATGTGGGAGAATGCAGGGAACTTGCCGGCGAGTAAAGCCCCCTGGTGGTTTCCTTGAGGAAGCACTCAGCTGAACCGTGAATGTCGATGGCTTGCGATCATATGTCACACGGACGTAAATTGATCTGATGATCAGTGGGAGATGCGGCTGTTGCAATTTGGGTAGTTATCCTTGAATACCGGTCAGGCAGGGAAGAACTAGTGTAGAGAGCTATACAGTGGCCTCGTCCAGCAGCACTTAAAGGGGCTTTTAAAGCCAGCGGTTTAGTGGTCTTGTGAGAGCTTTGAGAAAGCTGATCCGAATGATGTGTGTTAGTGTATGTCTCCTCTTTCTCATGGCTGAAACGTTGTACTGGGAGAGAATGGACTGATTCCAGGTGGGTGTGGGCGGGCAACCTTGTACCTGCAGTGATTAAGCAGCGGGGGGCATGTTTCTGACTCAGGCTGGACACATGCAGGTGAAAGGGCTGTCTTAAAGGGGATGATATGAACGCTCTTACCTGGGAGAGGAAGGCATGAGAGGAATTGTGCTGGCAGAGGAGACTACAAGGAGGGAAGATTTTGAAAAAAAACTTAAAAAAATTACTTTTACCTATTACTATTGTATTTTACTTGATAAAGTATTTCACCAGGCCTGGTCTTCATCAGCTTGGTTTGGACAACTTTTGGTTCCCGGGTCGTTCCTCCAAGAGAGTGGGCTTTGGGTCCACCCAGCCCATGGTCCACCCAGCCCGTGGAGCTCCAACCTGGGCTGTCCTCGCACCCTCCCCCCCTCTCCTCTGAAATCTCTTCCACCCAAAGTAAATTTTTAATGACACACTTTGTTGTGTGGGTGCACAGGGGTCCCTCAGTGCCTGTGCTCTAATAAAGAGAGCCTTGCTGCCTGCTCCCCTCAGAGAAGACTTCATTAAAGGCACTGTCAGAGAAAAAAATAAGCTCTTTGAAGTCCCAGATTTGAGTGGTGAGCCCATCTTAACTTCATTTTATATTTCCCTGTCCATCTGTTTGTCTGGTATTTTACGGGTTTGTTTCCTATTTTACGTTGGTGGTGGTAATAAAAAAACTGGGTATTTGGAAGGACAGACCCTCTAAGGGGCGACAGTGACTTGGGATCGGTGGGGGCTGCTATATAAATGCAGCCATTTACCATTCTAAGGGTCACTTTATAGCATAGTCAAGAGAGAGAGGGGCGGGGAAGAAAGGGTATGCACTGATAATATTATTATCAGTTTTCATCAATGTGACAGCCTACCCATCTTCACTCTGCTCCTCGGTGTCAACTGGCCCCACTCAGCTATGGACGAGTGACTGAAGGGGGATAATCGGCTCGTGGACCAGATTAATTAATTACAGGATTTGTAATTAATTTATCTAATTAATCGCATTTTAATCGCATAACCATTTTATGCCTGATATTCTATATTCTATAATCATATTTCAAATGGCATGTGTCCGGATGGCAGAATTCAGTACTGTATCTACAAAACCTTCTGTTTAATCATCTTCCATCTATTAATTTGCTTAGATTTTTCAGGTCTGGTCAATTTGAGCATGGTGTTATTCACAGTCCAAGATAAAACATTTTTTATTGATATTCTCATTTGGTTCATTACAATTTACTCAAGCTTATAGACGGTGGGCCGAAGGTTGCTATAGGCTTCCGTTAATGAAATGATTGATCTGGTTTTAGAGAGTATATGTTATTGTAATATGAACTACATAATATACTATAATAACACATTTCCGTTTGTTGGCAACGGTTTTTGGGTTATATCTTTATGAAAATGTATGTGTTGATAAGATAAAAACGACCTACGTTTGTGAAAAGGGGCGTTGCTGCGGAACCAATCAAAACGCGTTACAACGTCAGGTGACTTGATTTCTCCCAATGACATTCTTCAAGCCCTGGAACCAGGAAGTAAATATTGCGACTCGTCTGTTGACAACACTGGATAGCTCTGCATCGGTAAGCTCTCAATTCATATACATTACTATTGAAATGCATTTTTACTTAACTTTACAGCATTATTCAAACGTGATAGGAAGTTATGAGTCATCAGCAGTTTATATGCAGTCCGTTTTGACGTCCGATTACACATTGGAAAATGTTGTAGCCAGCTCACAAAGACTAACGTTACGTTAGCATTTTAACTTTCTCAGATAGCAATCTAACATTACGTTAGTGTAAATCAAACAACTCTAACCCAATACTAATAATAGTAACTTGTTTCACATTCTTGCTGTGTGTTACACTATGGTATAGCGGTCTGTGTTGTTGCCTGTGACGTTAGAAATTTGACGTTGTCACAACCGTTACATATGTACAAAATATACTGTCTCATAAATATACTCTTCCAATATATAAATATACATATAAATATATTGTTTTAGATGCTGTTGTCACTATGAATTACAAATGGGGGGCCCTGATGTAAACAAGACAAATGTCTTTCTCTGGTCTGCATCCCCTTAACAATAGTTTGATATTGGATGGTCCCTGTGCTGTTGTTTACTGTCTATCTGTATGTCATGTATGTAATATGTTATGATGAATTGAAAATGGGGGACCCTGATGTAAACAAGATGAAAGTCTTTCTCTGGTCTGCATCCCATTAACAATTGTGTGTATCGAGCTATACTGTACTGTACCCATTCTGCAATCTGTTAATATGATGAATAACGTTATCTATTGTTTTTCTGTTTCCCCAGATGCTCAACCCTGGTCCACACGACAGATATATTCTAGGCCTAATCCAACCCTAGCCTGAGGGTTATATAGTAATCATGCAAGCTCAAAGATTGAGCTCTTGAGGTGACTGGCCCTGCTCTATATCAAGAACCTTTATCAGAGTGGCAACTGCAGGACCTGTATTTCCCAAAACAATGAATATCATGATTGAATGAGAGGCCATGGTAAACAGCACAGTGAATAAACAATGTGCAGTCCCCTTATATATATATATATATATATATATATATATATATATATATATATATATATATATATATATATATATATATATATATATATATATATATATATATATATATATTGTTCTGGATAGAAGTGGGGCCAGGCTAATCTGCAAGAGCTCAACTTTTGAACAAGGATGGTCATCCTCTCACATAAGCTGTCCAGGGACGACTCACACAGCTCTCTACTCTCTGGGCCCTGGACTGGACACCCCTCCACTGTACTAGTTACACATTACACACATACAAATGACAATAACACTATGTAACAACCATCAAATGCACTCACAGCACACACATCCACACGCACACACTCACTTTAAACAAACAACTCACTGCAGCACCCACTTTAGAACACCTAAACACACTTTATATTTATTGGCAAAGAATTTGCACTACAACCCATACCTCATTACACCTTACTGTAAATTGTACCTAAATTGTACCTCATCCCATTTCTGCATTGTACTGTATAGTATATTGTATTGTAACTCAGTTACTTTTCTACTCTGCATTGTACATTGTATGTATATATTGAACACAATGTCTACGTACTTGACTTCTATTTTATACTTATCTATTTTTATCTAGCACAATCTCTGGAGCAAAACAGAAAGAAGCATTTTATATAAAAGTATTCTGTACTTCTGTATGACAACTAATAAAGAAACTTGAACATCAAAAAATCAACATTCTGTTCTCTATTCAAGGCTAGATCTGACCTTGACTCATGTTACAGGATTAATACACATTTTCTTACACCCATATTGCAAATTACATGTATCATTATGTTTAAAATAAATTGCATTTTGGTACAAACCTTTTGTGTTTGTCAACTTTGCCTTCCTGTGGGCTATGTTATGTATATGAGCAAATTGCATATAGCATTCTCTTTGGTAGCATTCATTCTGTGTTTATTGTGTCATACTGGGGAATAATATTAATATTATTATGTCCTATTGGGGACACAATTTTAAATTCTGAGCAATTCAATCGTTTTTTTTATAGAGAGGACATCTGACATTGATTGAAAACGGTTAACAGATTGCAGAATGGGTACAATACAGTACGGCTCAATACACACAATTGTTAAGGGGATGCAGACCAGAGAAAAACTTTCGTGAGAGACCAACAAAGTGAGGTAATACATTTCGAATCAAATTGTGGTCGGTTAGATCTAACGTTAATATCACATTATCCATCTAATGGCTAGCAAGCTCACCTGATGTCGGTATGGCTTAATACAGTGCGAAATACAATCTTATAGTAAGAAACAAAACACAAGTTGAACATAGTTTTGAACGTTTTATTACAATAGTATTTAGGTCGGATAATAGATCTAACGTTAATATCACGTTAACCATCTAAAGCTCATCTGTGACGTCGGTACAGTGCGAAATACAATCTTATAGTAACAAAACAATACACAAATTGAACATAGTTTTGAACGTTTTATTACAATAGTATTTACTGTCTCATGTTGCAATGTATAATCCAGCTAGCGTTCCAGTCAGATCCATTCTCCGTTCTTGTTGACAATTTTGGGGTCCGTATTTCCCGTTTCTGTATCCTGATTGGTTTATCAGCTAGAGGTGTCCAAAGATATGCAATAGCAAACATTTAATTTAAATGTAAGATTACGATAACCGATGACCACCAGACGGCTGGCCAACAAACGTATTTTGACTCAACATAATAACTAGATATCACACACAAAGAATTGTGTAGTCTCCCAACATGGATCAATCAACTTCACTTTAGACAGACTCGGCCTCCCATCTATTAGTAACAGACCGTATTTCTGACACTGGGAATACATTCCCTGAGATCCATAGATGTCCCTAGAATCAAATACCAAGAACATGCAAATGGACCATATTAAAAAAAAAATCTGTAAATGTGTATTCTACGTTCTTATGGAATGAATGAGATAAAAAAATATATTATAAAAAATAAATAAATTAAAAGAAATTGTAATACATTTTGAGTAAATTTTCATAACGCGATAATTTGCTGTGTAATTAATTAATCTAATTAACGCAATAAACTGACAGCCCTAATTACAACCCAACAGAGCGCACTTGGATAGTGATGCTCCCTTTTTCCTATGTTTATAGACTCTGGAGAAGATGAATACTACGGCCGCCGGAAACCCTGTGACCGCCTCTTCCTTGTCTCCGTGGAGCAACCCCACAACACAACAGCGCTCAAGGACCCCTCCTTCACCTTCACTCCCCCTCCCCTCACGGTCACCCAGTTTCGTCTTTTGTCAATAAACCACTCCTACGGGGGAATTTTGCACCAAAACTGTCTTTGTGTGTGTGTCTCAGCCTGCCGGCATATCCCCGCACCACACTGCTGGAGAATGCAGGCATAGACGCATACCTGTAGAGGGAAATGTACGGCTTTCTGTATGTCTCTCTCTCTCACACATCTGATTCTCATAGGCGGCCGGTGAGCCGAACATTAGGAGGCTAAAAAAAGGTTTTCACACAATTCCGTAACAATGACTTATTTTGCATAAATTATTAGGGGGGGGGGTTCGTGACACACAAATTAATTTCCAAGACTAACAAGTGTTCTGTCTGTCTGTCGATCTCCCTAGCATTTAATGCTTTTTTTCCTTTTTTGCTTGCGCACGCTGCGCGTACCTGCGAACAGTGGTTCTGAATTCATACAATACACACACCCATTATTATGATTAACCATTGTCTTACTGCTGCAATATACTACGTTTCGTCTTGGCATGATCATCGTAGGCATCAATGATCACTTCTGCAAAAAAATTCCACGATTTGATTAACTCTGACTGACATCATGCCCTCGTAGAGCAAGCCCTTGTTTGCCAAGATAAAGCAACATCTCAACATCTCAACAATAGGTTGTGTCTCAAGGCGAGCACAGAAAGACTCAGAAGAAGCTTCTATCCCCAGGCCATCAGGCTGCTCAACGAACAATGAACACTACACAACAACAACCATCAAACGCACATAGCACACACATCCACACGCACACACTCACTTTAAACAAACACACTGTAGCACCCACTCCCCACACTTTATAGCACACACTCACTTTAAACAAACACACTGTAGCACCCACTCCCCACACTTTATATTTATTGATGAAGGATTGCACTACAACTCGTACACCTTACTGTAAATTGTACCTAAATTGTACCTCATCCCATTTCTGCTTTGCACTATATAGTATTGTACATTAGTACACTGCATAGTATTGTATATTATATGGTAACTCAGTTACGTCTATTCTGCATCGAACATTGTACATATGTCTATACTGAACACTGTGACCTCATTTTCTACTTCTAAATTTACATGCTATACTATGTTATTTGATACTATCTTGTCTAGCACAGTCTCTGGAGCGTAACAATAAGAAGCATTTTGTATGAAAGTATTCTGTACTTCTGTATGACAACTATTAAAGAAACTTGAAACTTGAAACGTGATCCGGTGGTATGCCCAGGGGCAGCCCGGGCAGGGCTCGCTGTGGCTGCAGGGATGCGGTGGTCGCTGCTGCTGGAAGCTTCTGAATTACTTTGTATATCTTTTGCCTTGAAAAAAGACTGTATATCCATTTAGCTTTTTGAAATTTGACTCAAAATAGCGCACTGGTGTTCACTACAAAGCGGATTGGCGGCCGAAAATTCGGAATGCGGATGTTTACAAAAAATAAATTATGCTTTGCGGCGTGATTGGTTACTGACTGTTCATGGAATGTTTTATTTTGTTTTATAAAATGTTTCTTTTTTATTACTACTATTATTATTATTATTATTATTTTGTTTAAACCTACCCATAATCACCTTGCTGAATTGTCACCAGGGGGCTGCAGCAAAACACACACAATATAATAGCCTATATAATGCTGCGAACATATATTATCATTTTCAAAATTCCCAGCATAACATTTGGGTAGGCTTATGCTGATTCTCCTCCTCCTCTTGCCACATATCTGGATGACCTGGTTTGCCACCTACTAGAGACCAGCATCACTCAACAATGGGTGACACAGGAGTTGTCAGTCAACCTTATCCGAATTACTTTTTGTATTTTATTTTTTTATTCTTTTTTAAAACAAACATATAAACAAACATGACAACACACGATAAGATATACAAGCATTAATTGTCAGGGCACATCCAATGAGATCACATTTTGGTTAGTTGTTTTATATAAGATATACCCATAATACCTGTTATCTAAAAAAAAACCCTACATACATATGCTCAGCTCGAAACCCCCCCTCCCGGACCCCACCTTGAGAAGTACCTCCACTATCCCTCGCACCTAACCAGACACTACCATTATAAGCTAGCTTTTATTCTCTCCACCACTTCTAACCACATTGACATTTTGGATTCATTGAGACCCAGAATTCTTGCTGTAGATATTTCCGAATTACTGAAGATATGCTGCGATGCCGACAGGGAATCCCCTGAGAGCTCTACCAGACCCCAGTGGAGCAGCACACACAGAATCTTGACCAAGCTGACCAAGCATGATGACGTGGAGGCATATCGCCATATGTTTTAACTTGTCGTAATTGGGCGTTGTGGGATGATGGAGAGTGGGCTTCTATCCTCACTCCTTTCTCCACAGAAGAAGCACTGGATTATGGGTGAAGTGAGAACTCCTCTGCTACCTGGGGTTGTCTCCCATCAAGGCTGCACAACAGCTTCAGGACTGGAGTTATCAACATGGATCATGTTGGACCAACCAGAGCAGCTGACTGTGCAACATGTGGCCATGGACCAGGATCACAGCACCAGCGTAAGGCATTGCTAGCCAGTTGCACCATCAAAGGCATGGCCTGCCAGTTGGTGGTCATGGGAGCCTCAGGCAATGGCCTCATTGATTACAGGTTCGATCCAGATCTACTGTCTTCTCACAATTCCCTTGAAGGAGATCTGCCTATAACCTGTGTCCATGGAGATGTGAAGCAGGTTTCTGCAACCCAGGTGACCCTCTCCGATGGCCAAACAGAGCAGTCACTAATGGTTGGAGTGGTGAAAAACATCCCAGTTTCCAAGACCTCTGATGCTGCTGCATCAGGAACATGTAGAAATAAGAGACAGAAACCACGGGTCCCCCAAGCAGAAGGAAGAGACCATCCTGTCGGCTGTCACGGAAACCATGGGTCCCCAAAGCAGAAAGAAAAGACTATCCCACCCACTCCCACAGAAATCAAGCATGATCCAGACTGTTGGCCGAGAACGACCCCCAGGAGGCTGACCAGGAAGGTGAGCAATCCCTAACAACTAACTCCCTCTGATTTGTTCCATCAGGTGTACCAGGAGGGCTCTTTTGCAAGTGAACAAAAACAGGATGAACACCTAAGAAACTGTTGGACACATGGTCATAGAGGGAAATCTGTACTGCAGCGCTGCATGCTGAGCCCTCTTCTCCACTCCTGCTTCACCCACGACTGCAAACCGGCGCATGGCTCAAACACCATTGTAATGTTTTCAGACAACACCACCGTGGTGGTACTCGTCAGCAACAACAACGAGTCGGCGTACAGAGAAAAGGTCCAGTACCTAGCTGAGTGGTGTGCAAATAACAACCTGGCCATCAACACCAAAACAACTAAGGAGATAGTGGTGGACATCAGCTAGGTACAGCTGACAGCTGCTGGGTGAGAAGTTGGAGGCGATGCAGGTAGATCCTGGTGTCCTGGGTTGTTGACTATCTGACGGGCAGACCACAGTACGTGCGCCTACGGAGCTGTGTGTCAGACAGACTGGTCAGCAACACCGGGGCCGCACAGGGGACAGTCCTCTCTCCCTTCCTCCTCACCGTCTACACCAACGACTTCCACTATCGGTCAGAGTCCTGCCACCCTCAGAAGTTTTCTGATGACTCTGCGATAGTGGGATGTATAAAGGACGGTGACGAGAGGGAATACTGGGAACTGGTAGTGGACTTCGTCACATGGTGCGATAAAAACCACCTGCAGCTAAATGTGGCGAAGACCAGGGAACTGGTGGTGGAGCTGGGGAGGAGGAGGAGTGCACCTGTGACCCCCGTTTCCATCAGGGGAGTCGATGTGGACATGGTTGAGGAGTACAAATACCTCGGTGTGCACATCGACAACAAACTGAACGGGTCAAAACATGCAGAGGCACTGTACAAGAAGGGCCAGAGCCGACTCTACTTCCTCACAAGGATGAGATCCTTCAATGTCTGTACAAGGATGTTGAGGATGTTCTATGAGTTGTGGTGGCGGGTGCCTTCTTGTACGCTGTGACCTGCTGGGGCAGCGGACTGAGAGCAGGGGACACAAACAGGCTGGATAAGCTGGTCAGGAAGGCCAGTAGCGTGGTTGGGGTGGAGCTGGACTCCCTAGTGAGGGTGGTGGAGAGGAGGAGCCTTGCTAAGCTCCAGGCCATCAGGGAAAACCCCTCCCACCCACTATACACAGACTTGGCTGACAGGAGGAGCATGTTCAGTGCTAGGCTCACACTACCTAAATGCAGCACTGAATGGCACAGGAAGGCCTTCATTCCAACAGCCATCAGACTATACAATGCATCACTGTGCCTCACTGCATCACTGAGCACAGAGTGACAGTTACCATCTTCCTGGACTCTTACTTTTGAAACAGCACTGTGCAATATTACACCTACTGTAGACGTCAGTATATTTCTACTGTATTTATTTACTGTATATTTTATTCCATTTGTATTCTATTTTATTCTATTCTTATCCTAGGCAATTTGATTTGTTTTGTTATTCTTATTTGTGACCTGTTCTGTCTACAATGTTTAATGTTGAGCGATTTGCAGTGTCAAATTTCCCTCGGGATAATAAAAGTATTTCTATTCTATCAGGAGAAATAAAACAGGCACACACAGCCCCATCCACATCAATGGAGGTTGAGCGGGTCAGTAGTTTTAAATTCCTGGGAGTCCACATCTCTGAGGACCTGTCCTGGACCACCAACACCTCGATCCTGGTCACCATAGGATCGAGGCCTCTGCCAAGAATCTTCGCAAACTGCATGCTACCATGTCCTCCCTCCTCACTCCCCCCCCACCCCCCCTCCCTCATCTTTCTCTGCCGAAGACTTTGCGATCTTCTTTGAGGAAAAAGTGGAGAACATCCGCAGCTCCTTCTCCCAACCCCCACCCATTCCAAATGCTGAATCGAGAACCTCATCCTTCACTCTGTCATCTTTCTCTCCCATTACAGAAGCCGAGACCCTGACACTGGTAACGTCGAACCGTCCGACTACATGCCAGCTGGACCGGCTACCTTCCCCACTCCTCCAGTCCATAGCACCAGACATCCTCCCATTCCTAACTGCAACCATCAACTCCTCACTCAACTCGGGGGTGGTCCCCACCTCCCTAAAACAAGCCAGAGTCACGCCCCTCATAAAAAAACCATCCCTGAACCCTACCGTCATAGGCAACTACCGTCCTGTCTCTCTTCTCTCCTTCCTTTCTAAAACACTTGAACGTGCTGTATCCAACCAACTTACTGCTTATCTCTTACAGAATGACCTCCTAGACCCTAATCAGTCAGGCTTCAGGACTGGTCACTCCACAGAGACAGCCCTCATTGCGGTCACAGAGGCACTTCACTTAGCAAAAGCGAAAGGCCTCTCCTCTGTCCTGATTCTCCTAGATCTATCTGCAGCCTTCGACACAGTCAACCACCAGATCCTCCTCGCGGCCCTCGCAGGAATGGGAGTGGCTGGCTCTGCGCTGACATGGCTGTCATCATACCTCAATGACCGCTCCTACCAAGTGTCATGGAGAGGGACCCTGTCGGCCACCCGCCCCCTGCGGACGGGTGTCCCCCAGGGCTCGGTTTTAGGACCCCTTCTCTTCTCCCTCTACACTAAATCACTGGGTAACATTATCACGTCTCATGGCTTCTCCTACCACTGTTATGCCGACGATACTCAACTCTTCCTCTCCTTCCCTCCCTCAGATATCCACGTCTCTGAGCGGATCTCGGCCTGTCTGTCCGACATCTCCGCCTGGATGACGACCAACCACCTCAAACTGAACCTAAGCAAAACAGAATTGCTCCACCTGCCGGCCAAATCCTCCCCCCTGACCGACCTTTCCATCACAGTCGAGAATGCAGCTGTGACCGCGTCCCCGACCGCCAAGAACCTTGGTGTTGTCCTCGACGACCAGTTGAACTTCTCTGCTCACATCGCAGCAACAACCAGAACCTGCCAATTCCTCCTGAGCAACGTCAGAAGGATACGCCCCTTCCTGACAAAAGAAGCCACCCAACTCCTCGTCCAATCAACAGTCATCTCCCGCCTCGACTACTGCAACGCACTGCTCGCTGGCCTCCCGGCCACTGCCACTAAGCCTCTTCAACTCATTCAGAACGCAGCGGCCCGCCTGATCTCAAACCTACCGAAGTCGGCCCATGTCACCCCACTTCTTAGGGACCTGCACTGGCTCCCCATTGCTGCACGAATCCGCTTCAAGGCCCTTGACCTAGCATACCGTGCGGCAAAGGGAACTGCTCCCGCCTACCTCCGGTCAATGGTCTCTAACTACACACCCTCAAGACCCCTACGCTCTGCATCTTCTGGCCGCCTCAGACCTACTCCTATCCAAGCTCCGGGAGGGTCATCAAAGAGAAGTCGCCTATTCTCAGTCCTTGCCCCACAATGGTGGAATGAACTACCCACCCCAGTTAGGACAGCCGAAACACGTCCAATCTTTCGCCGTCGACTAAAGACTCACTTCTTCAACCATTATCTGAATTAAAAAAAAAAAAAAAAAAAATCTAACCCTAACTAACCATACTGTCATGCACTTGTCCTAATAAACTAACCTACACTGTAGCACTCAACACTTTGATGAACATTGTTACTCAGCTGATAGAGTTGTGCTCTTCCTGATGGCTTGTCGTACGGAACTTGTAAGTCGCTTTGGATAAAAGCGTCAGCTAAATGACTAAATGTAAATGTAAATGTAAATGTAAATGTAAATGTAAGCAGGCCCACAAGCGTCTCTTCTTCCTGATGAAGTTGGCCAAACTCCATGGTCCTGTGCTAGCCTCGCTGTATGATTGAGAGCATCCTCACCACCTGCATCTCAGTCTGGTATGGCAACTGCACTGCAAAGGACCTGAAATCACTGCAGAGGGTAGTGAACATAGTCCAACACATCACCAAGACCCCACTCCCCCCATCTCATCAGTCTATGAGAAGCGGTGCTCACGGAGAGCGCGGAACATCATCAGAGACGCTTCTCACCCCAACCATGGACTGTTCACCCGCCTGCGGGGTACTCGCTCTGGGGCACGCTACCGCAGCCTCCCAGGCAGAACCGACAGGACCACAAATAGCTTCTTCCCCTCAGCTGTCAGACTACTGAATCAAAACACTACATAGCCCACTGCACCTTACTGTATATCCTGTGTATATAGCCCATAGCTTGTGTACATTTGTATTTAAATTTTGTTCTATACCATTGTACTAACCATTGCACTTTACTGTACAGATTTATATTGTGTTTTATTGCAACTGTTGATGGTCACATCCTGGTTGGACGCACACAATTCCGTTGCACTTGTCTTGTACTGTGTAATGACAATAAAGTGAATCTAAAAAAGAAGGGAGGCTCCCTTCCCAGTACTTCATGATGAAGAATGGCCTTCTGTATTATGTGGCCCTGGGGTGAGATTAAAAGATGGAGCTACTTGTGGGGCCCTATTCCAAAATTGATGCTGTCCTGGAGATGGTTCACACCCATCCCATGGGGGGCCATCCTGGGGCCCAGAAGACCCTAGAATGGATTCCAGATCAATTCCACTGGCCCTCCATGGATGCTGAGGTGAGGAACGTCTGCCGCTCCTCTAGTAGTGCCACTACTCATTCCCACGATCAATCCAAATCACTTGGGAGAGTGAATGTGATATATTACAAGTAAGTACTCAACCTTTACTGTCTTTAACCATGAATGAAAATAACACTCTAATTTACAAATCAAAGCATCTATCCCACAATGCAAAGCATATTTAGCTACCAAACATTACAGTTATTATGTCAGCTACCGAATGTTACAGTGAATGTCGTAAGTCGAGGAAATCGAACTGGACTAGTAACACACAAGGGATGAAGGTATAACAGAGGTAAATCTTTATTTGGAAACTATAGTTATTTATTATTGTAAATAGAAGGGTATATTAGGTAGGAAATCTCCTGTCAACAAACCAGCTTGCCAATGGTCAGTGTTTGGTACAGTGTCGGGAGCTCTCATACACCACACAGCAGCATATGTGGAGATAGGGGGAAGGTTCCCTGACCTACTGTATCAGCTAACTGAGCGAGAGGTCATCTGGTGAGCCAAAATGGCGTAACATACATGCCAAAATGGCAAAATGTACACACAGTTAACAGCAGATGGTGGAACACGCACAATAATATGTGGATGTCACGTTTAACGTTATACTTATGGTTCACACTCAACTTGTAAGCCACACTACTCATGCAGTAGCATTTACACCGTAACTAATCGAGTGTGCAACAGTCTAAACATGTACTCAAAATGTCTGCGCTAACAATGACATGCAACAAGTAAGGCTCTGCTTATGGGGCTCTTCCACTACCTTGCCGTGCCATGCCGAAATCTGCTCCTGCTTTGTTTACCTCTTTCCACTTCCAATGGACCCGTGCAGAGCAGCGTCGTCTCTGCTGATTTAGCTACGGCTCTAGGGTAGGTACAAAACACCCTATCCATGCTGCAACCCCATACTGCAGACCATTGATTGGTCAATGGAAATTGTCACTATACACGTCAGCCCATGTTGATGTTCATGGTATTTCACTGCACTACCAGCTCCGCAATGTGAAATGCTGTTTTATAAACAATGTTGTGATCTATGCACAAAAGTGATAATTTTTTTCCAGCAAATATCTTAGTTACAATTAGATTGTATGAACCAAGCAGGTGAAATGTTGGCAAGTATTTAAAGATCGTTATTTGTGCTGCTAGGCTGCAAGGCTTTGAAACTCATTAAATCTGTCTCCGGAGAATGAGCATAACGTATCAGAAGCAGGTCGAGAATCCAATCACCTAAATGGTTCACTCAAATATGTTTCATCATTTTAGGCAAGAAATATGACATACATATGAGGATCATAATTCATATTTTATCTGCGATTGAGTCGCATCAAAATGATCAGTTGACAAATGTTCACTCAAGTTGAAAATATTCCCTCTCCGTCTCAATCGCTTCCACTCGCTTTTTGCATTTTACAAAATAGCTACGGTTAATCCAGTGGTTCCCAAAGTGTGGGGCGCGACTCCCTAGTGTGGCATGGAGGTACTGCAGGTGTGGCGCAAAATATTAATTTAGCCTACCAAAACTGATAAACGCCAATGTCAACTAAATGTGCCACGTGTTATTCTGTATACAGAGCACATTCAGAAGCCTAAATATGTTTTGCCACAAAAGGTGTCAAATTATTGGGCAAATTATTATTATTAGAATAAAAGGAAATCGCCTATCCTACTGTAGGCCCGCCTACAACTACATTTTTAATTAGGCCTAATTATTTCACAGCGGCACAGGATCATTTGCCACGCTTTTTTTCATTTTCTAATCAAATATAAAACTATAATTGTGTCTTTGTGTCTTATGTTAATCTTGTCTTGTTAGTAGTAGAGGAAATGGCATATGTTTGTAGCCTAAAATTAATTCTATCCTACATCTAGGTGGGGACCAGCAGGGCCCTCATTTATCAACAATTCTTAGAAAGTGTTCTATCTTTGTTCCTAAGCACATAATTTAGAATGTGTGTACGCACAAAAAAAACGGGATTTATCACACGTGCGTACACAGGTCGTACGCACACCTGTCTTGATAAATATCACTTTGATCCTACGCTGCAGCTCGTGCACAGTTTTACATATTTGCATACCAGAACCGCCCCGATTATCCATATGGTAATGGAACACCCCCATGCAGGGACGTGCACAGGACTTTAGAGGGGCAGGTGCTCAAAGGCTGAAAATGGCACTGGGCCTGTGCTATTTTTGGGGGCCCTTTTTGGGCGGGGAGGGGCCTTTTTATGCTTTTTGGGTTTTTTTGGTGCTCAAATATTGAATATTGAACTATAATAATCAGTGCAGGAGCTCACTTATCCTTGAAAGACACTTAAAAGGCCCATACATCTCCATAAATGTTCAGGGCGGAGGGAATAAGTGCTTACCCTACAGACCCCAAGTCTGTTAGGACAGCAGACTCGGTTGGCACTGCTCAAAACTTACCTTTTTAAAATAGCTTTTAAATGAATTATTATCTTTATTTCATTGTCTTATTTTTCTTTATTTCTATACATTTTACTTACATATTTTATTATAATTTGTATCATTGTTTTATGTAGTTTTTTTTATCATTTTATTTGTTCTTTTTTAATGTCAACATATTATTTATATTATTCAAATGACCTCAAACATGTTCCGTTGTGATGTCACAGTATGACGTCATAATCAAACATTCTAGAACATGTGTGATGTCACAGTATGATGTCATAATCAAACATTCTAGAACATTTGTGATGTCACAGTATGATGTCATAATCAAACATTCTAGAACATTTGTGATGTCACAGTATGATATCATAATCAAACATTCTAGAACATTTGTGATGTCACAGTATGATGTCATAATCAAACATTCTAGAACATTTGTGATGTCACAGTATGATAATCAAACATTCTAGAACATTTGTGATGTCACAGTATGATGTCATAATCAAACATTCTAGAACATTTGTGATGTCACAGTATGATGTCATAATCAAACATTCTAGAACATTTGTGATGTCACACACAGTATGATGTCATAATAGAACATTCTAGAAAATGTGTGTACAGTATATATATTCAACAATTCTCTCAGAAGATCTCAGATCTCAGAAGACCAAGTGAAGATATCACTTGTTGTTTCCGGCTACTTGTTTCTAAGCTTGAATATATTCTGTAGATACAATTTAAAATCCCCATATGGAAAAGGAAACAATGTCCTGTACAATCCTTAATGAGCTGCATCTGGAGGGAAGGGTCTGTGATGTGGTTATTAAAGTCAACAGCACTGAGTTGAATGCCCACAAGGCCCTCCTGTATGACTGCAGTGACTATTTCAGGTAAGTTTAGCTTGGTTCAGGTTAGCTTGGTTCAGGTTAACTTGGTTAGTAAACAGATACCATACTGTACTTTTACTGTAAACAGATACTATACTGTACTTCTACTGTAAACAGATACTGTACTTCTACTGTAAACCGATACTATACTGTACTTCTACTGTAAAAAGATACTATACTATACTACTACTGTAAAAAAATACTATACTTCTACTGTGCTAAGACCCTATACTTCTACAGTGAAAATATATTACTACTAGGGCTGTCCCCGACTAAGGATTTGGATAGTCGACTATGATTGGCCAAAATGTGCCATTAGTCGACTATATATATAAAAAAAATATATAATATATTTTTGTATCATTCCATTTGGGCTGTGGGGGGTGCTTAATGTCTGAAGGAGTCGACTGAAGGCTTCTTGTCCTCTGCAAAAGCATGCAATTGGTCCACTGATGGATACATCTTGATATTTGTCTAGTCTAGTGTGTTCATTAGATGGGTGAAATCCTCTTTCAGTGCCTCTGTGCCTGTTTTCTTAGGCAGTTGGCCTCTGGTGTGCGTGCCATTAGCGTTAGCCACGCTTCTAAGAGGTTGGCAGTCGACTACGGCTCCTTTCGACCGATTAGTCGACTATTCGACTAATAGGGGTCAGCCCTAATTACTACCGCTCTTCGCTCTAGACGTCTGGTTCCGCTCTCATTCGCTCATGTTCCCCCCCCCCATTTGTGCATCAAGCGCTCCCCGCTCCACAGCCCGCTCAGCAGAATTTTTTTGGAGCATGATGTAAATTACCTTGATTTGACCAAACTACAATAGTCTGCACCCCCTGGGCCCCTTAACAATTAGCTTTAGTCTCTCGCTTTTTGTGAGACTAAAATCCGCTCTTGGTGGTACATTGTGTTGATGACTCTGCACCCCCTGGGCCCCTTAACAACTGTTTGTATTGAGCCGTATTGTATCGTACCATTCTGCAATGTTAAATAACGTTTATCCATTCAACTAGCTGTACTATGCTATGGTAGCTAGCCTAGCCGCAATGCTATGGCCGATCCCATTCACGTTAGCATGTAAGCTAACAACAACAGCGTTAGCTTTAGTCTCTCGCTTTCTTGAGAGACTAAACTCTCCGCTCTTAGTGGTACATTGTGTTGATGTTGGTTTCGTTTCATCAATAAATGAGGCAGAACACAGTGAATGTATCCTTTTTTTTTATTGCACTTTGTTTGTTTCTCACTGAAAATAAATGTTGGGTTCGCCCGAGGTCCCGAGGTGATTTAAAGATGGCGGGTTCTACTTTGGACTTAGCAGGATGTGTAGTGACGGTTCACCCTTCTCATTGGTTGAAAATGGCCTTCATGTTTGTACATCGCCACCTATTGCTTTGGCATTGTACTACATGTATATTACATCAGTTTCTGTGTGATTGTGTGCACTGAGCGGCTGGGAGCGACTCGGAGCAGAGGAGAGCTCTCGCTCCGGAGTCGCTCCGACCCATTTTAAAGCCCACTCCACGCTCACTTCAAAATCCACCGCTCCGCTCCGCTCACATGCTCTGATTACTACACAGGACAGAATGTTGCTTACTGTTTACTCATCAGATATCTCTATACTCTGCGTCCCACAGAGCCCTCTTCACTCGCTGGAGCGACTCAGAGAAAGCACTCTACACTATCCCTGGGGTGTCCCCGGGTATGATGCAGCTCATCATAGAGTACGCCTACACACGCTTTGTGCTGGTGACAGCAGAGAACATGGAAGAGCTTCTGGTGGCTGCAGACCAGCTTCTCGTCACTGGCATAGTAGGACCGTGCTCTGACTTCCTAGAAGGCCAGCTGTCTCTGGAAAACTGTGTCGGCATCTGGAGGTTTGCGGACATCTACTACTGCCCTGACCTGAGGCGCGAGGCCCATCTCTTCATCGTGTGCCACTTTGAGGAGATGTTGCATGTCTCACAGGAGTTTGTGGAGCTGTCCCCGCAGCAACTGGTGGACATCATCGAGAGGGATGACCTGAACGTGAAGAGCGAGGAGACGTTGTTCAAGGCCGTCCTCCGTTGGATCGACCACTCCTGTGACGAGCGTAAAACACACATCCCTTTGCTGCTGCCCAAGTTAACTAATTGTATTACGGATACACAAACATGGTTGCTAGTGCCTGACCCACATTATTTTTAATTAAATTTTTATTATTTTACTTTTTCTTGTTTGTCTGTCTCTTGTCAAGGTCATTATGATTCATGTTACTGTTATTATTGTTGTCGTCGCTGTTGTCATTGTTATTATTATTATTATTATTATTATTGTACTGTTATGTTCTGTTTTATGTATGAAAATAAAATAAAATAAAAACATTTATAAAAAAAAGAAAAATTGTATTAGTGTGCATTACATTAAAACAACACTAGGTTCCCTAGTACAGTGGTTCTCAAACATTTGGGTCCAAACTGTTCCCTATCAACAGAAACCGTCTACAACCGATGTCTAAGTTGTACCCGCTGTCTGCTTGTCTCTTCCCAGGTTCGCATGGGCTTTATGAGGCCTGACTACTTGCTGAACAACGTCCAGAACAACCCTGTGGTGAGGGACAGCCACGACTGCAGGGCCCTCATCCTCAGCGTCCTAAACCCCCCTAGCTCCGACAGGCTCCCAAACCCCCTGACCCGCCCACGCCGGCCCCAGGAGGTCCTATTGGCCATCGGAGGCCGGGGTAGCATGGAGGCTTACAACATCCGAGCCGGTGGATGGATGGACGTGGGCGTTGAGGGGGAGAGTCCCCCGGCCTTCCACGCCACCGCTTATCTCCACGGTCTGGTCTACTGCGTCTGCGGCACAACCGGCAGAGAGTATGCAGCAGTGTGAGCAGGTTCAACCCCGTCACTCGCAGCTGGCTGCAGGCGGCTCCCATGCACTCACGCCGCTGTCACCTCAGCGTGGTCGCGTTGGACGGCTGTATCTACGCCATGGGAGGGGAGGATAGAAACGCGCTGAACACCGCCGAGCGCTACGAGCCTGAAACCGACCAGTGGACACTGATCTCACCCATGCTGGAGTGCAGGAGCGGCGCCGGGGCAGCAGCCCTCCAGGGCAAGGTGGGTGGAACTGAGGGACACAGGGTGCTAGATGAACACAAGGAACGTTAGATAAGAAATCATAAATGTCTTTATTGCCAAGTAAGCTTGCACATACAAAAGATGTGTCTGAGTCCTTTGGTGCATCAACATTAACAGACAATTAAAGTAGAATGAAATCAAATGGAATATATAAACTAAATTAGAATATTCTTTCTTATTACAGGTTTACATCTGTGGTGGCTTCAACTGGCCAGAGTGTCTGCTCACAGCTGAGTGCTACAGCCCAGACACCAACCAGTGGACTCTGATCGCCCCCATGAGCAGCAGGCGTAGCGGAGTGGGAGTCACTGCGTACGGAGGACAAGTCTATGCGGTACTGGTAGGTGCACACGGAGACAAATGCTTTATACTAGATATTTCTATAGATATGTATCATTTGACTTGCAATGCTTCTGTGATGCCCTCATTTCCCTAAGTGGATTAATACAGTGTCTGCCTGCCTGCCTGCCTGAGCCACACACTAAAACATTCCTCTCATGTGTCCTGTCCTCAGGTGGGAGGGTGGGACCGTGGAAACGCCCTGCGTAGCGCGGAGGCCTACAGCCCCTTGACTGACTCCTGGAGCGCCCTGCCCGTCATGATCACCCCCCACTGCTTCTTTGGCATCGCGGTGCTGGACAACCAGCTCTTCGTGTTCGGAGGCTACAATGACTTCAGCACCGCCATCTCCAACAAGGTGGAGCACTACGACCAGAGCAGCGACAGGTGGACTGCAGCCGAGGACATAAAGATCAAGCGCTGTGGTGTAAGCTGCTGCATAATGCACGGCCTGCCATTTAACATGAGCCAGTACGCTGCTCCCCGTGGAGGAGGAGGAGCAGGAGGAGGAGGAGGAGGAGGAGGAGGAGCAGGAGGAGCAGGAGGAGCAGGAGGAGGAGGAGGAGGAGGAGGAGGAAGAGTAGGAGGAGAAGGAGGAGGAGGAGGCGGAGGAGGAAGAGGAGGAGGAGGAGGAAGAGGAGGAATAGGATGAGGAGGAAGATGAGGAAGAGTAGGAGCAGGAGAAGGAGGAGGATGAGGAAGAGGAGGAGGAGGAAGATGTGGAAGAGTAGGAGGAGGAAAAGGAGGAGGATTAGGAGGAGGAGAAGGAGGAGGAGGAAGAGTAGGAGGAGGAGGAGGAGGATTAGGAGGAGGAGGAAGATGAGGAAGAGTAGGAGGAGGAGGAGGAGGAGGCGGAGGAGGAAGATGAGGAAGATGAGGAGGAGGAAGAGGAGGAGGAAGAGGAAGATGAGGAAGAGGAGGAGGAGGAGGAGGAGGAAGAGGAAGATGAGGAAGAGGAGGAGAATGCAGCAGGGGATCCATCTAAGAACCTTAAACATTTATTAGACCAAAAGAAATCCTAAAAGCATGCAAAAGCGATGCATAAAAGCGAGTTGTTAGCCATTAACAGTGAAGCTGAGGAGATCTCACTTGAGGCATTTCAATTTAAGGTAGCGGATCATCTGACTTATCTAGGCATCAAGGTCACTCGCTTACATAAAAATCTATACGAGAAAAATTTCGCACCACTCCTGGAGCGTACTAAATCAGATCTTCAAAGATGGGATAGGCTTCCCTTATCACTAATTGGTCGTGTTAACGTTGTTAAAATGAATGTCCTGCCCAAATTTTTATATATCTTTCAGTGCGTCCCAATTTATTTACCGAAACAATTCTTTAACACACTAGATAAACAGATTTCGGCATTCATTTGGAATGGCAAACTTCCAAGGGTTAGGAAGCCATTTTTACAAAAGGCGAAACGGTCAGGGGGGCTGGCCTTGCCAAATTTTCAATTTTATTATTGGGCAGCAAACACACGCAATATTCTTTAATGGATGGGGGATCGGTCGACTGAGACTCCAGCGTGGTTGCATATTGAGTCCTCCCACTGCGGAAAAACCTCATTGCAAGCTTTGATTAGCTCAGCTCTTCCATTAAAATTGGATGCATACCGACATAACCCGATAGTGCATCACTCTCTTAGAATCTGGATACAATGTAGGAAAAGGTTTGGTCTACAATCAATGTCGTCTCGGGCACCAATCCCTTGCAATCATATGTTCCCACCGTCCCTATTGGACTCTGCTTTTAAGATCTGGAGCAATAAGGGTATATCTAGTTTTAAAGATCTGTATATTGACTGTATTTTTGCCTCATTTACTCAGCTGACTCAAAAGCACGACATCCCCAGGACTCATTTCTTCCGCTATATGCAAATTCGTGACTTTGTACGCAACAGATATCCTACATTTCCCAACATGCCTGAAAAAACAACCTTAGATGAATTTCTAGATGTTAATGTATATAGAAGGGGAGCGATTGGAGTATTGTATGATATATTGTCGACCCTATATTCCCCCTCTCTCACTATTATCAAATCACATTGGGAGGATGATCTGTCTGTAGAATTTTCGGATGAACAATGGCAATCTATTCTCTCTTTATCCAGGGACAGATCCTTTGTGCAATAGGTGCAAGACGGTGACGGGTTCTCTCGTTCATACATTCTGGACGTGTCCAAATTTATATAATTATTGGACATCTATATTTGATACCTTTTCTGCAATATTTGGAACCAAAATTGACCCTTCCCCTATAATCGCAATCTTTGAAGTGACAACAGAGGATATACCCATTCACATAAAACACTCGAAAATCATTGCTTTTTCTACCCTAATTGCTAGGCGTTTAATACTTATGATGTGGAAGCAGGAGGCCTCTCCCACACATGTCCAATGGACCAGAGATGTAATGGGGTTCCTGCACTTGGAAAAGATGAGATGCACCTTAGTAGGCTCTACGGATAGATTCTATAAGACATGGCAACCTTTTTTGACGTATATGGAGAATGAAAGGTTGGGTACACTCCCATAGTGGAATCTATGAGACTATGTTATGTTGGGACCTCCGAGCAAGTTGAAGATGTGAATGTGTTTTTGTTTTTGTTTTGTTATGTTTGTATTTTACTTATTTCTGTTAGTTTAGTGTTTGCCTAATGTGAGTCTGAGTTGAATCTGGGAGGGGGGGTGGGCGGGTGGGCGGGTGGGAGGGAACTGGTGGGGGGATGGGCTGGTGGGAGGGAACTGGTGGGAGGGAACTGGTGGGAGGGAGTGGGGGTGGGGGGGGGGGGAAATAACCAAAATGGATGATTCTCTATTTTGACACTGACCATATCATGTATGTATCCATGCTGGTTGAAAATGAAAATAAAATTATAAAAAAAAAAAAAAAAAAATCCTAAGAAATTAATAAATTACTATCAGCCAAAGGTGGTGCATTTCTTTCTTCTAGTAATTCAGACAATATCGGTTTTTAGTTTGTGTAATGTAATGTAATATCTGTTTTTAGTTTGTGTAATGTAATGTAATATCTGTTTTTAGTTTGTGTAATGTAATGTAATATCTGTTTGTTTGTGTAATGTAATGTAATATCTGTTTTTAGTTTGTGTAATGTAATGTAATATCTGTTTTTAGTTTGTGTAATGTAATGTAATACAGGCACGTCGGAACTTTAAATCGGCAGGGGGTGCGGCCTATCTGAGATTTTTTTTCAGAACGCCGTGTGAGGAACATTCGTTGTTTAGAATGGCTTTGAAATAAGTTATTTCTAATGACCCTTTAACTGAAAATGACGTGAGACGTGAGGCAAACGAGAAGAACATAATAATTGTTTTATTTTGACTTTTCAAGCCTGAAGAAATAAAAACAAACACAACTCACTTGAACTTCTGAATACCTCACTTGGCTCCATCTCCAAGTCTGTATGACACATTTCTATATATGGGTTAGCTTCAATGTTAGATTGAATGCATCTCCTACAACGACACTGTCGTGCCTAAATTAAGATGTTACACAGCTGATACCAATTGTATTATCAATGCACGGCTAATTAAGTGTTTTATATTACAACGGTCCGCGACCCGATGGTTGGGGACCTCTGCTCCGTTATACACAAGTTTACAGACTTTCGGAGTGCATATATTATTCAATGAGACTGCCAGCCAGCTTTTGCTCGACGGAGAAATACAATTTCAATTGTGACGAGAGAAGATCATCTCCCGAGTCAGATACAATTGAACACAAACGGTTCCAAAGATATTAATGTTTTGCGGCAAATTTTCACCCTGCAATGGATTTTGGTGCGTCTATGAACACACTATGAATTGAAAATGGGGGACCCTGATGTAAACAAGACAAACGTCTTTCTCTGGTCTGCATCCCCTTAATTGTGTGTATTGAGCCGTACTGTATTGTACCCATTCTGCAATCTGTTAAATAAAGTTTTCATTCATTCATTCTCATCTCCTCTCTCATCTGTGCGTCTCCTCTCCGACACCCGAGACAGCAGGGAGCACTGTCAGCCAGCGGCCACTCCCCTCAGACGCAACTGTATTCCACACAGCGAGGAAAATAATACAGTCGGACAATCTAACAAGAATTAATGTATTTACAAGTGTGTCAGTGTAATGGTGAAGTCAAGTGCTTTGAGCAGGATCAACTTATAACTTATATTGTTACAGTATATAAAAATACCGTTTTTACTTTTGTGCAGTAACTGAAGCTGCCACTAGGGGGTGCTGCCGCACCCGCCGCACCCCCTCTTCCAACGTGCCTGATGTAATATCTGTTTTTAGTTTGTGTAATGTAATGTAATATCTGTTTTTAGTTTGTGTAATGTAATGTAATATCTGTTTTTAGTTTGTGTAATGTAATGTATTATCTGTTTTTAGTTTGTGTAATGTAATGTAATATCTGTTTTTAGTTTGTGTAATGTAATGTAATATCTGTTTTTAGTTTGTGTAATGCACATAATATGGGAACTTTTATCCATATGGTTGAGCCTGTTAGGAATTGCACCCCCAACCCAAGCAGATTGCAGATCACTCTCTATATCTATATGGAGGTAAAAAAGAAAATATGTTAAAAATAATTGTCATAAAAAGGGCACTTTTTTATGAGGCACAAAAGGGCAGGTGCGTGTGCACCCGTTGGGCTCTATGTGTGCACGTGGCTGCTCGCTGTGCCCTTGAGCAAGGAACCGCTCGAGTGTTAGCTGCTCAGGGGCCAGTAGTAGAGTGCCTGACCATAGTGTCTTTATACCTGTATCACTAGACATATAAATGCATATTAAATCAAATCAAATTGATTTGTGAAGCCTGAAATCACAAGTTAATGTCCCCATGGGCCGGACAAGTCTTCTTTAAACTATTCAAGAAGAAACATCCCAATAAATCAAGAACAAAAAACCCACCATGAAATCCAAAATAAATGTAAAGTAATAAATGCAACACTCCCAGACATACCCCAGCAAAGGTAAGGAAAAACCTATAGCAATAGGAAAAAAGCACCACAGGCGATGTGAAGGAGAGAAACCTTAGAAGGGCCGTTCAAAGGGGGATCCCCCTTCTTGGATGTCGGTGATAATAGTGTTGCTATGGATGGGTGGAGAATAAAACAGGTGAATAGTTGGTATGTATGTACATATACGTGTAATAAAACACAAATATGTGCATGCAATAGCAACTGGGGTAAGAACATTTTTGAAACATTTAAATATATTACAACTCTGTACATACATGTGATTAGCATTATACTCAGTAGAACAAATGTATATATCTTATACCCAGCTTAATCACTATATTAATATTACTATTGCACTTTACTGTTACATTTGCACTCGGGTTGGATGCCCCACCTATTTTCATTGTAATATACTTATGCTGTATGATGACAATACGTTTTAATGTAATCTAATCTAACTGGTACTATGACCTGAATGATGGTCCTAGAGGTCAGTGATTTGATGCTCTTTTGGTGTTTTGGCGATGGTGGCGTACGAGAGTCCTGTCTTAACGTAAGAGAGTGCCGTCTTAACAGGTCGTCGGAAATCTCCCATATAGGCATTGGATTGGGTGGAGACCTGGTGACTGCATGCGAATGCCCTGTGTATGGGGACATGTCACCCATATAGAAACACACCTCTTCAATCAATATCTGAAATGCAAATAAATAAATAACCTTCCTAATAAATATAATATTTATATTGTAGTGCGTTCTATAGAGACATAATTCCCCATGGTATTGTTTTGATGTGTTGATGGGGCACTGTAACTTTAAGGAGGTTGGTTTTGGGGTTAGGCTGAGAGGAGACGCCCTGTGTGGGGTTTCATTGATAAATGTTTGATTACTACGAGCTGTCAGAAGCTAGCCCGGCATAGTTCTGACAGCTGTCACTTGTGCTACTGCGAAATAAATGACACGCGGCTTTGTGTTGTCAACTGATAGAAATTGTGCGTTTCTCTATTCCGACGATTTCTACAATATAATATATATATAAATAACTGTCTTTTACTAGTACCTTACTACTATGTACTATGTTACTATCCGTATACTACTACCTACCATGCTAATATGTCTATTATTTTATGCACTCAGGGTGTAACACTCAAGTTCAACACTATTTGACAAACAATGAGCTGCCAGAGATGCACATCTCCTGCTGACCAGAAAACCACACACGTTTCTGATAGTGGGGTGCCTGGACACTCAGTCATTTAAAATGTATGCGAAAGTTTAGTTTTCACTTCTAATTTGAAGATAAGGATCTATAGAACAATTTGGGCTTGAGTGTCAAGACCAGTTGAATTTAATAAAAATGTATCCAAAATGGCCACAATCGAAATCATGAATTCTTTAAAAACGTCTTAATGTTCACACAATTGCTGTGTAATATAATTTTGTATTGCTATTTTAAGTTAATACTGTGTGACGAATCAACTGGAGTTCAAATATTGATGTTTTGAATATTCTGGTATGACAAAAATCAAAGATGGCTGCAATTTCTGTATTTATTTCGAATTACGCTTCATAACTTTTATTCTATTGAACCTAGAATGGTGATGTTGCTGCCTGTACCTAGGTTTTCATGAATGAGTAATTGAATAAAAATAAAAGAAACATGATTGGAGCATATCTTATATGAGATTTCACACAATGAGACAATAAATATGTGGAGAACTAGAGTTAGATATGAGAACTGTAAACAACAGTTGATTGTGAAGAACGTCCTCATCACAAGAAAGGATCTGCATCTCAGCACCAATGTCAACGCCATGCCAAAGACCTGATGGAGGTGTTGCTGAGCAATGGGAATCCCTTTGAGGAGGGCAGTAAAGACCTGGTTACATTAGACAATAAGGTGTGTGAGTCTGCGGCTGCTGCCGTTTCTGTCCATCAACTCGAGTCTACGGGACAAGAGCAGTACAACAATTTCAGGAAGAGTGCTTGAATCAAATGACAGACTTCTGACAGCACCGATCAAGGGAAATAACTTACTGTTTTTCCATGAGAAGAAAACACAGAAGAAGACAGCAAATAAGCTGAGAATGCAGCACTTCAAACATCATGCAGAGCTCTATGGGAAAGCTTTTATTGTGATAGACACAATATACTGCCCTGTCAAGGCTAACCGCAGTAACTTGAAAAAAGTTAAAATTTAGTTATGAGTGAAATTGACCTTGTCAATATACATGTTTTATCTTGTGACCAAGTTTCAGATGTTAATGTCGCTTAGTTTTGGAGATATGGGGTTTTAAAAACTGCAGTAACTACAAAATCACACTCAAAACCCAGGCAGACCGCAGTAACTTCCAAACAGTGAAAAATGGCTTTAAAGTGTTTTGACTTGCCATCCAAAATGTGTTATAGGTAGATAGATGATAGTACCCAGATTTAACATGTATTAATGAAGTAATCTTTAGGCATACAAAAATATGACATAATTATTTTAATTAACCCCAAAAAAGCAGATACTGCACTCTGCTGCACGATTTCCTTAAATAATTATACAGGTAATGTACAGGCAAAGTGCAGTAACTTCAAATACAAGGTTGTTTTCCCTCCAGCTTTCATAACTTAACCTAGCCATTTTAAAAATGAAATTTAATACCTGAATATATTGGAATGATGATGATCCAAATAAAATGGCTAGGTTAAGTTATGAAAGCTGGAGGGAAAACAACATTGTATTTGAAGTTACTGCACTTTGCCTGTACATTACCTGTATAATTATTTAAGGAAATCGTGCAGCAGACTGCAGTATCTGCTTTTTTGGGGTTAATTAAAATAACTACGTCATATTTTTGTATGCCTAAAGATTACTTCATTAATACATGTTAAATCTGGGTACTATCATCTATCTACCTATAACACATTTTGGATGGCAAGTCAAAAAACTTTAAAGCCATTTTTCTCAGTTTCACTGTTTGGAAGTTACTGCGGTCTGCCTTGACAGGGCAGTATACGTCAAGTAGAGATATTTCTGTTGACGGAGGAGTTAGTTGCGCCAGGTGTAACAAGACATTTTCTCATTCCTGTCAAATAAGTTGTTAACAGATGGACAGTTCCCAGATGACAAGGATGTCTACATCACTGCAGGTGATCAAGTCCACCAGGTTGGAAACAGTCCACCAATGGATCAATGCAACCATGAGGAAGCTGACACTCATGTCCTATAATACATCTCCTCCACGCCCTCCAAACATCATCACTTGGGAGGGTGCATACTGGAGATACAGATGTTTGTCATAATCCTTCTGACTAATTTCCATCACATCAAGCCACTAACAGATACACACCCACATGGGATGTGAAATAATGGACTGACCCGAGCGAACTCTGAGAGATTGTTCACAGAGATGCTGCCGAACCAAGAAGACACAACCGGACAACCCGTGTTATGGGATAATAAATAAAATGCTGGCGGACTTGTACATGGTGATGTCAGATATCAACGACTCCCTAAGACCATTGCTGCAATTCTGCCTGGACAGCTCAAAATACTAATAAAGACCGTTCGTTAACCACTGTCTGTTTGGCGCGTTGGTGTGTCATTATTATAACCATGCTGGAATATGGATTGGCTACCGGGTATAATATGATGTGTGTAGAGGCATATGATACAATCTATTTTGTTGTCGGTATTAGGTAGCCTATATGAATTACATATAATAGCAGCCAGCCCATAGCCTACATTATGCGACAGTAACTTGCGCATATATAATAGCACATGACACAGCCCTGCGAACCCTGCACAATAAACTAACTTGATCATTAATCTAGCTGTTGTATCTTTACGCTTATGAAAACATTAAATAATATGTATAGGCTATAGGCTGTCGCTTTGCATTAATTCTCAAATGGCATTTAATGGCTATCCGACTCCTCGCTATCCTCGCGGACGGACCAGTATACCTTATATCATATCATATTCATATTCATATCATTGTTAGAACTCAACTCGTTATTGTTTTGCGCATAGATTGCAGAAATACGGGAACGTTTTGATTTAGGCTTTGACATTGTAAAACTAAATAAGTGAAATATTGTAAGCAGAATACAAGTCATGATATCACCCACACGATATATGCTCTGTATCCAGAGCATGTATTTTCATTCATTTAAGACACACTTATTGCAAGGGTTTTGTAATACACATACACTCAATAACCTCTGTCATCTCGTTGCAATGCGTGTTTTATTCTTTCTTATACAGTAGGACTGGGGGAAAACACTATATCGTGGCCCACGATTCGTGGGTGTTCATATGACTTGTATTCTGCTTACAGCTTCGGGGTTCCACTTATTACGTTTAACAATGGCAAAGCCTTTTAAATATAATCAAAACGTTCCCGTATTTCTGCAATCTATGCGCAAAATAATAACGAGTTGAGTTATACACGGAGCGCAGTCAGTGCTTATTTCCGCGTTGTAAACATATTCTACCACCGGGCGCCAGCTACGCATGCTCCGAGCTGTGCGTAGATATAAGCACAAAGTCAAGCACAAGTTCAAATTGATAAGTCCCACACTTTGCTTAGAAATGATCGTACGCAAGGGTTAAGCACATATCTGTGCGTACGCAACCTTGATAAATGAGGGCCTAGGTTAGGTGGGGCTGGAAAATATTTCCAACTACCCAAGTGGGGCCTGATTGAAAAAGTTTGGGAACCACTGGGTTAATCCAAAACCTAATGCAGACGTGTGCTTTGGTGGATTTTGGTTGGTTATCGTTGTTGGGCTCCCTCAGTTCACTGGTTGGTTTTGGGGTTCCTTGCGTGGGTGGCTCGCTGCGGCTTCTGCTGTGTTCCAGGCAGTGGTGGCGCGTGGTCTAAATGGCCGAGGATGCCATGCCATCAATCATGCAGATACAGAATAATTTTTCACAACCTATGTTTTGATAATGCACACCGGAAGTAGTCCAGTGAGGTGCCGTTTGTTTACACCAGTCACATAATGTTACGTTAGCTAGCAAGCAAGCTATAAAAAGCCCATTACTAAATCTAGCCATGCCCATGTTGGCTGTTTTCCACCATTTGCATTGCTGTCAAATATTAAATAATTTTTACTACAAAGGTAGCTTGCTATGGCAGTGAACTATAGATTGATAACGTTAGTTAGAATTCAGCATCACAGAAATGGAATAGCACACTATTGGCATTGGTCAGCACTATGAAGTACCGTAGCGTAGGCTTACCTTGTCAATGGACCTGGACAGATTTGTTAAATCAGAATATCCAGTGGTGGTCCAGGGATTGCCATTCCAGTTCGCTTATAGTTATCGACATTAAAAGTACATTGTCCCTTCCCGGCTCTTGCCTAAGCAATATAGAGCTGTGGTGTCGGCCTTCCTTTTGCTTTGATGAGCAATTGTTGTTCAAATGTTAATTTAGTGAAATCATTTAGTAATAGATACTGGACAAGATCTCTGTCACCTTCCATTGTTGTTGATTGATTGCTAGCTAGTAGCTACTAAAACTTCGAACGAGGCCGCGAGGCGATGACGTTGTCACGTTTAGCTTTTAATGTGATTTGATTGGTCTTGAACTTCTGGCCCAGCTGCCCAGGCGGCGTGTATATTTTTCACTTCCGCGTTCGGTTTGCGCGATCTGATTGGCCACTGACATTTTTTTCAGCGCCAATCACGTTACTCCTAACAATCGCGCCAGCAGGCTGTTACCCTAACCCTAACCCTAACCTTAACCAACTAACCCTAACCCTAACCTTAACCCTAACCTTAACCAACTAACCCTAACCCTAACCTTAACCAACTAACCCTAACCCTAACCTTAACCCTAACCTTAACCAACTTCGAAAGAGAGCGACTTCGAAAGACCAGTTTGTTAGGAGTAACGCGATTGGCACTGAGAGAAACGTCAGTGGCCAATCAGATTGCGCAAACCGAACGCGGAAGTGAAACTCCGTTGGGGAAAATATACAGGCAGCCTGGTGACCTGGGGATTCCACTATAGGATCTGGCTGCCTCCGCCTGGGCGAGTGTATATTTTCCCTAACGGAGTTGCACTTCCGCGTTCAGTTTGCGCGATGTGATTGGCCACTGACGTTTTTTTCAGCGCCAATCGCGTTACTCCTAACAATCGCGCCAGCAGGCTCCCTAACCCTAACCTTAACCAACTAACCCTAACCCTAACCTTAACCCTAACCTTAACCAACTAACCCTAACCCTAACCTTAACCAACTAACCCTAACCCTAACCTTAACCCTAACCTTAACCCTAACCTTAACCAACTTCGAAAGAGAGCGACTTCGAAAGACCAGTTTGTTAGGAGTAACGCGATTGGCACTGAGAGAAACGTCAGTGGCCAATCAGATTGCGCAAACCGAACGCAGAAGTGAAACTCCGTTGGGGAAAATATACAGGCAGCCTGGTGACCTGGGGATTCCACTATAGGATCTGGCTGCCTCCACCTGGGCGAGTGTATATTTTCCCTAACGGAGTTGCACTTCCGCGTTCAGTTTGCGCGATGTGATTGGCCACTGACGTTTTTTTCAGCGCCAATCGCGTTACTCCTAACAATCGCGCCAGCAGGCTGTTACCCTAACCCTAACCTTAACCAACTAACCCTAACCCTAACCTTAACCCTAACCTTAACCAACTAACCCTAACCTTAACCCTAACCTTAACCAACTAACCCTAACCCTAACCTTAACCCTAACCTTAACCAACTAACCCTAACCCTAACCTTAACCCTAACCTTAACCAACTTCGAAAAAGAGCGACTTCAAAAGAGTCGCCAAGCTTAACCAGTTTGTTAGGAGTAACGCGATTGTTGCTGAAAAAAACGTCAGTGGCCAATCAGATTGCGCAAACCGAACGCGGAAGTGCAACTCTGTTAGGGAAAATATACACGCCACCAGGCTGGTGCACCGTTAAGACCAACCCCATTGAATTAAGCTAGAATCTGATTGGCTGATAAAATATGTTAAGGGAGGCCAGAAAATGAAACGCAAGTCTGGCTTCAATGTCAATCAAAATAATGCTACCAGTAGTGTACCTGGGCTGCCTCAGTGTTATAGAGAGTGGGCGCAGTTTCGCTCGTTCGGTTAATTTCTCCAGGAGGGAGAAAATTATTATAACACAGAGATGAAAAATAATGATTTTCTTATTATTGTAAACTATTTAAAAAAAAAATATATATATATATATATATCTTTTTATTATTTTTGTATTTTTTTCTTGTCATATTTTTGGGGAAGCTTGGCTTCCCTTGACTGTCCCGGTCCTACGTGTCTTCTTATTTGACCGCTGTTGTGTCTGTCTGCTTGAGTGTTTGGAGTTGTGTCTCCTTTGGCGTGGCTGTGGGTCCTGGGGCATGTGGCCTGTCATTCCTCTGTGGAGTTTGGCGGTGAGGACGTGGGATTCACTGGTTTTCCTCGTGGTGGTGGGGGCACCGGGACCGCGAGAGATGGGGCGGCCCACGGGGGTGAGTAGGGTGTATGTGCAGTGCCGGTGAACCCCACCCACCAAAGGTTTTAGCCACCCACCGCTGGTTCCAATCCAACCACCCACCGAAGGTTTTGGGCTAGTGCGCATGCGCAGGGACGAATTTGGGTTGCCAGATATGTGGATGGACCGCATTTGCGTTGCCAGATATGCAGATGGCCCGCATTTGCGGCTTACAGCTACAGATTGCAGAATGGGTACAATACAGTACGGCTCAATACAAACAATTGTATTGAGGATGCAGACCAGAAAAAACAGTCTTGTTTACATCAGGGTCCCCCATTTTCAATTAATCAAGACATTTATGACATACAGATATACAGTACTGTTTCATCAAGACATTTATGACATATGTAACGGATGGTATCGTGAAGCGCAGTCACGAATGACTTCAGATGTTGTGAAGTGGCTGGGGTGATAGTGGTGCTATGGGTTAAACTCACTCTCATCTTCAAAAGACAGATAGACACGTTGCAAAGCAGTGAATTCACCTCTTGATATAGTGGTCTGTGCTGTTGCCCGCGGCGTGGGAGACCTGGGTTCGAAACTCCCTCGGGGCATCGAAGTTTAAGGTGACGACGATGTCACAACCGTTACACATACAAGACATACAAATATACAGTACTGTTTAACATACTACTATGTCCTTCTGTATGTATTAGTTCGCATATATACATTTATTTATTAACTAACATTCAAAGATATACATTCATAAATTATTAATACTTATTTATTTAACATTTATTTATCCAGTGGAAACTCATTGAGACCAAGGTCTCATTTACAATGGTGCCAAACAAATGTCACAAGCAGCAATGATACAGAAGGTAGTAACTATACTCAAGGTAGCTACACAAGGCACACAGTACTAAAATATAAATACTAAAATGCAACACACAGTAAACATAGCAACATACATATATGGTGCAAATATACAAGATACACATAACATATTCACATAATATGGTGCAAATACACAGACATAGAATTGTACTAAAATACTAAGGATACTAATAGTAGAAAACAGCAGCAATCAAGGAAAGTGATACGAACCCAGGTTAGGATAAGGGATGGCAAGAGAAAACATAGTAGTAATCAGGGAAGAAAAGCAATATTGGAACAATGACAACCAACCCTGATGAAAGCTGGCAGTGCATTCCACAATTTGGGTGCACAAAATGAGAATGCAGTCTCCCCACATCTTTGTGTAGTATACAGAGAAGGCCAGCATCAGAAGTGATGTTCACTAAGCTGGTAATGTGATGGTCTTGCTGGGAGACCAGCTTGGGTATACCGGTAGTGTGATATAGTAGGAAGGGTCCCCATGCACCCCATGGGTATATTTTTTCTAACTTATCTTTTTGTAAAGTAGGCCTACCTGACACATAAACTTTGGTTCGAATTTTTATAATTTTCTAGAGGTTTAAATTGCTGGGGTCAAATTGACCTCAAGGAAACCAAATGTAATGTAAATTTGAGGATAGCAGGACAATGCTATTCATCGACTACAGCTCGGCATTCAATACCATAGTCCCCTCCATACTCATAGCCAAGCTCAGGGACCTGGGCTTGGGCTATGACCTCTGCCAGTGGGTCTTGGACTTCCTGACTGGCAGACCCCAGGTGGTGAGAGCAGGCAACTGCACCTCCTCATCCATCACCCTCAACATAGGGGCCCCCCAGGGCTGTGTTCTGAGTCCCCTCCTCTACTCCCTGTACACACACGACTGTGTGGCTCAGCGGAGTAGCAATACAATCATCAAATTTGCTGACGACACAGTGGTGGTGGGCCTGATCTCTGCCAACGACGAGAGGGCCTACCTGGAAGAGGTCAAGGTCCTGGCGGGATGGTGCCAGGAAAACAGCCTCTCCCTGAACGTCAGCAAAACAAAGGAGATGATTGTGGACTTCAGGAGGTCGGGGTCAAGGACTACAGCCCCCTCAGCATCGACAGGGCACCGGTTGAGAGAGTCAACAGCTTTAAGTACCTCGGAGCCTACATATCCGAGGACTTGACATGGACCACACACATTGACAGTGTTGTGAAGAAGGCACGACAACGCCTCTACTTCCTCAGGCGCCTAAGGAAGTTCCAAGTCAGCCAGAAGATCCTTAAGAACTTCTACTCATGTACAATAGAGAGCATCTTGACCGGCAACATCACCTCCTGGTTTGGGAATAGCACTGCACAAGACCGAAGCAGACTACAAAGAGTGACACGTTCAGCCGAACGCACAATTGGAGGGGGGCTCCCCACCCTCCAGAACATTTACTACAAGCGTTGCAAGGGCAAGGCTAAGAGAATCATTAAAGACTCCAGTCACCCGAACAACTGCCTCTTTGAACTGCTGCGGTCAGGCAAGCGATACCGGAGTCTCAAGGCGAGCACAGAAAGACTCAGAAGAAGCTTCTATCCCCAGGCCATCAGGCTGCTAAACGAACAATGAATGAACACTACACAACAACAACCACCAAACGCACATAGCACACACATCCACACGCACACACTCACTTTAAACAAACACACTGTAGCACCCACTCCACACACTTTATAGCACACACCCACTTTAAACAAACACACTGTAGCACCCACTCCCCACACTTTATATTTATGGATGAAGGATTGCACTACAACTCGTACACCTTACTGTAAATTGTACCTAAAATTGTACCTCATCCCATTTCTGCTTTGCACTAGATAGTACTGTACATTAGTACACTGCATAGTATTGTGTATTGTATATTATATGGTAACTCAGAACATTGTACATATGTCTATACCGAACACTGTGACCTCATTTTTCTTCTTCTAAATTCATGCTATATTATGTTATTATGTTATTTGATACTATCTTGTCTAGCACAGTCTCTGGAGCGTAACAGAAAGAAGCATTTTGTATGAAAGTATTCTGTACTTCTGTATGACAACTATTAAAGAACTTGAACTAAATGCACACAAGCCTTTCCTGAGCTAGACATACAGATATAACAGATCTATAAGCAGATGTATGGATGTCTGGCATCTTTATGTCATGGCAGCTAAAGCTCCTTTCGGTTTAGTGTCTGTGGCTGCAGTGATCCATGGGAAAGGAAACGACTTGTACCTGAGGCCTGCCTGGACACATGCCATCAGTGGTGGTCCACCCGTCACCTCTCACTTTACCATGACTGCACATACACCTGGCACACAGGAAATAAATTATGTCTCACATAGACTCCCCAGTAATTTGTGGAGACGAAGATGGGAGGCCCGTCTGTGGACCTGATGATGGGTACCAGTCTTCTCATCAGAGTGCAGTGATGCTCTGCTACATCATTGTAAATCCAATACATTGACCCCTCATTATGGTGTACAAATTACCATCACTTCTTACCAGATACAAAAAAACGTTGTTGGGGGAGGTATATGTGTTACGGTTTGTAAGCGACCCCAATAGCACAACACACAACAGTGATCTGGGTTAGCCAAAAACAGGGCATTATTTATTTCACAGGGAAAAAAGCAGCACTGTCCCTTTAAGGGTGAAATACACTGGAGTCCATGAACAACAAAAAATGCAGCACTGTCCCTTTAGGGGCGAAACAAGGCGAGTACTCCCGGGGAAAATAGGGAGCGACAACGACGTCTCACACCAGGAACGAGGAGCCTCTGAGAGAGAGAGAACGCACACGCACAGGAATCTTCCCCGGGGAAAATGGGGAACGACACGACGTCTCACACCGGAGACACGGCAGTACGCAGCACCATGCGGCAGTAGATGGCACGACGTCTCACACCGAAGACGCTGCAGTAGGTGGTAGAATACAGATGGCACGACGTCTCACACCGGAGACGTGGCGGTAGATGGAAGCAACAAGACGACCTGGCGATGAGTGAAAAGCCAGTCAGAACACTTATACTCTCCCGACGAGCTGATTGCCAACCACTCTCAGGTGCGTGAAAGCAGACTGTTCGGCACGCCCCCTCATTGGGAAGCGTGCAGTGTTTAATATGTGCTTCTTTGATCTCATTCATCTTTTATAATATCCTCTTAATGGTTTATATGGTATATATCAGTAAACACAATGGGTTTGATAAGCATTTATTTTGTGTTTATTGTTTTGATAAGGAACCCACAGAGATACAAAGATTCGATTCAAATCCAGGTACTTTCTGTGTGGAGTTGGCATGTTCTCCATGTGTCTTTGTGGGTTTCCTCCCACCATCAAAGATATGTACACTCTTGTCAGTGCCCCTGACCAAATCTGGAGTGGAAGTGAACGCTGGGCATGGGGCCAACAACTGCACCCCATAAAATACCATTCTGTTACTGAAACGTTGACACCAGATGTCAGGGGTCAAACGAGTACATCCTTTGAGAGAAAGGAATTGCTTAGAAGTAAAAAGGTGGGTGCTAACACGTTTCCCCATCTTGTATCCGCTATCCTCTACAAATCTGATTTGATTCGGACCGCAACTGACTGTGGTGTTTTACAGTTCAGACAGACCTGGTACAGTAGCTCTGACTGGGGTTTTACAGTTCAAACATACACAGCTTCCGTGAGAGGAGAGGATAAAGGCTCTGTCGGGCAGCTGACCATATCTCCTCCATCACACAGATGATCAGATACACACAGGTGATCACACACACATACATAACACACAGGTTCAAGTTGAAGTTTAATTTGTTAATGTACTGAATAATACAGGAACTTAAATAAAACATTTGCACTTTACACTATTTATATGTACCAGATACACATGGCTCCAAAGAGAACAGTAAAAACTATATTATTTAAACATAAAAATCAAGGTGTAAGACACAGGAGGACTGGACCTGGAAAGTTCTCTGCTGGGCCCTGGGTCGGTTTCCACCTCGACTCTTATTCCAGATTGTTTATTGTCATGTGCACAGTTAAACAGACAGTTTGCCGTACAAGGAAAATCTTACTTTGCTATCCAGTAGCTCAGTGCAGTTGACAGACAATAAAAAGCAATAAAAAGGACAAGCAATACAACAAACAAACAGTGAAGGTCAGCGCTGAAGTTTAAAAAGTTCCAATGAATAAATAAATAAATAAATGGTGAGCATTATTGCACAGTGTTAAGTAAAAGAAATTGCTATATTGAAATTGGAAGGCCTACAAAACGGGCAGTGATAGCTTCTGCAACAGGATGTGCAAGTCACTAGTAGTATGCCATTTCTGTAACAAGCTTGAAATAATAAACAAACCTGTTCAGCAATAAAGAATGAGAGTACTGGAACAGTGTTAAATTCAAAGTGTTGTATTAAACAAAAGGAGGATCAAAATAAATGGGGCACCCCATAGCAACGTATGGTACAACAAAAATCATCTCAAACCAATAAGAACAGTCCTGTCAGCTTTACAGTCCATTAGCCCCAACATAAATGTTACCATGTATAATGTTACCATGTATAATGTACCATGTATAATGTTACCATGTATAATGTAACCATGTACGGTGGTGTAGTGGTTAACACTGTCGCCTCACAGCAAGAAGGTCCAGGGTTCGATTCCCGCTTGGGGACCAGGTTTCCATGATGCCAGGTACCCAGGTGGGGTATCTCCCAGGCCTTTCTGTGTGGAGTTTGCATGTTCTCCCCGTGCTCGCAAGGGTTTCCCCCCCGATAAGATAAACCCAATGGAAAAACATGCACAACAACAGATCGCTAACGCTGTGGCGTCCTTGACGAAGACGGACAGGAGCACTTGGATTGGTCCCCTGGCGCGGCTCACGTTGACGCCTGTCTGCTCCCGGCTGCCCTTGGGGGGGAAGGACGATGGGATGGGTTAATCGCAGAGACGAATCGCATCGGCGATCCTAAAAAGACAATGCATGCGTGTGTGTTCCGGTGTGTGTGCTAAACTAACCGCTGTGTGTACCACTAAAAACATTGAGTGTCGTTGCATGCCGAATAAAGACCTCTGCAACAGGTCCTGCATTATTATTATTATTATAATGTTACCATGTATAATGTTACCATGTATGTTACCATGTCTAATGTTACCATGTCTAATGTTACCATGTATAATGTTACCATGTATAATATACCGTGTATAATGTTACCATGTATATTACCATGTATAATGTTACCATGTATAATGTTACCGTGTATAAAGTTACCATGTATAATGTAACCATGTATAATGTTACCAGTACAATGTTACCATGTATAATGTTACCATGTATAATGTTACCATGTATAATGTTACCATGTATGTTACCATGTATAATGTTACCATGTCTAATGTTACCATATCTAATGTTACCATGTATGTTACCATGTATAATGTTACCATGTATAATGTACCATGTATAATGTTACCCTGTATGTTACCATGTATGTTACCATGTATCGTTATGTGGTCCTGGAAAAAGAGAATATAATTACTTTCAAAATGTGTGTCCCAACATACAAATAATAATAATACATTTAATTTAAGAAACGCTGTTCATACAGTATCTCAAAGCGCATTACAATAGTTGGGGAGGGGGCAAAACTTTGATTTGATATGTCTGCACTTTATGTGCTCATTTTATGCCTGTCTTTTGTCAGTTGTGAAGTACTTTGAGCTGCAGTTTCTGTATGAAAGTGCTATAGAAATAAAGTCTATTATTATTATTAATGAAAAAACGGGGGGATGGTCATTTAGATGGAGGGGGTGATGATCTGATTATCAATGTTGAGGTCATGTGTTTTAACAACTTAAAAATGACCTATTGACTTTAAGGACCAAAACACCAGCTGCTGTCACAAATGTAACAATAAAATAGAGGAATGTTGCTCAAGCTTATAAAACACAGTCCACTATGCAGCGGGATTTGTTTTAGCATTAGCATTAGTTGCGTGTTTACAGCCTATTGATTTGATTTGATCTTTATTTATCTTGAAAATGTTCAACCATAAAAACACACAAATTTGTAATAACAAAAAATAACAAAAACTAAATATTCCCAAGCTTCTTGAAACCTTAGAGCAGAGATGTCTAAAATAGCGAAGGTACTTACATTTTCACTGAAAGCCATATTATTTTTATTCTTCAACCGAATGAATGAAGTAATGTTGTATAGGTTAAACCAGAGGTAGAAAGACTGTAGAAAGACTCTCATGCAAACGTGTCTGGTTAAATACATGCTGGCAACAGTCAGGGGGTTTAAAATTCGTCCCTGCGCATGCGCACTAGCCCAGAACATTCAGTGGGTGGTTGGAACCAGCGGTGGGTGGGGTTCTGCAGGAATCCCCTGTTGACGGGGGTGGCATTCCCGTCTCCGTGCATGGCGGTGTGAGTGGCGCGCGGGCTGCTGTGTTTTTCTTCAGTAAAGCAAAAAATAAGCATGTGCTTCAGCCTATTCCTTTTTCTCAGTCGTTGATTTTGGATTTTGTGTGTGAGCTTGCCTTGAATATATGTACATTTGTGATTTTTCTTTCTTTTTTCTTTTCCTTTTGTATGTCCTGGTGTGTTTGATTTGTCTGTAAACAAGACCGAAAAATAAACTTCATTCATTCATTCATTCATGAGTGGCGAAATCCTTAAACATTTTCTTTACAAACATAGCCACAACACTGGTTAACAAACTACCCTCCCACTCAGGGCATTTTGGGGTAGAACACATCCTAGCCTACTACAAAACCCTAGGGGTCCGCAAAGACGACTTCAAACTTGAAATGGGGAAAACAGTTGAGGTACTCAAAAACTGAGCGCCCTCCAACCGAACACGGCCACTGGCCATGACAACATCCCCTCCAAATTCATCAGAGACTCAGCAGCCGCCATCACCCCAGTCATCACACACATAATAAACCTCTCCATAAAACAGGGACACGTCCCCAAAGACTTTAAAATTGCGGGAGTGACCCCCCCTGCACAAAAAAGGCAGCAAATTAGACCCAGGCAACTACCACCCTGTTTCTATTCTTACCTCCATCTCGAAAATCATGGCTACGAACAGGTCGAAAATTACCTTGTGGAAAAAGATTTAATCTACGAATTCCAATCTGGCTTCAGAACATCCCACTCCACTGACACATGCCTTCTCTATTTGAACGACCATGTCAAACAAGAGGTGGACGCGGGCAAATACTGCGGCATGGTCATGCTGGACCTCCAAAAGGCTTTCGACAGTGTCAATCACTCCATTCTGATTGACAAGCTAAAAGCAATTGGTTTATCAGTGAGCTGGATGCAATCCTACCTGGAGGGGAGAGAACACTATCCCCACCCCCCCCCCAGTGAGCTGTGGTGTTCCACAAGGAAGCATACTAGGACCGTTACTGTTCCTGGTCTACAAGATACACTACACCACAAAGGTACCCATGTACATGTCAAAATACTTCCCAAAGGTCAGTGAATACCACGACCACAACACCAGAGGGAGTTCCACAAATCATGTTCAACCCAGATTCGGCTCAAACAAGGGACTAAACACGTTCGCAATTATGCCACATCAATGTGGAACGCCCTACCCACAGCCATAAAATAATGTGAATCCCTACCCACCTTCAAAACCGCTCTCAAAGAGCACCTACAATCTGCAATTCGAAACTGGCCCCTGTAAATATCCAAACTCCCCCCCACCCCCACCCAACCCCCTCCAATGTAGTTTCCAATGTAGAAATGTGTGCATTGAAATGTCTGTAAAGTCTGGACGACATTGAAAATGAGGGTGACCTCAATTGTCTTTTAGAGAATAAATAAAGGTTTGAAAATACAACACAGGTAAAACAGCAAGGTACAGTATGGCAAGCCTAGGCATACTGTGCCATCCCTACACTACAGTGGAAATGTGACTGATTGGAAATGGGGTACAGCTGTGGGGAAAACACAGGGGGTTAAATCCACATGTCTTATTCAGAAAAACACTGTTTATAAATCTACAAATAATCCACAATCCATTGTCTATAAATCCACAAGTAATGCATAGCTCATATTCCCAATAGGTAATTCCATGCATAATACGGGTTCACGAATTTACAGTTCTAATACTACAGTAGGTGGTAAAAATATGTCTGATATGGGGAGCAACATCCTGTCAACCTATGATACTAACAATGTTGTGTTAATTAAAGGGGACATATTTTAGTCCTTGTAAAAACATTAATACTCAAGTTTCAAGTTTCTTTAATAGTTGTCATACAGAAGTACAGAATACTTTCATACAAAATGCTTCTTACTGTTACGCTCCAGAGACTGTGCTAGACAAGATAGTATCAAATAACATAGTATAGCATGTAATTTAGAAGAAGAAAATGAGGTCACAGTGTTCGGTATAGACATATGTACAATGTTCTGAGTTACCATATAATATACAATACTATGCAGTGTACTAATGTACAGTACTATATAGTGCAAAGCAGAAATGGGATGAGGTACAATTTAGGTACAATTTACAGTAAGGTGTACGAGTTGTAGTGCAATCCTTCATCAATAAATATAAAGTGTGGGGAGTGGGTGCTACAGTGTGTTTGTTTAAAGTGGGTGTGTGCTATAAAGTGTGTGGAGTGGGTGCTACAGTGTGTTTGTTTAAAGTGAGTGTGTGCATGTGGATGTGTGTGCTATGTGCGTTTGGTGGTTGTTGTTGTGTAGTGTTCATTGTTTGTTTAGCGGCCTGATGGCCTGGGGATAGAAGCTTCTTCTGAGTCTTTCTGTGCTCGCCTTGAGACTTCGGTAGTAGAACCATGAGACTGTCATGGTTCTACATTGTCAGTACTCCTGCCTCTCTCTGTCAGTGGCGTCGCGTGGGTAAAATAACAGGGGAAGCCAAAAAAAAATATTAAAAAAAAAAAGTATTAAATATTTTTATTAATATTTTTTTTTTTTGTTTTTTTTTTAAGTCAAGCAGTCACCATGTACACTACAGTATGGCTCGGCGGCCAGTCAAACTTTCTTAACAGATTGCAGAATGGGTACAATACAGTACGGCTCAATACACACAATTGTATAAGGGGATGCAGACCAGAGAAAGACGTTTGTCTTGTTTACATCAGGGTCCCCCATTTTCAATTCATAGTGACATTTATGACATACAAGACATCATGACATCAAATATACAGTACTGTTACCCATAGATCCTGACAGAGTATATACATATGATGGGGAGGGGACTGTACATTAGGAGGGGGTGGGTGGGTGGGAGAGAAATATACATATGGCCGGGAGAGAATATGACTGTCTATTAGACAAACGTGACAAGACAAACGTATTTCTCTGGTCTGCATCCCCTTAACAATTGTGTGTATTGAGCCGTACTGTATTGTACCCATTCTGCAATCTGTTAAATAAAGTTTTCATTCATTCATTCATTCATTCATTCACGTGTCTGTTGCGCGGCGCGCCCAGCCATCAGAGCGCTCCTACTGTAAAATGCGGAAGCAGCCATTTCAGCCTTAGTTTTACTCGTTTATAAAAATTATTTAAAATGTTTATTAGCAACGCCGAGCTTTCAAACCCCGCCGCATCTGTGTGTGAAACCCTAATGGAACGCTGGGTACCTTTGACATTTATATCCGATATATTTTGGACCCACCGCTAGCTTTTAAGCAGTGCTTGATGGTGCACATTAACCTGGCTACTACGGAGGAATAAGTGACTGCGTATTCCAGCCCCTGGCTTGCATTGCAGTCATGAAAGGGTATACAAGCTTGCCTGATAACGTTAGTTAGTCAGTCAGGCTGCTCAGTGCTTACCTGGTCAATAATGTGGTCCTCCTCTTGCCAGATAGATTTGTTAAATCATAATATCCACAGTGGTGTGCTCTGCTGGTCCTCAGTAAATGTCCCGCCGGCGAAAATAAGTTGCTATTAAAGTGCTAAATGTTAGATACACTAATAGAGGATTCGAACGTGCCCGCTCTGTTAATAACATTTTCAATCAATTCCGCGAGGGGATGATGTTCAGACATGTTTGTAGTAGACTACTAGACTGAGTGACGCCAGAGTTTTATACTACTAATGGGATGTCACGTTAGGTAGTCAGGTGGAAACGTGAACTTCTGAGTGCCCCGCCTCCAGGGGGGAAAATATGCTGAGTGTTTTCCTCCCAGCTCCGTTTTAAACTTTTAGGGTGTGGCAGTCAGCTCGAATCTGATTGGCTAGGATCGGATTTGGACTCTATAATGCTGGAAGCCTGGAGAAAGAGACCTACCCACTGCCTCTCTCCTATACTAGCTGCAGTGAGCACAGTCTGACAGTGTGTTAGAGGGAGTGAGAAGGAGAAGAGGGAGACATTTAAAAAATATATATATATATATATAACACAGATGCACAGATGAAAAAGAATGTAAACTATATTAAAAAAAAATTATATATATATATTTTTTTTCTTTTCATATTTCATATTTCATATTTGATATGAATTTATAGGGAGGCATGGCTTCCGTTGGCTTCCATAAGGATTCGCCACTGCTCTCTGTTCTCCTCCCCACTCTGTCAATCTCATTATCTTATATTGGTTACAGCTGTTGTAGCACGAGGCAGCTGATCTGCGGTCTGGAGGCAGAGTGCATCAGGGTATATAAACCCGCCTCAGACGTAGAGAAGCTGTCAGATCGTAAACTCTCGTACCACGTTAGTCTCTGTTGCTAAATTGTTAATCTCTATTCTCATCCGCTCTCATAGCCTGCTGGGTAAGACCTGGAGACACTGACCTGCTGGTTAAGACCTGGAGACATTGACCTGCTGGTGAGGACCTGAAGACACTGACCGTGTTCACAACCTTATCCTAATCTCTATTCTCATCCTCTCTCCTAGCCTGCTGGTTAAGACCGGGAGACATTGACCTGCCGGCTAAGCCCTGAAGACACTGGCCTGGTTCACAAAGTACTGCTCTGACCTACGCCTGGCTGACGACAACTGCTCCTGCTATAACCCCGTCTGTCTGACTTCCATGCCCCGTGTATATATCCTGGACATTACGAGAACCTCCTCTGTGTACCGACCCATGCCTGGACTTAGACTATTCTATTAAATATACCCATATTGGGTTTTGCTCAGTTCTGCCTGCCGTGTCTCCTTGCCTGCACATTGGGTTCAAAACACAACCGTGATAAAATAGGTCCCATAAACATGTCTTTGAAGTTTTTTGCAGAAAGATTTCAAGATTATGTATTCTAGCAGCCTCTATACCCCTCTGTTTCAGTCCTGTTCTCAACGAGCTGTTTCTGTGCTTCTGTGCCTGTAACGAGCAGGTCGCTTTTATCGTACAAATACGATAATTATCATACATCTAGCAGTGGTGCACGAGCCTGTACTGCCAAACGAAAAGAACCAGCAATAGCATAATCAGATTCAGATTCAGATTGCTTTATTAAGCCATTTGTGTAAAACACATTTGTTGCGGCATTACAGTGTATGCATTTTTCTTATTTTAGACACAGGACAAAAACAGTGCAGTGGAGGATTAATAATTTAAATAAATATATATAAATAACTATATAAAGTGTAAAGTGATAACGTTATATCGAATGTACCGTTATCAAAACATATTTTAGGTTCAATTTAGGTAGAAAAGATAACATTTACGCTGTGGGTCGCAGCGGCCGATAAAGTAAAGGCCACTATCTAGCAGCGGAGCGGGGTTGGGGTGTTGGTCCTGGGGTGGGGCGGTGGTAGTGGGGGAGGACATGTCTTTTGTGGTGTCTTTTGTGGTGTCTGTAATAGTACAAGTTTGGTTCTGTATTTATTATTTGTATTATTGCTAATGTCATTATTGTTGCTATTATTATTGTTGTGGTACTGTGTGGTCTTGTTATTATTATTATTATTATTATTATTATTATTATTATTATTATTATTATTATTATTATTATTATTATTATTATTATTTATTATTATTATTATTATTTATTATTATTATTATTATTATTATTATTATTATTATTATTATTATTATTATTATTATTATTATTATTATTATTATTATTATTATTATTATTATTATTATTATTATTATTATTATTATTATTATTATTATTATTACTATATTGTGTTGCCTTGTTTTATGTTTAAAAATCAAATAAAAAAAATATTGATAAAAAAAAGAAATAAAACATTTACGAGCGAGACACCATTTTCTGCACATTCTTCTCGCATACATAGATCTCACATACACGCATACACTGTGGGCTAGATTAGGATGATTGAGTGACCTCATTAATGGGGGCAGCCATACTTAACTCACCCGCTGAGTGCCAAAAAAACGAGATATCTCGTTTTTAGTTTCCCTTTCCTTTTTTCAATTGTATCATACTAGGCACTCACGCGGGCCTTCTGAGTGTGGATTGGACCTGCAATGACGATTGAATCCCGCCATGTGGCAGTATCGCCTACCTTATGACCATGCATTGGCCCCACAGCCCCCAAACAACCACAGCCCCCCAAACAACTAGGGACTCGACTAGTAGGTTGCGAGCAGCTGTGAGCAGGACGTGATCGCCTACAGTGAACTATTGGATATTATGAAAAAGACTAAATGGATTATATGGATGATGATTATGGACGATAAGGTGCGTTTCCACCAGACTATGTTGGACTATGTTGGACTCAGCACTACTGGTAAAACATAACAAAAAAAATATAATCAAACCGTCCGATGAGGAAACCTATTCGGCTCCATCTATAGTCTGGCCCGAGCAGACTAACGGATGAGGGCTACCTAACGTTATATGTATTGATCCTGTTCTGATTCAAGACACTTGGACTCGAAGTGAGAAATGGAGTACCTCTCAAACAAAGCTAATGTCTATTTTACGTCTACTTTACCGAAACCCCATCCTAAAACATGCGTTTTGTATGATCGCAGCATCTGAAAAAGACCCCCCCGATGCCTTTGTGAAGAAACATAATGGTAGTGTACCTTTTGACAAAGGTAACGTCTATTTTACCGAACCCCCATCCTAAAACATGCGTTTGTATGATCGCAGCGTCGGAAAACGATATACGATGCGATGGGTCCACAAACATCGTGAAAATGGTCAATAACGCTGGCGCCAGGGAGTAAAGATGGGAAAACAGTGTGGCAGTCAATGAGTTATTACACTCCCCCATTGGTGTGTATGCCACATCTTTCTCTGATCACTTAAAGGGATCAGAATTTTTGACCAATTTTGGAGCCATATTTCCTACTATCGGATAATTGGTATCGGTGGAGTCCTTTCTCAGAACAATCCATGCTGTTCCCCATACTGAATACCCACAGCCCTGAAATAAATACTGAAACTGTCTTTGGGTGCACTATGGAGTAGGTTTCAGCATCTATTTTAAGGACTTGTACAGACTGGAGCATGATGGGTATGGATTGACTTTGATTCTCAGAACAATCCATGCTGTTCTACATACTGGATACCCACAGCTCTGGCTAGTTAGCAGGAAATATGGCTAGGTGTCCAGAATCCTGCCTATACCTACCTATCATCTTAAGTATTCAAACACAAAAAAAATGCTGGGTCCCATTGCCGCACAAATAATAATAATAATAATAATAGATTAAATTTGTACCGCACTTTATATTTGTGAAAATCTCAAAGTGCTACAAAGGTAAAAAGTTAAATGAATAAAAACAATTAAAATGAATAAAACAACCAATGAAAATGGAAGAAACATACAGCCTAAAATCTAAAAATAAAAGTAAAAGAATAATTCAGGCAAATGCCTTTTTAAAAATAAATGTTTTTAGGCCCCTTTTAAATACCTCAACGGACTGTGGTGCTCTCAGTTGTTCGGGAAGGGCATTCCACATCCAAGGAGCAGCTGAGCAGAAGGCCCGATCACCCATGGTGCAAAGGTGTGTCCTGTGTATGGGTTGGAGTATGTTTGAGTGTCCGGAGCGGAGGGAGCGGGTGGAGGTCGGGGGAGCGATGAGTTCCTTTAGATCAGGGGTGTCAAACTCATTTTCACAGAGGGCCACATCAGCATTATGGTTGCCCTCAAAGGGCCAAAGACCGTATAAATGTTAATGTAATGTAAAATAAATGTAGCTACTCATTTACATATTGTTAAACATGTTGTTTCTGTATTTATTACTTATTCAAGTTATACATATTGCATATGCATTTGCATAAATGTAAAAATATATGTTAGCTTATGTTATTTTAACAAATAATTTTAGTTTATCAGAACCCCATATTACTCCATCAATCAATGATCAAACCATTCAAGTAAATAACAAAGAAGAATATCATCAAATACAAGCTATGACATTAAGTTTGTTCAAAACCTTTTTGTCACAGTCAAGAGGGGCAGAACTAACAACTGTGAGCTGCAAAGAACACGTGGGACAGATGTAGCAGATGTTACAAAAACAAATGGCTGCACACAACCTTGCAGAGGCCATACATCCAACTAATAGAAGATTAATTATTAACTTTAATTAACAGATTGCAGAATGGGTACAGTACAGTACAGCTCAATACACACAATTGTTAAGGGGATGCAGACCAGAGAAAGACTTTCGACTTACATCAGGGTCCCCCATTTTCAATTCGTAATGAAATTGCTATTATGTGTCTGCATGAACACACAACTGTAACTGTACTCAAAAATAACAAAATAAGGGTTGTCTCAGTTCACAACTATATTGGTAAAGTTTTGGGTGGGACTTGTTTGCGTCCCTACACAGTGGCGGCCGCTGGGTACTTCGCCACTAGGGGCGCTATACCAAACATTTTGCAAAATGCAAACACAGTACAGTACCACGCAACACTCATGGCAAGACGTGAGCGATTCGACTCACGCTCACGGCAATGAATCGGCTCTTATGAACGAGTCGCTCAGCTGTTACTACAACAACACACAACCAGTCAAATAAAGTATAGTCTAGACTCTAATTCACAACTTGAAACACAATATATAAATAGAAAAGTTAGAAACAAAACTCGCCCGTCTACAAACACAGGCAGATCTCTCCCTCTCTCCTTCTCTCTCTCACACACAGCGCGACGTGGAATCGATTCGTTACACAATCAGACCTATTATATACCAAGAATAACTTCAGTATGAGTACAGGGCTGTACACATATTTTGCATATTGTTAAACGAGCCAAGGCTAGCTATTAAACTATCGATATGAATCGAAAATCTGGGACCCTGATGCAAACAAGACAAACGTCTTTCTCTGGTCTGCATCCCCTTAACAATTGTGTGTATTGAGCCGTACTGTATTGTACACATTCTGCAATCTGTTAATAAAGTTCTCATTCATTCATTCATTCAAACATAGACGATCTCTCTGTCTCTCGGATCAATCAAATCAAATAATTAACACATGTATGTTGTCATTTTAAACAACTCACCATTCATTCATTATGCATCAGCAGCAACACAAACACGCACAGCTCTCTCTCTCTCTCTCGCTCTCTCTCTCTCTCTCTCTCGCTCTCTCTCTCTCAGATGATGTCAGATCCATTCAATAATAAACACATTTGTAAAGCTCGTTATTTTAAACAAGTTACCATTCATTGTCTGAGTGGTTATGTCCCACATGCGGCGAAATGAGAGCGAGAGCGAGAGAGAGAGAGAGAGAGAGAGCGCGAGAGAGAGAGCGAGCATTTTAGTAGTTACATTTTCAACAAGATTGCTGCTATTTAAACACTTCATGGAAACGGGGTAACGTTAACCTTATGTCGACTGTAGTATTGTATGACCTCGACATAACGTTTAAACGTTAACGTTACTCCGTTTCCATGCACTAAGTGGCCAGCTAAGCTAACGGAGCTAACAGCTAGCAGTAGCTGTAACGTTACAACGTTATGCGGCATCAGTAGACAACGTATCATGTATTAAACTAGAGTTAAGATCGCTAATCTACCTTGTTGTTGGCTTGTTGATAAAGTATATCCACTCCATGGCATTGTCCATCCAGCCTGTGTTGATGTCCATCCATTGTCCATACATGTCCCTCCACACTGCATCCATAATATAGTGTAACTGAGGGGTACAATTCCCTGACTGTATTGTTAAGTATGGTAATATTAAACCACTACCTCTTGTACTTTAACTTCTGGCCATCCAGTACATGATATAAATATGATGAACACTTTCCCACCTGATGAAACGAAGTCCACACAAATGTACAAATCGAATATTTAATATAGCAAAAGGTATATACAACGTTCACTTGTTTACACTTATGATTTGAAATGCACTTGTATGGCAAATGAGTATTCGTAGGTAAATCAACATTGAATGTCCAATCTCTGGTTACGCAGGGAGTAAGTATACAACCTGGTTTCTTTAGGAAACTATAGCGATGGTACTTAAATGATTATAGCTGGATACACTAAGGGGGGGGGGGGTCCCGCTGGTTGTAAGACAGTAGGAGGGGGGGGGTTAGAGAAGCCGCTGGCGGTATCCCATCTGGCCGACGATTTCTTGGGAGAATTCAAAGTCTTGAACACGGTGCCCACAGAACCTCGGTCCGCAGACGAATACAGCTGGACCCTCTGGTGGACGGTAGCTGCCGGTCCACAACGGAGAGACGTGAGGCGACCTCACTGGTGTAGAGCGCCGTCTCACCTGGACTCCTCTCCGGGGGGTAGTTCCAACACTCAGCAGTGTTGGCCGTTATCCATGGAATAATCAAAGCACCCAAAGCATAATCCAAGCCGTGGAAGGCTCGCCGTCGTCCGGGTAGAGTAATCCAATGTACAGGTCCAGTCGCCCTGGCCCGGAGCTCCTCGGATGCAAGCACCACTAGTGGTCTGCCCAGCCTGGTTAAGACTCCAGATAACGTCAGGAACGATGGGGGTACTGATAACTTTATAACTCTAACCGAACGATGCACCATACATAATAGACTATTATTAGCTTAATAGAATACGTCCAACTCGACGGTATAGTGCCAAACTATGACTATTCAACTATTAATCCACACGATATCTCAATGCCTATTCTGAGGCCAAGTAGGCCTTACTGCACCACACGTGCGTCGTGGGTGAGGCTTCGCGTCTGTTACTCGGTTGGAGGGTAAAGAACTGGACTAAAAGGAAGTTCTACTTTACTTGCGCCATATATATATGCGCTGTGAACAAATAGTACCATTCGTATTTCGCCAGACGTATTCCTACGCGGAACCGGGCTTGCCTCGGCATGTTGGTCGGCACGATTGAACTTGAACCTAGGGGTATGGCTGCTGGCGCCAGGTTCTCGTCCAATGGTAGAATGAAACTATTATAGGCTGTTTAGTAGACTAAAGGGATATTCAGTGCATATTGTACAAGGAATATACAGGGGATATCAAACGATATACAAATACTATTTAAATATATATATAAATAAACATATATATTCGGTTTAATCTGATCCTTCACAACAGCCGCCCCCTAATTAGTCCCACCTAATTAGCTAAGCAGAGACAGATTAACCGCACTGTCTACCACTCAAGGTCCGCTGTAAGGGTCAGTCAACTCACAAAGTCATGGGGTCATCGATAGTATCTGGGAGTCGGGGCAGTTCTATTAGCCTCGCCACGGGTCGTGTGTAAGTGCGCCCTTGGACGAGTACTTCAGCTGCTCGGACCTTGCCATCGGCACCGGTGATCACTTTGCTTACGCGGCCAGCCGGCCACATAGCTCTGGGTAGTGACTGGTCGATAATCATGACGACTGTTCCTTCTGTCACTTCTTTTACCCACTTCTGGCGGGTCTGTAGAGACGGTAGGTAGTGGAGTAGGAAGCTGCTCCAAAACTTGTCAGCTAGTACTTGACTGTACCTCCACATTCTTCGGCCGTTCGCTTCTTCAGGCCTGTACATTGTCTGGGGTAGCGCGGGGTCCAGCCGCCCCATTAAGAGTGTGTTGGGGGTGACTGGGTCGACATCTGCTACATCACTGGAGACGTAACCGAGGGGTTTTGAGTTCAATACTCCCTCGATCTCCGTGAGGACTGTCATTAGGACTTCTTCCGCCACAGTCTGGGCCCCAAGCACGGCGTACAGGGCTGTCTTTATAGAATGTACTTCTCGTTCCCAGGTTCCACCGAAGTGGGGTGCGTTCGGGGGATTAAACTGGAAGTCAATCTGGGATGGAGCTAGGTGGGTCTTAAGTTCTGGGCCCATAGCTTGGAAGCTCTCTCTCAGCTCTCTTTCTCCGCCTTTGAAGTTTGTCCCGTGATCAGACAACAATGTAGACGGTTTTCCTTTCCATGATGTGATCTTCGGAAGGCCATAAGGAATGAGTCTGTGCTCATGGTCGGAAGGAGCTCGATATGTATCGCTCTGGTGGTCATGCATTTGAATACAATACCCCACCGCTTCTCGGTTCCTCTTCCTCTCTTTATATACAACGGGCCAAAACAGTCCATGCCTGTGGAGTGGAATGGCTTGTCGCCGAGTCGGAGGCGACAGGGGGGTAAGTCAGCCATCCGTGGTATGCTGGGCTGCGCGCGCCACTTACGGCAGTCTAGACAGGTTCGCTGGAAGCGTCGCACCGCTTCTCTTCCTTGAAGTATCCAATAGCGACGTCTGATCTCCGCGAATACTCTCTCTGCTCCTGCGTGGTGTACATCCTCGTCGTATTTCTTTATGATCAGCTCTGTGACCTTGTGTCGGCTGTTCAAGACTATCGGGTACTTAATGTCATCCGGTAGATCGGGGGCTCTCCGCAGGCGACCACCCACTCTGATGAGATTATGGGCGTCACTCTCGGGTGCCAGGTGGAGCAGTCTGCTGTCTGATGGGACGGGCTTTCCTCCCTGTAGACAGTCTAGCTCATCGGGGAACGAGTCTCTCTGGGCTCGTTGTAGTAGAAGAAGTTCTGCTTCTTCATAGTCAGCTGCTGACATGTCAGTGGTGGACTGAATCTCTGGGTGGTGCCACAGGAATGTCCTCTGCTGCGCACTCTCTAGGGTAATGCAGTCATCTATGTTGGGGTCTGTGGAGGCGACTGTGCTCAGTCCACAGAACATAGGTTTCTTGTTCTCAGCCTCCTCGTCACTTGCTTCCCGTGGGGTGGGCGTAGGCCACTCTCCTTCCGGGAGCTTGAGGAATTCTGGTCCGTCACTGTAGATGTTGCGACGGGTGAGGTCATCCAGGGACATTCCCCGGGTGATGACGTCAGCTGGGTTGTGTTTGGTGTCCACATACCGCCAGCTCGCTGCTTCTGTTAACTCTTGAATCTCGGTGACTCTGACTCCCACGAAGACTTTGTATCTGCACGAATCAGACTTGATCCATGTGAGTACTGTCGTGGAATCTGACCACAAGATTGTTCTGTGCACCGGAATGGTGAGTTCACGTTGGATTAACGTGGCTAGATGCGCTCCTGCTAGGGCTGCGCAGAGCTCTAGACGTGGGATAGATTGTTGCTTTCGTGGGGCTATTCTTGAGCGGGCCAGGGTGAAAGCAGTGTGTATCTTTCCTTCCTTCTCTTGGGCACGCAAGTAGGCCACCGATCCATAGGCTACTTCGGAGGCGTCGCTGAAGACGTGTAGATCAATCTTGCATGTCTCTGGCCTCACTGTGGATGGGAAGTAGCTGCGGCGTATATTGACGCCTGGGAGTGAGCGGAGTTCCGTCTCCCACTCTCTCCATGTTGAGGCAAGGTGTGCGGGTATTGGGTCGTCCCAGCCCTGGTCCTTGTCCCATAGTGCTCGTACAATCATCTTTGCCCTGGTGGTGTAAGGTAGAATACATCCCAACGGGTCATATTGTCTGGCGAGTGTTCTGTACACACTCCGTCTGGTGGTCGGTGTCGCCGTCGACCTTCCCTGCTCTGGAGTCAAGGGTTTGTGTCTATAGTGGAGCGAGTCTGTTTTGAAGCGCCAGACTAATCCTAGTGTCATTTCTTGGGCTTCTCCTGGGATGGTCGCCATCCAGGTCTCGCTGCTGGCAGCCTTGTCCGCGGGGGAGAGGCTGCGCAATACGTGCGGGTCACTGCTGGCCCACTGCCTGAGATCAAAGCTGCCTTTGATCAGGGAGGCGCGTAGCTTGATTAGGAGAGCCTCGGCTTCTTGTTGAGTCGAAACGCTTTGTAAACAGTTGTCCACGTAGAAACTGTTCTTCACACTGTGTCGGACCTCTTCATCTGCTGTTGGGTCCTCTGCGACGTGTTTCTGTAGTGCAAATGTAGCACAGCACGGGCTGCATGTGGTTCCGAAGGGGAGTACTTCCCACTGGTAGATGGCTGGGTTTTCATCTCCAATCCTCTCTCTCCATAGGAACCGCAGCAGGGGCTTGTCCTCCTCTACTAGTCTCACCTGCAGGAACATCCCTTTGATATCCCCGCTGATAGCCACCTTGTCCTGGCGGAAGCGCAGTAGCACGCCTAGTAGGGAGGGGCCGAGTGTGGGGCCGGGCAAGAGCTCTTTATTCAGATTTTGGGATCCGATCTGGTAGCTGCAGTTAAACACAATGCGATCCTTGCCGTTGTGATGGACCTTGTGATGCGGCACGTACCATGATTCGGTCGTCTGATCGGCCTCTTTAATGTCAATCTTTGTCACGTGTCCCGCTGTGATTAGCTTCTCAATCTCAGCGCGGTACACACTCTCTTGAGCGGGGTCTTTGGCTAGGCGCCGCTCCGTGTTCAATAGATAGCGCTCCGTGGCGTCTTTCTTTGCGTGAAAGGTGGGCATTCCCTCTCGCCTCAGGAGTGGAGTTGCGTATCTCATCACTCCGCCGACTGTGACTCTCTTTGTCCCCTGCTCGAGTAGGTTGATGGCGTAAATGTCTTCTTTAGAACGAATATCTTTCTTTTCGTTCTGAAAGGGCATTGTCTCTAGTGTCCATAGCCTCTCGACATGCTGCAGGAGAGTGGTGTCTTCTTCTGTCGTTCTGGAGTGGAGGCAGCTAGTGGCTGCTGTTCGGTTGAGAGATTTAGCGAGGGGGCCTTGTAGGGTCCACCCTAGGCGGGTCTCGACTGCTGCAGGACAGCCTCGGGGTCCTCTATGGACCCGGTCAATCGGGACTATGAGTTCTGCATGGTCGGAGCCTATCAGCAGGGTCGGGGTAGCGTCGTCTATGAGCGGGATAGGTAGTTGTCGCAGGTGCACATATTTATCCATCAATTTGGCGATAGGGTAGGTGTTCTGCGATAGTCCTATTTCTTGGCTGGTGAAAGCATTTGTAATCTTATACCGTCGCTCTGGCTGCCCGTTTGCTGCGATAGTGAAGGAGACATTCTCGCCCTTTATCGTCTTTAAATCTCTTCTTATTGTCCGAATCGTCATTTCGTTCTTGCTCCCCCACAGTCCCAGCTGGGCCGCAGCGGACGCGAGCAGAAGGGTCTTCTCTGACCCGTCATCAAGGACGGCGTAAGTGTCCATGACTTTATCTTGGTAGCTCAATGTCACACGGACTACCTTTAAGAGCACTTGGGCGCCGCTGCTGCTGGCGGGGTCAATGTACATGACACTTGCCTTGGTGCCGCTCGATGGTGCAGGTGGAGGCCGTCTTCTGTTACTGTCGTGTAGTATATCTAGATGGGCTCCGTCGCACCGACTGCACCTTTTCTTTAGGCGGCATTCGGCTGCCATGTGTGGTCGCGCACATCGGTAACAGCGCCTGTTGGACTTTATCCATTGACTCACTTCTTCTGCATTCATCTTTGTGAATAGGTCACATTGTGACAGCCAGTGTTCTTTCTCACAGTAGGGACACACTATCTTCCACTTCTCTTTTCTCGAGGGGGTACTGTGGCTCTTACTGCTCGGTACTGACTCTGATTGGTGCATGACAGTCACCGATCTTCTTCCATCATTTATTCTCCTGGGTCCCTCTCTGGAGCTTGGCGTGCTCCGCCCGAACGTATCCAGTCGTAAGCTGCTGACTTCTCTCGCCAGGAAGTCGGCTAGATCAAGGAGGGATGGTTCGGGGCCGTTGGGATCCCGGTAGTCTCTCTGCCGCCTAAAACGCTCTTGTCTTGCGGGTGGCAGCTTCTCCAAAATCCTCTCGACGTTAGAGTTGGCGTATAGCTCATGCATGCCCTTTTCCCATTGCGCTCCCAGCATCCCTACCAGGGACTGCACTTTGATTGACAGGTCGTCTAATGAGCGATTGTCTGTTGCTGGGGGTAGGCGATCAATATGCCTTATCTCTTGGATTACGTAATCCCATATACGTCCATATCTCTGGTCCAGCGCTGCTAGGGCCGCTGTGTATGGTGTCGTAGAGGTGGCATAAGCTAGCGCTATATTGTGCGCTCGCGGTACTTTCAGGTGCTTCAGTAATATTGCATACTTGTGGCGTTCATCAGCGACATCCACCATCATTGTCTCTAAGCACATCCGGAGCTCCGTGTACTGTGCTCGACTCTCATAGGCGAAGTCTGGGAACGACGGCGTGGATGGCTGATACATCGGCGAGCGTTGGGGGAGAGACCTCCTAGGCGAGTCCCCTCTTGCGCCTCTCTGTGGGCTGGTACCGACAGGGTACCATGGCCCGCTGGTCCAGGTGCTATTCCTCGGGGCTGGTCGTGCGTCGTGCTCACCCGTGAATAGAGTCGGGGGTCTGTAGCGCGGCGCCGCGGGGGTATAGCCTGGGCTGTACTGGACCTCCTGGTCCGGTGGAGTACTGTGCTGTCGTCGGGCTTGGTTCTCCTCCTCTCCCTCTTCTTCCTCTATCAGGTCTTCCAGATCCTGTAATCGTTTATTTAGCTTCTCCGCAGTGTATGCCGCTCCTTCCTTGTAGCTGGGTCTCGCTTGGACCGGTCTGGGAAGGGGGTCTGCGGGGGGTATAGGCTCGGTCTGTTGGTCAAGTTCAGGGTCGCTTGCTCGGTTAGGAGACGCTGCCCTTGACTGTTGTCTCGACGAGTTCCTTGAACCCCTGGCGGAGGGAGAGGGTGTTGCCTTGCAGATCAGCTGCTCCATTAGCTGCGCTTGTAACTTGTCGCGCTCGGCTTGTAGTCTGTCGCGCTCGGCTTCGCGCTGGATGAGAGCAAGTTCGCGCTCTGCGTCTCTTTGGGCACCGGCAGCGGCACGCTGGGTGTCTGCTCGGTCTCTTGCCATATTCTCTTCCGTCTGAAGGCGTCTCATCTCCAGGCGTATGCGCTCTTCTTCGCTCCGTTGTTGCGCTTGGAGTTGTTCGCGCTCGCTAAGCGTCTGTGCTTGGAGTCGGTCGCGTTCAGTAGAGGCTGTCAGGCTGACGAGGAACGCCTGTTGTAGCATCCTCTCCGCTTCGCTGGGGGAAGGCGGTTGTGGAGGTGAGCCGCTCCTGGGTGAGCCGCTCCTGGGTGTACTCGTTGGGGAGTCCTGGAGCTCTATTTCCTCTGCGCTCTCCTCCTCTTCCTCCGTGCAGAGTTCTCTCTCTGTAGGGTTGTCTTCCTCCCGGGGCTGGTCGGGGACTACTTCTTCGGTAGTGGCGGGGGGTAAAGGCATGTCAGCTCCCTCCTGGTCCCCACCGTGAGCTTGGTCGGTTACATTAGCACCTACTAGGGCCTCTGTGGTCGGGGAAACCTGGTCGTTAAGGTCAGACATAATTTTACTTTCTACTTTTACCGCGTTTACCGTTTGTCGAAGGCTAGGTAGTTGACTGACAGTGTAATCCTCTAAGTACTGAGGTGGCTGTCGTCTGCGCCGCGGGCGTTCTACGTTAGGAGGACCGTTTCGTGGAGTGTTCATCATAGGCCATTTCAATATTAATAACACTATATTAATATTATACTAGTTACCCTCCGGCTCGAAGGACCAATTGTAACTGAGAGGTACAATTCCCTGACTGTATTGTTAAGTATGGTAATATTAAACCACTACCTCTTGTACTTTAACTTCTGGCCATCCAGTACATGATATAAATATGATGAACACTTTCCCACCTGATGAAACGAAGTCCACACAAATGTACAAATCGAATATTTAATATAGCAAAAGGTATATACAACGTTCACTTGTTTACACTTATGATTTGAAATGCACTTGTATGGCAAATGAGTATTCGTAGGTAAATCAACATTGAATGTCCAATCTCTGGTTACGCAGGGAGTAAGTATACAACCTGGTTTCTTTAGGAAACTATAGCGATGGTACTTAAATGATTATAGCTGGATACACTAAGGGGGGGGGGGGTCCCGCTGGTTGTAAGACAGTAGGAGGGGGGGGTTAGAGAAGCCGCTGGCGGTATCCCATCTGGCCGACGATTTCTTGGGAGAATTCAAAGTCTTGAACACGGTGCCCACAGAACCTCGGTCCGCAGACGAATACAGCTGGACCCTCTGGTGGACGGTAGCTGCCGGTCCACAATGGAGAGACGTGAGGCGACCTCACTGGTGTAGAGCGCCGTCTCACCTGGACTCCTCTCCGGGGGGTAGTTCCAACACTCAGCAGTGTTGGCCGTTATCCATGGAATAATCAAAGCACCCAAAGCATAATCCAAGCCGTGGAAGGCTCGCCGTCGTCCGGGTAGAGTAATCCAATGTACAGGTCCAGTCGCCCTGGCCCGGAGCTCCTCGGATGCAAGCACCACTAGTGGTCTGCCCAGCCTGGTTAAGACTCCAGATAACGTCAGGAACGATGGGGGTACTGATAACTTTATAACTCTAACCGAACGATGCACCATACATAATAGACTATTATTAGCTTAATAGAATACGTCCAACTCGACGGTATAGTGCCAAACTATGACTATTCAACTATTAATCCACACGATATCTCAATGCCTATTCTGAGGCCAAGTAGGCCTTACTGCACCACACGTGCGTCGTGGGTGAGGCTTCGCGTCTGTTACTCGGTTGGAGGGTAAAGAACTGGACTAAAAGGAAGTTCTACTTTACTTGCGCCATATATATATGCGCTGTGAACAAATAGTACCATTCGTATTTCGCCAGACGTATTCCTACGCGGAACCGGGCTTGCCTCGGCATGTTGGTCGGCACGATTGAACTTGAACCTAGGGGTATGGCTGCTGGCGCCAGGTTCTCGTGCAATGGTAGAATGAAACTATTATGGGCTGTTTAGTAGACTAAAGGGATATTCAGTGCATATTGTACAAGGAATATACAGGGGATATCAAACGATATACAAATACTATTTAAATATATATATAAATAAACATATATATTCGGTTTAATCTGATCCTTCACAACATATAGCTTGTTGTTAGTTAGCCAACAAGCTGTGTGAGTGACTCTAAGCCAACCCGAGAAATGCGGCAATGGAAAAAAACTGGCATCGCGTCGGCCAATCAGAGAGCGTCTCCGCGAAATGCGGCTATGGAAATTCTTCACGGAAGTTCACACGCTGCTGGCTAGACCGCTTCAAATCGCGCTCGGATTCCAACATAATAGTCATATTTCAACGCACAACGCCGTATGCACTGATTGGCTGTGACGGAGACAGCGATCAAACTGTGACGCGCACGCAGAGCGCTATCGCTTCTAGCCCGGGCGAGAAATACGAAAAAATTAAAAAAAACGTCACTTCCTGCCCATGAAAACGATGTTTTTTTCATTTAGATAATAACGTTATATTGTGCATTGGAAATACAAACATACTTAAAATGAGTAAATATTATTAATTTTAAACATGTTTATATTATTTATAGGGCTATAAAACACAAAAACGAAAAAGTTTTATTGTCTTCTTCTCTGATTTAACAGCAGCTGGCCAGCAGGTGGGTCGGCGCCCTAGCGCCCCTAGTGGTAGAGCCGCCACTGTCCCTACAGCTTCTTATTCAATTGAGCGAGATGCTCGGTTATGTCACACAGACAGTTCAGACAATATTTCTTCAACCCTTTGTTACCTATTCCGCCTGGATCTTTTTTGTATTTTGGGCTGTAAAATTGTCAAAGAATGTCTGAGGAGTAAGTGCTTTTGGCTTTTTTCCTTTGTTACTTCATCAATACCTCAGATGTTCAACATACATGTATGTGTAAGAATGTGTAATAACTAAGGCTGTCAAAGTCAAAGCTTTATTAACGCATTAACCCACAATTATTTTAACACTGCTATTTTTTAAACCAATATTAATGTAATTTTTTTTTTTTTTTTTTTTTTTTTACCTGAGCTCTTGGGGGGCCACATCAAATGACGTGGCGGGCCGGATTTGGCCCGCGGGCCGTGAGTTTGACACCTATGCTTTAGATAGTAGGGGGTGTTACTGTGGATGCACTGATGGGTGAGGAGGGAGACCTTGTATTCAATCCTGGATGAGACAGGGAGCCAGTGTAGGGAATGGAGTATGGGTGTGATGTGTTCATATTTTCATATTTGCAATAGTCCAGCCTTGAGGAGACAAAGACATAAACGAACTTTTCCGCATCTGGCAGGGTGAGTGTGGGACGGAGTCTGGCTATGTTTCTAAGGTGGAAGAATGAGGTTTTGCACAGGTGCTTAATGTGGGAGTCAAAGGTCAGATGGGGGTCCATTTTTATGCCCAGGTTGGTTATTACAAGTGAGAGGGGGAGGTTCTGGCCGTAGAAGGTGATGCTGGTTATTGGGGATGATTTGATCTGGTGTGGGGTGCCGATTAGAATGGCCTCTGTTTTGGTGCTGTTCAGTTGTAGGAAATTGTGACCCATCCACGCCCTTATCTCCTCAAGGCAGGTGGTCAGTGTGGATGAAGGTGATAGCGGTGGTGACGGTAGGGGGGCAGAGGGGAGTGGGGCAGTCCTGAGGTAGAGTTGGGTGTCATCAGCGTAGCAGTGGAAGGATATCCCATGCCGGCTGATGACATGACCAAGGGGGGAGCATATAGTGTAAAGAGGGTGGGGCCGAGGACGGAACCTTGGGGGACGCCGCAGGTGACAGGCTATGTCCGGGAATTTGCACCTCACAAGGAGACGCGATAAGTTCTGTCTGTGAGGTAGGAGGTGAACCATTGTAGTGCAGAGTTGGAGAGTCCTATGGAGGAGTGAAGACGGTCCAGGAGGATGGTGTGGTCGACTGTGTCGAAGGCTGCTGACAAGTCCAAGAGGATGAGGAGGGAGGGAGAACCATTGTCAGCAGCCATCAAAAGGTCATTAGTGACCCTGACCAGCGCTGTTTCTGTGCTGTGGGCTGAGTGGAACCCTGACTGAAATTTTTCATATAGGTTATTATGTTTGAGGTGTTGGTGAAGTTGGGTGGCCACTACTTATTCCACTTCAAGATCCTTGATCTGGCATACCGTGCAGTGAAGGGAACGACTCCCTCCTACCGCCGGGCAATGGTCTCTAACTACACACCCTCAAGACCCTTACGATCTGCATCTTCTGGCCACCTCAGACCCACTCCTATCCGACTTGTAAGTTGCTTTGGATAAACGCGTCAGCTAAATGTCTAAATGTAAGAGTAGATGGGTCACAGTGTCACACATCATTCAGTTATGTGTTAGGAATGTGTTATAAGGGGTGTAACGGTACGTGTATTGTACCACAACTTCACGGTACGGACGCCACGGTTCAGTACATCCATGATCCAGCCATACGACATATACGTCTCATCCGACACTAGGTGAAACTAGGGTTGCACATTTTACAAATCTATGCTCAATATATTTACTTTACTTTACACTGGCTTACATTGATCTTTAACGTTGAATATTAAGCTTGTATTGCCAAATTTAGATGATGAATAAAACATTGAAGCTTGTAAAGGCACAATGACAAGCGGACAGAACAACGCGCACTGACACTCATTTACTAGTCCCTAAAACAAAACCATAAATGAATTATATGTTTGTAACACAGCAGGGTCATTAAAATTTTACAGTTTTCTTTAGTTTTCTTGTTCGCCCAATAATGTTAACCAATGAAAAGACACACATACACACACACACACGCCCCAAACACACACGCCAACTTTCTCCCGCAAACTTTCTCTCACAGCTGATCGGAGAGAAAAGGAAAAGCACTACACTGTAAGATTTTTCACCGTAAAGTTACAATAGCTTACAGGCAATATTTTGCATGACTTTTACAGTAAGATTCACAATGATTTACTGTGAATGGCTTCACAGCAATGTGTTGTAATTTCACAGTAATGGTAGTACAATACATTGTTGTAATTTCACAACTTCTTACTGTAAGAAATTACTGTGATATCACATTCTTTTGTTGTATATATATTACAGCAATGTATTGTGACTTCACAACATCATATTGTAAGAAATTACTGTAATATTACAATACTTACTGCCAATGTGTTGCATGACTTTTACAGTAAGATTCACAATCATTTACTGTCAATGGCTTCACAGCAATGTGTTGTAATTTCACAGTAATGGTAGTACAATACATTGTTGTAATTTCACAACTTCTTACAGTAAGAAATTACTGTGATATCACATTATTTTGTTGTATATATATTACAGCAATGTATTGTGACTTCACAACATCATATTGTAAGAAATTACTGTGATATTACAATATTTTGTTGTATATATATTACAACAATGTATTGTGACTTCACAACATCAAATTGTAAGAAATTACTGTGATATTACAATATTTTGTTGTATATATATTACAACAATGTATTGTGACTTCACAACATCAAATTGTAAGAAATTACTGTGATATCACATTATTTTGTTGTATATATATTACAACAATGTATTGTGTATTTACAATAGCCTACATGTATTTTTGTAGTCCAGCTCCAGTACACTTCCTGAAGGTCACACTTTGGTTTCCTGTCGTGATTAATCACGTCATCCTATTGTATCTTGACATGAAACTATTGTATGAGCTTCCTCCAGAAGTATACTTATATTATATATTAAATTATATTATATAATTATAAATAATTTGGCAAAATAACTGTCAATTTACAATGGTATACGTCCGGTTTGACAACAACATGTAGCGGGCACGTTTGGTCAAAGCTCCGCTCCCGTCAACGTTAATTTCGCTTAAAAACCTTATTTGTACAACACTAATGAGTTTAAACCTCATCGTATATATTAAATAAGACCTTCTACTAACTATATCAAAAGAAATAAAGATTCAACATGGGACCTAAGGAAAAGAAAGAGACTGGAAAGAAACTCGGAGGAGACAGTACAACGGCGCAAGTTGTGACACGCTCATCGAGGGATACAGCAGCCGCCAATACAACAGCACCGTTGTTGACTTGCCCCGTTGGGGAGACAGTAGCTGATAATATACCGGACCCGACGACGACTTGCCCCGAGAGGGTGACAGCAGACGATGATATACCGGTAACGGCGGGGACGAACTCTGTGAGAGAGAAAGCAGTGGAATTTGAGAAGAAAATATCCGTCAACTCCACCGTGACTCCCAATGCTCCTACAACCTCAACTGATACAAGCAGGGAAGATACACCACCCGATTTCAGGTCTCTGACTATCCTGATAAAGGAGCGGATGGACGACTTCAAATTACACATCGATGCTAAATTCGAAGAGGTTAAAATAGCGGCCGCAGAACAGGCCGGGCGTATTACTGCAGTGGAGAACACTGTGCTCGAAATCACATTGAAAGTCGAGGAGAACAAGAAGACTGTTCACGATGGATTCACAGAGATAGCGGCGGAGATACAACAGGTGGACAAAGCGCTTCGGAAGAAAATACAAGACATCGAAGAGGAAGCAATGGAGAGGCGGCTCAAGACCGAACGTTACTACCGTAGATATAATATCCGTATTGTGGGATTGGATGAATCAGTCATTTGCACAGACGACACATTCCCAACAGTGTTAGCTGGAATTCTAGGTAAACAGATCCTCTCCACAGCACTGTTAGTGGACCATTGTTATAGAATCGGTACACGGGACCTCAAAGGCAACGGGACGAGGGTTATCATTGCTACTCTGCGCAAGACAGAAATAAGAGACGCGATCATCAGAGGGGCACGCAAGCAATGGGGGAAACTGAAATATAATGACAAACCAGTGTCTTTCTACGAGGATCTATGCAGGGAGGCCATTGCCCTACGTGTCCCTTACAAAGAGGTGCTGCAGAGGCTATACAGGAAAAATCTTAAGCCCAGCCTTCGTTACCCAGCCTTTCTCTCCATCTTGGGGGAAGATGGTAAAAGATTCGGGTTACGCTCGCCTAAAGACGCCGATGAATACATGAGGCAACTTGATATCGGCCCCCGGGGGCCGGTCGCACCATAGGCCCGTATCAGAAGACAAGCCTACTCATCTCTCTCTTTTTATCACTTTTTATTATTTCTATTAGAATAAATTTGCCACGGCTCAACTACAAAAGCAACAGCAGATATGCCTGTAGGCAACACTGAGGCACAAAGTGTTTAATACGGAACAATAGGCACTATATTTATAGACTTCTGGTTTCTGGGGAGGCAATAATCCAACAATGACATTGGGAACACTCTGGAATATTCTGGATTCTTCTCTCGACTACTCAGGGACACAAGGGAAAATACTGGAAAACACTAGAAGGTCATACTCCTGGACAGGAAGAACATTCTGGAACATAACATCAGTGTTTACAAATTTACAAGGGTATTCTACAACTTTCTAGAATACACTGCACTCCTACAATGAAGATATGTAACATTAACATCCGGTATGTATATGCATATGAACCAGAGATGGAAGTTCAATAAGGTTTTAAAAACATCATCCTCATCTAAAGGTATAAGCATGACAAGGTTATTCTAATATTTTTAAGCAATTACTCCAATGCTTTAGTGATTTGCCTAATTTAGTTCTAAAAATCTATTTTTTTCTGTTGAGTTTTTTTTTTTTTTTTTTTTTTTAGTATTTTTCTTCTCTCTTTTGTTTCTGATGGTTCCAACATAAGTTAGTAGAAGGTTCAAATAAATATATCAATGGAGGTATATTTTTCATTTTACACACTATTTTTATTACATTAATGGGAAGGCGCAAGACCAAAAGTGACATTCTATTAAATTAGAATGAAAGTTTTAAATCATATGGCAATTAGCATAGGAAGATTAGGGTTAGAAAGCTAATTTTGGGCAACCCGGTGGCTTAAGGGAGGGAGTCATACACGTAGGATGTGTCTATGGAACACAGTGCTGTACGACTCTCGGAGGGAGGGGGAATTATGGGATTATTATTTGTATATATGTATGTTTTTAAGCTCGTCTCTCAACGGGACCTCAATAGTTGGATGTATATATACTGTAGATTCGCACTCCAGAAGCATTACCAACAACTACACAACAACATGTATAGATTATGGCTAGTTTGAATATAATGATCTGGAACACTGGGGGAATAAATATTCAACACAAACGCAAAAGCGTACTCACACTGATGAAAAACGAACAGGTTGACGTGGCTCTGCTAAGCGAAACGCACATTTTAGGGAAAGACATAGCTACGTTAGCGGACAACACATACCATAACATTAGTCACTCTTCCTATGGAACGAGAACTCGTGGAGTTGCCATAGTCGTCAAACGGAAGTTGAATATTGAATTGAATGGAGTATGGTCTGATGCAGATGGTCGGATAACTATAGCTAAGATTGTACACAAGAACAGGAAAATAGCGTTGGTAGCGGTATACGCCCCAAATTAGTTCGAAGCGAATTTCTTCACTACACTTACCAGATCAATGTTAGATCTTCCCGAATACTCATTTATAATTGGTGCGGATTTTAATGCCATTTGGGATCCAGGGATGGATAAATCTTATCCCTCCTTTTCCAACGAACAAAAAAATTCATCTAATGCATTAAAGGATTGGTCGAAGAATACAGGTGTAAATGACCTATGGCGATCACTCAACCCCACAACCCGGAAGTACTCTTGTCGATCTGCGAGACATAACACATTATCCAGAATAGATTATGTTTTTTTTTTTTTTTTTTACTTTTTATTCAACATTTATGGACATACAACATAACATTCATATTGACATCCATAGCTTATCGGCATACATATACGGGTACATTCTTGAAATTAAATATAAACATACAATAAAAGAACACTGTTAAACAGACCTAAATGATAAAGTACAAATAAAAAACATACAACAATTGTCAAACCCCGTCAGAAATAAAAAAGGAAAAACTAACTAAAACAAAGGTGTGTGACACGGGTTCAGAGACCCTCCTTAAACCTCTTTCCTCCTTTACCCTTCGCCCTCTTGTGTTGCATTTGGTTCCTCCTCTGTGATGTTGTTTTCGTTCCCCTTATACTCCTCCCACTTTCCCCATCTTTCCCCAAATTTCTCTTCCTGTAGCCTCAGCATGTGTGTTATCCTCTTCATATCCTGTATCTCCTCTACTATTCCTACCCATTGTGCTATTGTCGGTGGGTCTTCCTTGTACCACAGTCTCGTTATTGCTTTTCTGGCCGATATCAACATTATCTTTATTAAATATTTGTCCCCCCCTTGTATTCCCTCCTGTGTCAGGTCCCCTAAGTAAAGCACCAGTCCTGTTTGTGGTAACCCGTATCCTAATATTCTGATCATTGCCTCCCCTATCTCCTCCCAATACCCCTTCAGCTTCTGACATCCCCAGAATATGTGTGTGTGATTTGCCCCCTCCTTCCCACACATCCTCCAGCATGTTCTTTGTGTTGGTGCATATCTTCTCTTCAACTCTGGGGTTATAAAGAATCTGATTATGTTTTTCCATCCAAACTATTTCCATATCCTCGATCCTGTTGTTGAATGTTGCACCTCGCATATGTTCCCCCATTCCTTCCCTGTTATTTCTATCTCTAGTTCTCTCTCCCATTTCTCCCTTATGTAATCGGTCGTGTGTCCCTTGCTGTTCATTATAGCCCGGTATATTGCTGATATTACTCTTCCTTGCCCCCCTTCGTATGCCCATACTATCATCTTGATTATTCCATTCTGTTCTTCGTCTTTGGCCCCCCTTATTTCTTTGTTGTAGTAGTCTCTAACCTGTAGATATCTGAAGTGGTCCCTGTTTTCTAGTCCAAATTTCTCCTTTAATTTTTGTAGTGTCTGCATTTCCCCCTTCTCTATCATTTTGCATATCGCTGTTGCCCCCCCCCCCCCCTCTCCCACCTTCTGAATCCATGGTCTAACCTCCCTGGTTTGAATCTCTTGTCATGTGCTACCCATCTCAGAACCCCTGACTGCTTCTCCAATTTGTGTGTTTTTACTACTCTATTCCATATGGTCAAGGTGCATTTGGTGATTGGATCTAATAGTCCCTCTTTTTCTTTAAATAGTTCCCTATCTCCCACCAGAGCTTGTACCTTGTATCCCTCCCCTTCTTTTTCAATGTCTTTCCATCTTGCCTCATATCTGTCGTTACACCAGCACGTCACTGCTCTCAGTTGTGCTGCATAGTAATAATCTTGTAGGCTGGGTAGGTACTGCCATCCCTCCCTCTTCCTTTGGTAGTTGTAGTGTTTTATATCTGACCCGTGGTCTTCTCCCCGCCCATATGAACCTCGATATCAGTCTGTCCCACTCCCTGAATTGATTCTGTGGTATTTGTATCGGTAGTGACTGGAATAGGTACAGTAACCTTGATAGTATGTTCATTTTAATGACCTCTATTCTTGAATTGAAGTCCAAGGGCATTACTGTCCATCTCTCTAAGTCTCTCTTGATGTTCTGATTTATCTGTGTATAGTTCGCCTCAAACAGTTTCCCCACCCCTCTCGTGATGTTCACCCCTAAGTATTTAATCTTGTCCATGTCCCATCTTATCCCGTACTGTTCCCTAATTTCCGTCGTTGGGGTATAGTTCCATGCTAAGGTCTGTGTCTTTGTCACGTTTAGTTTGTATCCTGAGTAGTGGCCATATTCCTTCAGTAGATCCATCAGTGCCGGGAAGCTCTTGTCTGGTTGCCTCATGTATACTATCACATCGTCCGCAAATAGGCCTAGTTTATATTCCGTTCCCTTTATCCTTACTCCCTTAGTGTCCTCGGTCTGTCTGATCAGTTGTGCCAGTGGTTCTATGAAAACGGCGAAGAGCGTTGGTGAGAGACAACATCCCTGTCTGGTAGCCCTCTCTAATCTGATTCTATCCGTCAGGCTGCCATTCACCTTAACCCTCGCTGTCGGTTCTTGATATAGCGCCTTGATCATCTTCATCGCCCTCTCGTTCAGTCCGAACCTCATCAATATTTTATATAAAAATTTCCAGCTCACACTGTCGAATGCTTTTTCTGCATCTAGGCTAATCAGTACCGCGCTACCACCTTGTTTTTGTATCTCCTCTACTATGTGTAATGTCTTTCTCACGTTGTCCTGTGTCTGTCTCCCTTTAATAAATCCAGTTTGATCTTCATCTATAATGTCTGGCATAAACGTCTCAAATCTCTTTGATATTATCGATGTATACATCTTGTAATCCACGTTGAGTATGGACACAGGTCTGAAACTACTACGTAATTCTCTATCCTTCCCTTCCTTCGGTATCGTGGTGATTATGGCTTCCTTCCACGAGGGGGGCATTTTGCCCTCCTCCATCGTGTGTCTGAACGCCGCCCCTAACATGGGTGCTAATTCCGTTCTAAATGTCTTGTAGAATTCCGATGGGAATCCGTCGCTCCCCGGCGATTTGTTGTTTTTAGCTCTACTAATTGCCTCTTCCAGTTCTCGTTCCGTAATTATTTTATTTAATTCTTCATTCTGTTCTTTCCCTATCGATGGTAACTCTAGCTTCTCCAGATATGCTTCTATTTCCTCTTCTCCCGCTGCTTTTGGCTGTGTGTATAGTTTCTCATAGTATTCTCTAAATGTCCTCTCTATTTCAGCTGGGTCTCTCAATATTTCATTAGTCTTTGTATCCCTTATTGTGTGTATCGTGTTCAACTTCTGTTGCGTCCTAATTCTCCTAGCCAACAGTCTGGTCGCTTTTGGTCCCCCTTCATAGTATGTTTGTTTCATGAACCTCGCTTTCTTTTCTATTTCCGTCAATAATTCCCTATTTATCCTGGCCTTTACTTCTTTGATTTCTCCGAGCGTTTCCTGTTCTTTTGATATCTGGTGTCTCCCCTCTAGCTTCTTCAGCTTCCCTATCAGGTTGTGATATGTCTCCGTTCTGGCCTTCTTCAGCATTGCTGTCTTCTCCATCAATTTCCCCCTTATCACCACCTTCAGTGTGTCCCATAGAATGTTCGGATCTACCGCCCTGTTGTCATTTTCTTCCTTATACCTGGCTATCTCCTCCTTGATCTGACTCACCACCCCCTTGTTATTTAATATTCCTACATTTAGTCTCCAGATCGTGTTCCTCCGTCTCCCTTCTAGATCTACTGTCAGATATATGGCACTGTGATCCGATATGTTCGCTACTCCTATTCTGCTCTCCCGTACCCTGTAACTGTCCCCCGTCGTCATCAAAAAATAGTCTATTCTCGCATATGTCACGTGTGGGTGTGAGTAATGTGTGTATTCCCTGTCCATGGCGTGCATCCCCCTCCAAACATCTGTAATTCCCATTTCCGTCATCTGAATATTCATATATCTACTGATTGGTGCCCGTCCTTTTCTAGTACTCGTGGTGTCTAGGTCGTGATTCAGTACTACATTAAAATCTCCCGCGCATATCAATATCCCTTCTAGTTCCATCACTATCATATCAAAAATGGTCTCATATAAATCCCTCTCACTCTCTGGGGGTGCATAAACATTCACTAACGTAATCATTTGACCCTCCATTTTTCCCTTCACCAGAACAAACCTTCCCTCCTTGTCTCTTACTTCCTTGATCAATTCAAATTTGACTGTGTTTTTGATTAACGTGATTACTCCTCTCCTCAGGTTCCGTTTAAAGGAACTATAGTATGCATTTTCATATCCAAATCTCTTCAGTTTCTCATGCTCCTGTGCTACCAAATGTGTCTCCTGCAGAAAAATCACTTCCATCTCACTTTTTTTACACTTCAACATCACTTTGCCCCTCTTTATCGTATTATTCATTCCATTAACGTTTAACGACATCATTTTTATACCTTTAACCATTGTCATCTTTCTTCTTCTTTCGTCTGTCAGTCCCCCCCATGTCACATTCATTCCCCCCTCCGGTTGTAGCCTCCGCTCTCTTCACAGAATACATATAATGATTAACATAAATAAAAAACATAAACTTTACATAAAGTGCTCCCAAGGCGTTCAGGGGGTCCCTGTGTCCCCCCCTGTCCCCTGCTGGTGGGTGAGGAGTAATTGCTCTCCTAGTGAGAGGCCTCCTCCTGACGGCTTGGGGGTTTGAAACCTTTACCCCCAACCGCTCGTCATATTTGTCCAGCCTTCTTACTGTTTTTATTGCTGTCGAGCTCCTGGTCAAAAGCGCTCTGTCCTTCATTCTGATCAAAGACCCCCATTTCCTAGGTCCCTCTCAATGTGGCTCATATGTTCCAATGTCCCTCCTTCCTCCCAAACCCGTGTGTGGTGTCTTCTGTGTACCCCTTTTTACTTTCTTTTCCTCCCCTCTATTTTCTATGTGATGTCCATTTATCCCCTTAATCCCTTCCAACTGTGTTACTCGCAGCGTGTGTCTATGTATTTGTTTCAATGTGTTCTGTGTTCCGTCTATCATACCTAATTATATTTCCATTTATTTCCTCCATCAGCATGTGTATTATGTGTCCATGTATACGTTATGTTTGTTCCTATATCCTGCCTCTACCTGGGAATGTGTGTTTATGTATATGTTATTTCAGTTTCGGTCTGTCACGTCTCACCTCGGCCTTCTCCTCTCTCCTCCCTCCTCTCCCGGGTTTCGATCTCCTACTCTGGTCCATCTGCGTGCTTTCTCCAATCTCTGCTGCAGGCTCAGCGTCTGGCCCTCCTGTCCCCTTCCTTCTCCGTCCTCCCCCATCTGCATCCCTTGTCGCCTCATCTCCTCCGCCGCCTCCCGCGCCGTCGCGTACGTCACCGCCCCTTCCTTCCAGTGAATCCTTAGCGAGGTCATGGGTGATTGGAATTTCATTCCGTTTTCTTTCAGAATTCTCTTCAGTCCCGCGTAGGACCTGCGTGTTATTGCTACCGCTGTCGAGTAATCGTGATCAAACGACAGTCTTTTCCCCTCGATTTCTATCTTCTTGGTCCACGCGGTTCTGAGTATCAATTCCTTAATCTCAAATCTCAGAAAGTTACTAATCACCGCCCTCGGAGGTCTGTCCGGTTTCGGTCTCGGAGCCAACGCCCTGTGGGCCCTCTGTATCTCCATTTTTTCCAGTCCCGTCTCCTCCAGTTGTTCCTTGATAAGCTTTTCCACATATTGGGTCACCGATTCCCCTTCGACTCCTTCTTTCAATCCCCATATTCTGATGTTATTTCTCCGAGACCTCCCCTCCATGTCCGATATCTTTGTCTCCATCTGTTCTTGTTTTTGAATCGCACACGTTAATACCTCGTGTATCTCTGTGTTCCATTCCTCCGCTTGCGCCGTTCTAGTCTGTAACTCTGTTACGTTTCTGTCCTGTTCCGCCATCTTCTCATCCACCCTTTTGAGTTCTGTATTCATTTCACCTCTGAAGTCCTCCTGTTCCTTCCTCAATTCCTCCCGTAACTTCCCAATATCGTTCCTTATCGTGTCCGTGTTCAGTTTTATCGTCGCTGTTATGGTCTCCAATATCCCGGCCTGAATGACCACGGCCCATCCTGGCATTCCCGTGTCTGCCTCAGCGGGACCTCCCCCTTCTTCCGCCTGTCCCTTCTCGGCTTCGCTTCGGGGGCTCTGTTTCTTCAAATTCTCCTCTTCTCGTGTGTTCTCCATTTCTTTTTCCTTCACAATCGTTATCTCTTCCTTACTTCTCGTGTGCATCTTTTATTTTTAATCGCTTTTCGGGACTCTATTTATCCGTTTTTTCGCTCATTTGACCAGGAGCTCCACCGCACGTGTGTTACCCGTCTGCTCTCATACCGGAAGTCAATAGATTATGTTTTTGCATCCCAGAGACTATTTGATAACTATGATGTGGAAATGATACCCAATGCATTGTCAGATCACTGTTATTTACTCCTAAAAGGATCATTTGGTATACTATCATCCCGAGCCCCAAGATGGCGATTTAACTCGATGCTGCTTAATAACAAGGAATTCATTACACAATTAAAATAAGCTCTTTCAGTCTTCCTACTGGAGAATGCGAATTCGGTGCAGGACCCCAGAATGTTATGGATGTCGGTAAAGGGAATGATCAAGGATTTCACCGATAGCTTTTCCTCCAAAATACGCAAGAATCGATGCTCAAAACTGGCTGAACTGGAAACGCTTTACTCTACGTTATTTACTTCTTTACAATACAACGACTCGGTTCGACTGGAAACTCAAGTTAATGTACTAAAAAAAGAGATTAACGCCATATATAAACAACAATCTGAAATACAAATACGTAGCACAAGACAACAGCAGTACTCTCAAGGTTCTAAACCAAGTCACCTATTAGCTATGCGATTAAGAGTTAACGCAAAATGTGCAGTTCTGTATCACACTTAGCTCACGCTCAGCGTTCATTGCATATATCTCGCTTCAGCATATATACACTGAATAATTTCACAATGTACCTTTAAATGCCAGCATTCATCTGGCCACACCCCCATCCGCTTACCTATATAAGCAGGGATGGTGCCACACACTCATCTCCTTCTCAAATTTCATCACAAGCAACGTGTTGCTATATGCCCACTTGACATGGAGAAAGATATTTGCTGGAAAAGAAATGTTTACGGGGGAAGGAAGCACAAGGAGATACGTTGACATCATATCTTTATTTTCTCTCTCACTATTTCGAGAAAATACGGCGATATTGTCTTCGTACTGGAGTGTCTGGAAGATGATGATCATTCTAAAATCCTCCACCGGTTTTCGTATTGGGAGCACGCCGCTGCATGCCTCTCAACTGCAGTTTCTTGCTGTGTTGGTTGGGGTGAAACCTTTCAGGGCACAGCTGAACTGTGGACGCGCCGCTGTTGTGAGAAGCGGTGGGTTTTCAGGTTGGGTGAGTACTGTTTGCTGGCAGGCTCCACTTGTCTGTTAGTGCTATGGGGGCTAATTGATAATGTTTATGAAAACCGGCCCCAGGCTAGGGTCCTTTGTTCAGTATCCTAGGCGACAGAAGACCTTGGTCTGAAGCCATTTTAGTTTTAACTAGTGGGCCGCGACCATTAACACTGGTGATCCCTGTGTTTTCTGGACGAGTGGATATCTCTCTGTCCCGTGTTAAGCCCCTTCTTTCATATCCAAATGAGAGTATTCCTTCACGAGGAGATATGTGCATGGATGTTCGATCGCGGAAGATCCATGTTCAAGTCAGCTACACAAGCCAGTTTGGTATTGTGCTGATTCCGTCGGGTGTTGGTAAAATCACTGTTGTAAAGCTGTGTTGACATCTTGTTTCTCTTTTCTCTTAAAAAGTGAGGAGGGTTTCAGAACGGCGGCCTGTCTGGGTGAGTGTTATATCATTGTGTACAAGTTCAGGTGATAGCTGCTTAGCTTACGGTTAGCCAGTCAGCTGTTAGCTGCGGCGTTAGCCTGCTGGGATCACTGCGTGGCCTACAGAGGTTGGACCTACTGTTAGCCAGTCAGCTGTTAGCTGCGGCGCTAGCCGGTTGTGATCGCTAGGAAACATTAGCTTGCTGCTATCGGACAAGGCCAGCGCGGGGTAGCTCCGGCTCCTCGCGCGCCACCGCTAGCTTCCCTATGGTCGCGTGCGCCGTTCGCTCGGCATCTCGCGAGCAGGGGCAGTAGCGACTGACGGTTGGGGCGGCCGTTAGCTTAATGCTACTCTGTTGAACGTGCTTTGATTATAACATGTTTTACACTCTTGACTACGACGTCATCTTTGACAGGGGATGTTCGTCGACCCTGCCTTGAGCCAGGACGGCAAGGATTGCGTCAACAAAGAGGACTGTAGCGACTGGTTGGAGCGGCGACGCTGCCCAGTTCGACCAACACAGGAACGGCTGTGTTGTCTACGGGGTCTTGAGACTGCACTTCGCTGATCTACGTTCCGGGTAGGACAAGGTTTGGCCAGACCTTATAACACGTCTTCTGGCTTTACCTTTCTAAATGTTTTGTGAATAACGATGTTTTCCCAAAACGTGTGTTGCTGCAATGCATTTAGGATACGACGCGAGTTATGTGTGAACTGTCTTTGTCACTGGCAGTTAGCTTCTCCGTGCAAATCGGGTTGTTACAGATGTGAAAATGATCTGGTTGTTGTGTGAGAAACATCATGTGTGTTTATATGTACCGTGTACTCACAACTAAGGTAACTAACCTATGAAGCTATGCTTAGTGACAAGTGAGTAAAAGAATGTTCTTTTCTCAGCCTGTGATGACAATGAACAGTGTGTTCACATATTAACAGGTTTTCCTGTTTTAACTGGCCGTATTAAGGGTAAAATAAGAGGATTGTGTTTCCCCCCGGTTCCCTGGGGACTTTTTCATCCTCCTATCAGACATGTTGTTGCACTACATTGTGTCTTTTGTGTGGTAGGGATGCGATGTAACCCTTAGCTTGATTGCTGAGGTTGTGCTAAAAACTGCTGGAGAAACTTTATTTTCCTAAAAGAAAAGATTGTTTGCTCGCTGTCGTGTGTGCTTAGCAAGGCCTGTGGCCGATACTAATCGAGAATTATGTATTCTCTCATTATGAAAAACGGCGTTCCTCTGTAGAGTGTTTTTGCCATTTATTGTAGGTGATGATGGGTTGTGTGTGTCATGTGACCTACAACTGGGTTGGACTGGCCACAGAAGCACATGTGTATGTTGGACCGGGGCTCTTAGAGAGCCCTCTCTATTCTGTGTTTTTTCCTTAGTAAAAATCAGATAGCAGGTTAGCTCATGCGCTGTGTGAAGCTGTCAAACGCTTCATAGAGCTGACTATGACTGTGTCATATTCTCTTTTTGTCATTACATCGTATCATGGGTGTGGGGTCGTAAAGGGGTGAACTGGTAACCTTTCCTCTCCCCCTTGTTTCTGTCGGTCAGGGGTACACCCCCTGTCCTTCAAGGTTCCTGTCACGTTGCGGTTCGGCACGTTACGGGGTGGGGGGGGGGGGGGTGGGGGTGGGGAGGGAGTTTCCTGGTCCCACGGCCTGGAATATTGGGCGTGTGCACCGCAGAAATTCCCCCGCCATAGAGTACGTCACCGTGCGCGTCTCTGTTGGTAGGACTTCCGTGTGCTGTTCAGGTCCATGTGATGGATCTGTTTCGGGGGGGTGGTCAGGGCTCCTCCTCACCAAGCGCCTATTCGGGCCTTCTGTGAGTTCGGACTCCTCCTTCCATGTGAGGGAGCCTCCATCAGAGTACAGAGCCTTCCTCCTCAGATTGTCAAAGTGAGTGGACCCTCTAGAAGGTGTCCTATTCTATTGTGTATGTATTCGATTCAATTCGATTGTTGAGTGTGTATGGGTTCAGTGCCTCTTCCCCGGAGAGCCCTAAAACCAATTTTTTACATGGCTCAAGGTGCAATATATTCTTTTCAATCTGTACAGCTCGCGTGGGAAGTCTCTCTGGGGATCCCCGTCTCCTTCCTATGGGAGGGTGGTGGGATGTAAAAATGTGAAAAAAATTTACCCCCGGCTGTGTAGACTGGGATACATACTGTTGGTGCTTCCTTCTTTTCTATTCAAAAAGTGTTAGAGTTAGGAAGTGTCACACCCCTCTTGTCGTTCCCCTGGGCGCCTTGGGGATTCAATGACAGGTCTAAATAGCCTGTTCATTGATGGGGGTGTGTCCCGACGCACGTATAGTGCTAGCTCGCTGTAAACAGGCGACTGACTGGCACGCCTTGGTTGCTTGAGGTTAAAACTGCGTTTTTATAAAGCAACTGAGATGGGGGTTTTTCCTCTTCCGACGACCACATCCCACGACCTGGGTTGGTTATCGACGGATTCTCGTTCATGTCTGGGGGATGATGACGGAATGGATCTGAACATATGTAGAGGGGTCTCACGCCCTTGGGGTGGGCCACCAGGCGCGGTTCGCCCGAACGTCTGGGTGGCGCCTTCATTTCATGTTAAGATCGACACGCATATCTGCCCTTTCTCCTGGAGTAGGCATGTCGGCGTGGATAGGGCACGGGACTGGTTCTGGTCACGCTGGTCCGGATCAGTTGAACCCGTTGTCCGCCGGGGATGCAGATCTGCTGTTCTGGTACCCTGAGGGACTTGGGCTTTTTTCAGGGGGAAAAATGCCAGGTCGGTCCGGGTGTCACAGGGTTAAGCGCTATGGAGACCCTGGTTGGGTACGTTTTTACTCAGCACTGTCGTAATGGCTTACGGCCATGCCAACCTGTACACGCTCGATCTCGTCGGATCTCGGCCGCTACACAGGTTGGTCCTGGTTAGTACTTGGTTGGGAGACCGCCTGGGAATACCAAGTACGGTATTCTTAGGGGCTGGTTCTCCATTCTTTTTCGCTCCTCTCTCACGCATGGCAAAGAGGGGCCTGCATTGGGTAACACCAAGGTGGTTGATTCCTTCTCTGCCTCAACCCATCTGGGTGGGGGTTTTTAAATGGAGGCTTGGTCATGCAACACCGCCAGCTTCCGCTCCTTCCGCCGGGGCGGCTGTGTTCAGCTGTCCCCTCTGGCGCCTGTCTCGTCCGCAGTCTCCAGGCTAGGGTTAATAGCCTGTTGCCTGGTTTTTCCCCGGTGCGCTGCCTGCTTCCGTTGGTTAACCTTTTTTGTGTGCTTACGGCCATGCTGACTGCCTGTTGCAGGGTCAGTGTGCCAGGCGGTGTACTATTGGGGGGACAGGGCCCGCTCGGCTGAGGGGCCTTTGTCCGAATACGCTGGCGATGTGGGGGGCGGGGCACTACGTGCCCACCTGGTGGGGTCTTGATGCTGGCATCATGGACTTCTCCGGGCCCCCATTCCAGGGAGTCCAGTCCTTTTGGTGGGTCTGGGTCTTCCTTCACGCTCCGCTGCTACGGCCTTGCCACAGGGTTGGGTTTGTCCTTGACCCCGTGATTCTGGGGGCAGTAACGAGGTTGTTTCCCTCCGTTCGTTCCCGGGTGGCATGCGGGTTGTGCGTGTGTGTAGTCGTGGGGTCAAGCCACGGTCTGCTCACCCTGTGCGTTGAGTTGCTTGAGTGCCTCTTCGCACGGTCGGGTCCGTCGCCCTCCCGTGAAGCCACCAATAGGGGGGGTGCCCTCCATTAGGGTGGGTCGGGGGGGCTCGGCCCTCCCTGGTCTGATGGTTGTGGGGGGCCTCAGCAGGGTACATTTGTCGAGCTTCTAGCTCCCGCTCAGCTCCTATTATGCAATGAACGCTGAGCGTGAGCTAAGTGTGATACAGAACGTTAGGTTATGACTATAACCAAGTTCTGTTAACACTTAGTGAACGCTCAGCATTTAGACGCCGCTGCAGGCCCTTGATCTTTCATTGTGATGAAATTTGTTGGGAAGGAGATGAGTGTGTGGCACCATCCCTGCTTATATAGGTAAGCGGATGGGGGTGTGGCCAGATGAATGCTGGCATTTAAAGGTACATTGTGAAATTATTCAGTGTATATATGCTGAAGCGAGATATATGCAATGAATGCTGAGCGTTCACTAAGTGTTAACAGAACTTGGTTATAGTCATAACCTAACGATATAACTACCATTAAAGCACAGCAAGGACTTGTTACAGACCCTAATAAAATAAACGCGACATTCAAAGAGTTCTACTCCAACTTGTATAAATCAGAAACGACCTTCGATCAAAACAAAATGGACACATATCTTAATCAAATTAACCTCCCTAAACTTTCAGAGGATGACGCTAAACAGTTAGAAACACCGATCACACTAGAGGAACTCAGGAAGGCCATATCCGAAATGCAAAGTGGTAAGGCTCCTGGAAGAGACGGTATCCCACCAGAAATGTACCTCTCATGTTGGGACATAATTGGACCCCTATTACTTAATATGATTTTATACTCAGTCAAGGAGGGGAACTTCCATAAGAACGACAATATTGCACTCATAACAGTCCTCCTTAAAAAAGACAAAGACCCCACCGAGTGCGGTAGTTATAGACCCGTAAGCCTCCTCGGAACCGACATCAAACTGTACTCTAAGGTATTAGCCATCAGACTTTAAAAGCATATGACGTCTTTAGTTCATCCGGATCAAACTGGCTTCATAAGAGGCCGCTTGATCACTGATAACATAAGATGATTACCACACGTACTAGATGCCAACAAGGACGACACCACACCTAAGGCGATGCTGTCCCTGGATGCAATGAAAGCTTTTGACAGGTTGGAATGGTCGTATCTATGGGCAGTATTAGAAAGGATGGGGTTAGGAAAAGGATTCATTGATATGATTAAAGTATTATACAAAGACCCATCGGCCATGATTACAACAGGTATAATCACCTCCGAAATCTTTCCGGTATCACGCTCTTCTAGACAGGGTTGCCCTCTTAGTCCCGGACTTTTCGATTTATCATTAGAGCCTTTAGCACAATATACAAGACAATCCCAATCCATAGAACCAATCGTAATCGAGGGCACACAACATAAAATTAGTTTATATGTGGACGACGTAATACTGTTTATGCAAAACCCCAACACTGCAATGCCTCATCTTCTCAAATTGATTGAGGACTTTGGCGATTTATCGGGATTTAAGATAAATTGGCCGAAGTCGGCTTTCCTTCCACTTAACGCCCCTGCAAAAAAATATATAACCCTCCCAGAAGAGATACCGATGGTTAAACACTTTAGATGTTTAGGAGTGGAAGTATTCCCTACCATAAGCCAAACGGTGAAGCACAATTACATAAAAATCCAAAATAAAATAAAATACGACTTTGACAGGTGGTCGAAACTTAAAAACTCAGTACAGGCACGGGTATCAATAGTTAAGATGGGTGTCCTACCTAGAATGAACTTCATCAGCTCAATGCTACCGTTACCCCCTCCAGATGGTTACTGGAAAATATTACACTCTTCCGCATACAAATTTATTTGGAATAACAAACCACCACGTATAAAAAGATCCACCGCACAGAGAAACAAAGCCGACGGAGGTATGGTATTTCCAGATTTTTTCCACTATTTTAAGGCGTACACTTTAAGACCACTGACAACCTGGTTTGATCCCCAAGCATCAGTATCCTGGAGGAATTTAGAAGTAAATATAGTAGCACCACATAGACTGCAGGACATAGTATACACCAAATTATCAATTAAGCAATGCGAACTGAAATTTGGCCCCATTATTACTCATGCGATCCGGATATGGCGTGAAACACAAAAAAAATATTCTAACCCACATAATATATCCATGGCATAATCTTACTCCCTTATTCAATAACAATGCACTCCTGATTGGAAAACGACCTATAAGATTCCCTAGATGGGAAAAACAGGGCATACACACATTAGGAGATGTTTTCAACAAACAAGGCTTTTGTAGTTATGAGGAAATACACAAAAAATGTAATCTCACCGATTCCACATATTATTTTTACGCACAGTCATTGTTATGTTTGAAGGCTCACAGTGTTCCATTAAGGATACCAATTGTACACCACAGATACCACAAATTCTTCTATGAAAGAGAGACATCGAGAGGTTTTGTATCAGATTTGTATCATCAATTACTAACGTCCTCGTATGAAATCCTCCACCTAGAATCAGTCTGGAGGAGGGATATACCAGACCTGGAAATAGATTTTGATTGGCAAGAAGCCTGGGCAAATGTTCGACTTGCATCAAGGAACCCGGACCATCAACAAATCAATCTTAACTATATTCATAGGACATACTTGACTCCTATAAGACTGAACAGAATGGGTCTTAAACAAGACTCCAAATGCTCCTTATGTACAAATGGGGACGAGGGGACATTTATGCACATGTACTGGGACTGCCCACCAGTTAAGATATTCTGGAAAGAAGTGACCAGCAATTATCAACAAGAATTTTGGGTCTCAATGAATCCAAAATGACAATGTGGTTAGAAGTGGTGGAGAGAATAAAAGCTAGCATATAATGGTAATGCCTGGTTAGGAGCGAATGATAATGGATGGATTATCCAATGGGGGGTCCGGGGGGGGTTAGCGAGCAGGAGCATATGTATGTAGGGTATTAGATAGCAGGTATTAGGTGTATATCTTGTATAAGACATTTATCTAAATGGTGATTTCATTGGATGTGCACTGTTAATTAATGCTTGTATATCTAATTTTATGTTGTCATATTTGTATATGTGTTTGTTTAAAAAATAATACAAAAATAAAATACAAAAACAATTTACAATGGTATGCATAACTGTATAGTCCCCAGCTCCAGTATACTTCTGGAGGAAGCTCATACAATAGTTTCCTGTCAAATACTATTGGATGACATGATTAATCATGACAGGAAACCAAAGTGTGAGCTTCTGCCAGGAAGTATACTGGAGCTGGACTTCAAAAATGCACGTAGGCTATTGTACATTAAAAACAACAGTCCAAACGCACAAATGAGGTAAGCCGGCATTTATTGTCAAAAGACAGAATTATTACAAATAATTATATACAAAGAATTACATGAGGTAAGTCGGCATTTATTGTCAAAAGACAGAATTATTACAAATAATTATATACAAAGAATTACAAAGAATTATATTCTTATTCTTGAAATGGTAAATGGCTGTTTTCTTTTTTACAATTTGTGCACATTTTACCCATAGGAAAATCCCGCTCGTTGTACAAGTATCGCAGAGAAAATTCAAAGGTACTCACAGTTGCACGAGAGTTTCGGACAGAGAAACGCAATGGTTTGAAAGCTCGGCGTTGCTAATAAACATTTTAAATATTATTTTATAAACTGCTGGTCAACACTGCTCAAAACGGCTTTAGCTGACTGATGCGCCTTGCACATGGAGCGTTTCGCCAGTTCTTCAGAGTTAATTATGGGATTTTATTGTCAAAAGACAGAATTATATTACAAAGAATTATATTCTTATTCTTGAAATGGTAAATGGCTGTTTTCTTTCTTTTTTTTATACAATTTGTGCACATTTTACCCATAGGAAAATCCCATATTAACTCTGAAGAACTGGTCCTCTGCGAAACGCTCGTTGTACAAGTATCGCAGAGAAAATTCAAAGGTACTCACAGTTGCACAAGAGTTTCGAACCGAGAAACGCAATGGTTTGAAAGCTCTGCGTTGCTAATAAACATTTAAAATATTATTTTATAAACTGCTGGTCAACACTGCTCAAAACGGCTTTAGCTGACTGATGCGCCTTGTAGATCAAGCGTTTCGCCAGTTCTTCAGAGTTAATTATGGGATTTTATTGTCAAAAGACAGAATTATATTACAAAGAATTATATTCTTATTCTTGAAATGGTAAATGGCTGTTTTCTTTATTTTTTTTACAATTTGTGCACATTTTACCCATAGGAAAATCCCATATTAACTCTGAAGAACTGGTCCTCTGCTAAACGCTTGTTGTACAAGTATCGCAGAGAAAATTCAAAGGTACACAGTTGCACAAGAGTTTCGAACAGAGAAACGCAATGGTTTGAAAGCTCTGCGTTGCTAATAAACATTTTAAATATTATTTTATAAACTGCTGGTCAACACTGCTCAAAATGGCCAAACTAAGACAAAGTAATCATATTCGTAAGTAAAATGGTAAATGGCTGTTTTTTTTCTTTTTTTTTTACAATTTGTGCACATTTTACCCATAGGAAAATCCCATATTAACTGTGAAGAACTGGTCCTCTGCGAAACGCTCGTTGTACAAGTATCGCAGAGAAAATTCAAAGGTACTCACAGATGCACGAGGGTTTCGGACAGAGAAACGCAATGGTTTGAAAGCTCGGCATTGCTAATAAACATTTTAGATATTATTTAATAAACTGCTGGTCAACACTGCTCAAAACGGCTTTAGCTGACTGATGCGCCTTGTACGACGAGTGTTTCGCCAGTTCTTCAGAGTTAATTATGGGATTTTATTGTCAAAAGACAGAATTATTACAAAGAATTATATTCTTATTCTTGAAATGGTAAATGGCTGTTTTCTTTCTTTTTTTTATACAATTTGTGCACATTTTACCCATAGGAAAATCCCATATTAACTCTGAAGAAATGGTCCTCTGCGAAACGCTCGTTGTACAAGTATCACAGAGAAAATTCAAAGGTACTCACAGTTGCACAAGAGTTTCGAACCGAGAAACGCAATGGTTTGAAAGCTCTGCGTTGCTAATAAACATTTAAAATATTATTTTATAAACTGCTGGTCAACACTGCTCAAAACGGCTTTAGCTGACTGATGCGCCTTGTACATCGAGCGTTTCGCCAGTTCTTCAGAGTTAATTATGGGATTTTATTGTCAAAAGACAGAATTATTACAAAGAATTATATTCTTATTCTTGAAATGGTAAATGGCTGTTTTCTTTCTTTTTTTTATACAATTTGTGCACATTTTACCCATAGGAAAATCCCATATTAACTCTGAAGAAATGGTCCTCTGCGAAACGCTCGTTGTACAAGTATCACAGAGAAAATTCAAAGGTACTCACAGTTGCACAAGAGTTTCGAACCGAGAAACGCAATGGTTTGAAAGCTCTGCGTTGCTAATAAACATTTAAAATATTATTTTATAAACTGCTGGTCAACACTGCTCAAAACGGCTTTAGCTGACTGATGCGCCTTGTACATCGAGCGTTTCGCCAGTTCTTCAGAGTTAATTATGGGATTTTATTGTCAAAAGACAGAATTATATTACAAAGAATTATATTCTTATTCTTGAAATGGTAAATGGCTGTTTTCTTTCTTTTTTTTTTTACAATTTGTGCACATTTTACCCATAGGAAAATCCCATATTAACTCTGAAGAACTGGTCCTCTGCGAAACGCTTGTTGTACAAGTATCGCAGAGAAAATTCAAAGGTACACAGTTGCACAAGAGTTTCGAACAGAGAAACGCAATGGTTTGAAAGCTCTGCGTTGCTAATAAACATTTTAAATATTATTTTATAAACTGCTGGTCAACACTGCTCAAAATGGCCAAACTAAGACAAAGTAATCATATTCGTAAGTAAAATGGTAAATGGCTTTTTTTTTCTTTTTTTTTTACAATTTGTGCACATTTTACCCATAGGAAAATCCCATATTAACTGTGAAGAACTGGTCCTCTGCGAAACGCTCGTTGTACAAGTATCGCAGAGAAAATTCAAAGGTACTCACAGATGCACGAGGGTTTCGGACAGAGAAACGCAATGGTTTAAAAGCTCGGCATTGCTAATAAACATTTTAGATATTATTTAATAAACTGCTGGTCAACACTGCTCAAAACGGCTTTAGCTGACTGATGCGCCTTGTACGACGAGTGTTTCGCCAGTTCTTCAGAGTTCATTATGGGATTTTATTGTCAAAAGACAGAATTATTACAAAGAATTATATTCTTATTCTTGAAATGGTAAATGGCTGTTTTCTTTCTTTTTTTTATACAATTTGTGCACATTTTACCCATAGGAAAATCCCATATTAACTCTGAAGAACTGGTCCTCTGCGAAACGCTCGTTGTACAAGTATCACAGAGAAAATTCAAAGGTACTCACAGTTGCACAAGAGTTTCGAACCGAGAAACGCAATGGTTTGAAAGCTCTGCGTTGCTAATAAACATTTAAAATATTATTTTATAAACTGCTGGTCAACACTGCTCAAAACGGCTTTAGCTGACTGATGCGCCTTGTACATCGAGCGTTTCGCCAGTTCTTCAGAGTTAATTATGGGATTTTATTGTCAAAAGACAGAATTATATTACAAAGAATTATATTCTTATTCTTGAAATGGTAAATGGCTGTTTTCTTTCTTTTTTTTACAATTTGTGCACATTTTACCCATAGGAAAATCCCATATTAACTCTGAAGAACTGGTCCTCTGCGAAACGCTTGTTGTACAAGTATCGCAGAGAAAATTCAAAGGTACACAGTTGCACAAGAGTTTCGAACAGAGAAACGCAATGGTTTGAAAGCTCGGCGTTGCTAATAAACATTTTAAATATTATTTTATAAACTGCTGGTCAACACTGCTCAAAACGGCCAAACTAAGACAAAGTAATCATATTCGTAAGTAAAATGGTAAATGGCTGTTTTTTTTCTTTTTTTTCTTTTACAATTTGTGCACATTTTACCCATAGGAAAATCCCATATTAACTGTGAAGAACTGGTCCTCTGCGAAATGCTCGTTGTACAAGTATCGCAGAGAAAATTCAAAGGTACTCACAGTTGCACAAGGGTTTCGGACAGAGAAACGCAATGGTTTGAAAGCTCGGCATTGCTAATAAACATTTTAAATATTATTTAATAAACTGCTGGTCAACACTGCTCAAAACGGCTTTAGCTGACTGTTGCGCCTTGTACGACGAGTGTTTTGCCAGTTCTTCAGAGTTAATTATGGGATTTTATTGTCAAAAGACAGAATTATTACAAAGAATTATATTCTTATTCTTGAAATGATAAATGGCTGTTTTCTTTCTTTTTTACAATTTGTGCACATTTTATCCATGGGAAAATCCCATATTAACTCTGAAGAACTGGTCCTCTGCGAAACACTCGTTGTACAAGTATCGCAGAGAAAATTCAAAGGTACACAGTTGCACGAGAGTTTCGGACAGAGAAACGCAATGGTTTGAAAGCTCGGCGTTGCTAATAAACATTTTAAATATTATTTTATAAACTGCTGGTCAACACTGCTCAAAACGGCAAAACTAAGACAAAGTAATAATATTCGTAAGTAAAATGGTAAATGGCTGTTTTTTTTTTTTTTTTTTACAATTTGTGCACATTTTACCCATTCACACATCGACGGCAGTGGCAACCATGCAAGGTCACAACCTGCTCATCGGGACTGCTCTACCTCCCGAGCCACTGTCGCCATGAAACTAGTACTTCCAGGTCTTACCCGAAAATGGAACTAATGAATACACTTTATGCACTCACTCAAAAGAACAAAAGAGGCACTCAAAATAACAAAAGAGGCGCAGGGATGACAGGAGCATGACAATTGTCTTTGCGGACCATTCAAAGTCTATGAGCTTCCGAAGAAGGGTGTTCATGTGAGGGGACGACAGGAGCATGACAATTGTCTTTGCAGACCATTCAAAGTCTATGAGCTTACTTACGAAGAAGGGTGTTCACGTCAGGGGATGATAGGAGAAGGACGATTGTCTATGCAGACCATTCAAAGTGTTATGGTTTGTAACCGACCCCAATCGCACAACACAAGACAGGTATGATGGTTTGCCAAGAAACAGATATTTATTGAGAACAGGGAAAAAGTGCACTGTCCCTTTAAGGGAGAAAACACAAAACACTGGAATAACACAAGAGGGGAAGGTAAAGTGCCTTTAAGAGGCGGGCAGGAAAAGGGAACACTAAGGGAAGGTATAAGGGAAACGCCTAGGGACAGAGGAACTAGAGACTAGGAGAACTAGGGACAAGGAGAACTAGGGACCAGGAGAACTAGGGACAGAGGACTAGGGACTAGGAGAACTAGGGACAGAGGACTAGAGAGGGGAGAAACTAGGGACAGAGGCCCGCGGAGGCGGGCTAGGGACAGGGAGGACTGGGAGGACTGGTGGGAACACCTGGGCCGCTCTGCAGAACTCTCTCGGCAAATCTCCGAGGTGGGTAACGGCGGCCGAGAGGGAGAGAGGAGAGGGTTAATGTACAAAGGGGAAAAACAGAGCAGATGCAGGAGAGGTGACCAGTCCAAATACCAAAATTAAACAAAGTAAAACTATCTTCGTGAAAAATACACAAAGAGCAAAGTACCAAAACAAATACAAAGAGAATACTATCTTTGGTGTGAACAAACACACAGTGGGAGATGTAACGTCCAAAATAATATCCAAGTGAAACAAACAGAGGCACAACGCTGGGTGAGTGACTGTCAGATTAAAAAGGTGGTAATTCTTCAGTGTTAGAAACACACGAAAACGGAGATGATCTAGACAGTCAAAACTCACCCAGACGTATGCGTAATGGTGCAGGAACAGCAGCGGCGGCGAGGGTGTCGCCACCGGGTAGCTGGCTGTCCGAGCCGAGAACAGAGTGGTTCTGGAACAGGCGGCGGTGGCGAGGGTGTCGCCACCGGGAAGCCGGCTGTCCGAGCCGAGGACAGAGTGGTGCGCCACAACTTGGAGTGATAATATCCACGAGAGAACAAAACAGAGGCATTACGCTGGGTGAGTGACTTAACAGTCAAACTCACCCAGGAGGCACAACGCTGGGTGAGTGACTTAACAATCAAAACTCACCCAGGAGGCAACACGCTGGATGAGTGACTTAACAATCAAAACTCACCCAGGCGTATGCGTAATGGTGCAGGAACAGCAGCGGCGGCGGCGAGGGTGTCATCACCGGGTAGCCGACTGTCGGAGCCGAGGAACAGAGTGGTGCGCCACTGCTTGAGTGCGCACCGGAACCGAGAGACGCATCGGGGTGCGTCTGCATGGAGAAGTGTGCCAAGCACGAAGGTCTGGAAGATGCGCTCCTGCGCGCTGGTCTGGAGAGCGTGCCAAGCTCGAAGGTCTAGGAGATGCGCGTCTGCGCGCTGGTCGGGAGAGCGTGCCAAGCTCGAAGGTCTAGGAGATGCGCGTCTGCGCGCTGGTCGGGAGAGCGTGCCAAGCTCGAAGGTCTAGGAGATGCGCGTCTGCGCGCTGGTCGGGAGAGCGTGCCAAGCTCGAAGGTCTAGGAGATGCGCGTCTGCGCGCTGGTCGGGAGAGCGTGCCAAGCTCGAAGGTCTAGGAGATGCGCGTCTGCGTGCTGGTCGGGAGAGCGTGCCAAGCTCGAAGGTCTAGGAGATGCGCGTCTGCGCGCTGGTCGGGAGAGCGTGCCAAGCTCGAAGGTCTAGGAGATGCGCGTCTGCGCGCTGGTCGGGAGAGCGTGCCAAGCTCGAAGGTCTAGGAGATGCGCGTCTGCGCGCTGGTCGGGAGAGCGTGCCAAGCTCGAAGGTCTAGGAGATGCGCGTCTGCGCGCTGGTCGGGAGAGCGTGCCAAGCTCGAAGGTCTAGGAGATGCGCGTCTGCGCGCTGGTCGGGAGAGCGTGCCAAGCTCGAAGGTCTAGGAGATGCGCGTCTGCGCGCTGGTCGGGAGAGCGTGCCAAGCTCGAAGGTCTAGGAGATGCGCGTTGCGCGCTGGTCTGGAGAGCGTGCCAAGCTCGAGCGTCCTTGGAAGATGCGCGTTGCGCGCTGAGGACTGGAGAGCGTCTGCGCTGGTCTGGATGTGCGTCAGGACGAACAGCTGCGCGGGGGTCTGCAGTGGAACGCTGGGGTGCCTCCCGTGGAAGTACAGGGAGCGCAGACCAGTCTCCCCCACAGGCAACGGCGACAGCTGGCGAAAGCTGGAGCAAACATCTCGACGCCGGAGAATGGAACAGCATAGGCAGACAGAGGATCTCCCGAAAGAGTCTAGATGTTTAGAGAATATGACTCGGCAAGTATACAACACGACCCCACGCCGAAACGAGGGGAAGCGCCCTGGTATTTAAAGCCCACAGGGGAACTAATTAGCCTGCCACCACAGGTGCGAGAGGTAATTGATAATCGAACAGGTGTGGCCACTGAGAGTAAAGAACGAGAGGGTGGGGGCTAGAGAGAGTGAGTAGGGAATTCCTAACAGTAGGCTTAAAGAAGACAGAGAAAGTTGGTGAGCAGCGGACAAAACCTCACAGTACCCCCCCCTCAACGGGAGCCACCTGGCGACCCAAAACAAATACAGACAGAGTGGCAGGGGGCAAAACAAGACAAAAACAAAAGGTACTGGCCAAGCCAGCAGGGGAAGCCACCACAAGAGTGGGGCTAGCAAAAGAAACAGGGTCGCCGAGGGGTAACTAGGGTAGCAGAGGGGCAACAGGAGGAACTGGCCTAGAGGAAACCGGGCCTAGAGGAACCGGGTCAGGAGGAACTGGGTCCAGAGAACTAGTCTAGAGGAACTGGTCTAGAGAACTGGCCTAGAGAACCGGTCTAGAGAACCGGCCTAGAGAACTGGTCTAGAGGAACTGAGGGGCAAGCAGGGTAGCTAAGGGGTAACCATGGTAGCACCGGGAAAGGGCCAGCAGAGGGAAAGGGTAGCCGCCAGGGCACCGAGCTACAGGGCCTATGCTAGCTGTACTGTTACATCAACATAGAGGCTGCGCAAGCTGCCGGAGCTAGGCTAGCAGAGGGAAAGGGTAGCTGCCAGGGCACTGATAGCTACAGGGCCTATGCTAGCTGTACTGCTACATCAACATAGAGGCTGCGCTAGCTGCCGAGCTAGGCTAGCAGGGGGAAAGGGTAGCTGCCAAGGCACTGATAGCTACAGGGCCTATGCTAGCTGTACTGCTACATCAACATAGAGGCTGCGCTAGCTGCCGAGCTAGGCTAGCAGGGGGAAAGGGTAGCTGCCAAGGCACTGATAGCTACAGGGCCTATGCCAGCTGTACTGCTACATTAACATAGAGGCTGCGCTAGCTGCCGGAGCTAGGCTGGCAGACAGGGCTGGACCAGCATGAGAGAACAAGCTAGCTGGAAAGGCAGTCCTAGCAGTGGGAGATAAACTACACAAAAAGTGGAGGCCATGCAGAGGGACCGGGTTAGCTGCTTGGGCCTGGCTAGCTACAGGGCCTATGCCAGCTGCAAGGCTGCATTAACATAGAGGCTGTGCTAACAGCCGGGGCCAAGCTAGCAGACTGGGGCCATGCAGAGGGAACTGGGTTAGCTGCCTGGCATGGCTAGCTACAGGGCCCATGCCAGCAGCAAGGGCTGCATAAACATAGAGGCTGTGCTAGCAACCGGGGCTAAGCTAGCAGACTGGGGCTCTGCTGAGGGACTGGGTTAGCTGCCAGGGCTTGGCTAGCTACAGGGCCCATGCCAGCAGCAAGGGCTGCATAAACATAGAGGCTGTGCTAGCAGCCGGGGCTAAGCTAGCAGACAGGGGCTCTGCTGAGGGACTGGGTTAGCTGCCAGGGCATGGCTAGCTACAGGGCCTATGCCAGCAGCAAGGGCTGCATTAACATAGAGGCTGTGCTAGCAGCCGGGGCAAAGCTAGCAGACAGGGGCCATGCTGGTAGTAGAGGCCTAACAAGCTGCAGGGGAGCCAAAAGGCTAACAAGGAAGCTAGAGGGGAGCTAGAGGGAACAAGAAAAAAAAAAGGCAAACTCAACATACACCGTCTGTGCTGGCTGGGGTCGTCGATTTGGTGGGGTCGTACTGTTATGGTTTGTAACCGACCCCAATCGCACAACACAAGACAGGTATGATGGTTTGCCAAGAAACAGATATTTATTGAGAACAGGGAAAAAGTGCACTGTCCCTTTAAGGGAGAAAACACAAAAAAACTGGAATAACACAAGAGGGGAAGGTAAAGTGCCTTTAAGAGGCGGGCAGGAAAAGGGAACACTAAGGGAAGGTATAAGGGAAACGCCTAGGGACAGAGGAACTAGAGACTAGGAGAACTAGGGACAAGGAGAACTAGGGACCAGGAGAACTAGGGACAGAGGACTAGGGACTAGGAGAACTAGGGACAGAGGACTAGAGAGGGGAGAAACTAGGGACAGAGGCCCGCGGAGGCGGGCTAGGGACAGGGAGGACTGGGAGGACTGGTGGGAACACCTGGGCCGCTCTGCAGAACTCTCTCGGCAAATCTCCGAGGTGGGTAACGGCGGCCGAGAGGGAGAGAGGAGAGGGTTAATGTACAAAGGGGAAAAACAGAGCAGATGCAGGAGAGGTGACCAGTCCAAATACCAAAATTAAACAAAGTAAAACTATCTTCGTGAAAAATACACAAAGAGCAAAGTACCAAAACAAATACAAAGAGAATACTATCTTTGGTGTGAACAAACACACAGTGGGAGATGTAACGTCCAAAATAATATCCAAGTGAAACAAACAGAGGCACAACGCTGGGTGAGTGACTGTCAGATTAAAAAGGTGGTAATTCTTCAGTGTTAGAAACACACGAAAACGGAGATGATCTAGACAGTCAAAACTCACCCAGACGTATGCGTAATGGTGCAGGAACAGCAGTGGCGGCGAGGGTGTCGCCACCGGGTAGCTGGCTGTCCGAGCCGAGAACAGAGTGGTTCTGGAACAGGCGGCGGTGGCGAGGGTGTCGCCACCGGGAAGCCGGCTGTCCGAGCCGAGGACAGAGTGGTGCGCCACAACTTGGAGTGATAATATCCACGAGAGAACAAAACAGAGGCATTACGCTGGGTGAGTGACTTAACAGTCAAACTCACCCAGGAGGCACAACGCTGGGTGAGTGACTTAACAATCAAAACTCACCCAGGAGGCAACACGCTGGATGAGTGACTTAACAATCAAAACTCACCCAGGCGTATGCGTAATGGTGCAGGAACAGCAGCGGCGGCGGCGAGGGTGTCATCACCGGGTAGCCGACTGTTGGAGCCGAGGAACAGAGTGGTGCGCCACTGCTTGAGTGCGCACCGGAACCGAGAGACGCATCGGGGTGCGTCTGCATGGAGAAGTGTGCCAAGCACGAAGGTCTGGAAGATGCGCTCCTGCGCGCTGGTCTGGAGAGCGTGCCAAGCTCGAAGGTCTAGGAGATGCGCGTCTGCGCGCTGGTCGGGAGAGCGTGCCAAGCTCGAAGGTCTAGGAGATGCGCGTCTGCGCGCTGGTCGGGAGAGCGTGCCAAGCTCGAAGGTCTAGGAGATGCGCGTCTGCGCGCTGGTCGGGAGAGCGTGCCAAGCTCGAAGGTCTAGGAGATGCGCGTCTGCGCGCTGGTCGGGAGAGCGTGCCAAGCTCGAAGGTCTAGGAGATGCGCGTCTGCGCGCTGGTCGGGAGAGCGTGCCAAGCTCGAAGGTCTAGGAGATGCGCGTCTGCGCGCTGGTCGGGAGAGCGTGCCAAGCTCGAAGGTCTAGGAGATGCGCGTCTGCGCGCTGGTCGGGAGAGCGTGCCAAGCTCGAAGGTCTAGGAGATGCGCGTCTGCGCGCTGGTCGGGAGAGCGTGCCAAGCTCGAAGGTCTAGGAGATGCGCGTCTGCGCGCTGGTCGGGAGAGCGTGCCAAGCTCGAAGGTCTAGGAGATGCGCGTCTGCGCGCTGGTCGGGAGAGCGTGCCAAGCTCGAAGGTCTAGGAGATGCGCGTCTGCGCGCTGGTCGGGAGAGCGTGCCAAGCTCGAAGGTCTAGGAGATGCACGTCTGCGCGCTGGTCGGGAGAGCGTGCCAAGCTCGAAGGTCTAGGAGATGCGCGTCTGCGCGCTGGTCGGGAGAGCGTGCCAAGCTCGAAGGTCTAGGAGATGCGCGTTGCGCGCTGGTCTGGAGAGCGTGCCAAGCTCGAGCGTCCTTGGAAGATGCGCGTTGCGCGCTGAGGACTGGAGAGCGTCTGCGCTGGTCTGGATGTGCGTCAGGACGAACAGCTGCGCGGGGGTCTGCAGTGGAACGCTGGGGTGCCTCCCGTGGAAGTACAGGGAGCGCAGACCAGTCTCCCCCACAGGCAACGGCGACAGCTGGCGAAGGCTGGAGCAAACATCTCGACGCCGGAGAATGGAACAGCATAGGCAGACAGAGGATCTCCCGAAAGAGTCTAGATGTTTAGAGAATATGACTCGGCAAGTATACAACACGACCCCACGCCGAAACGAGGGGAAGCGCCCTGGTATTTAAAGCCCACAGGGGAACTAATTAGCCTGCCACCACAGGTGCGAGAGGTAATTGATAATCGAACAGGTGTGGCCACTGAGAGTAAAGAACGAGAGGGTGGGGGCTAGAGAGAGTGAGTAGGGAATTCCTAACAGTAGGCTTAAAGAAGACAGAGAAAGTTGGTGAGCAGCGGACAAAACCTCACACAAAGTCTATGAGCTTACGAAGAAGGGTGGTCACTTGAGGGTTGATGGCGCTTCGCTTCTTTGCCCTGGAGCCTTTCTCCGGGTTGATGCCCAAGAAACACCTGTTAATAAGCAAAGATACGTTTCAGTTTTAAATAGACTCAGCATTTATCAAGGTGCTCACCTGTGTTTTTTCCCACACCACACCCTGATGAAGACTGCTACTAGTTCAAACTTGTTGGATCATCCTCACAATACAAATATTTGTTTAGCCTCATGGTACCTCTAACATAATGTTTACTTATCCGAATTTTGAAGCCATACTACAATGTGAATTAAACCATTATGTCAATTTCTTAACAAGATAGCAGCAACATCAAGTGATGGTGTGGTCCCAATTCACATAGTTGGTTCCAGGCTTCATACTCAAAGCATTTAATCTACTTTATGGCCTCTGTAGAAAGGCATTGTTTAATATGAGGTCGCACTGACAGATTTGTGTTCATTGTGCTGCTTTTATAAAGCCTCAAATGACGGCTTACAATATTTCATGAAAGCAAAGTGTTTTGTTTGTCTAAGATTTAAAAAGGTTTAAACTTTACAGCACTGACAAAGTGCTGTACAATTCCCACAACATTAAAAAAATAAAAATAAAAATATATATATATATATATTTTTTTATTCCGAAGCTCGAAATCGAATCTCGGCCCCGAAGCTTCGAATTCCAAAAATATAATCGAAGGTCAGCCCTACACAGAACCCTGCAGTTCAGGTGGACAGCACTTTTCGACTCCACCATCAGATGGGTATAGGCTATACTTATCAGCCTGTAAAAGAGTCCCTGTGCAGATAGGAAAATCCGGCTAAAGGACAAAGCAACTCCTAGCCCTCCAGTTACAAGCGCAGATGGAATGGAGACATGCCAGCTCAGGATATTATTTATAAGAGTCATATGTGTGCCGTATCACAAACTGCCTTCTGTCAGATTTTCCCCCTCGATGCAAAGGAACACAAGCTCATCCCTGAACATTACATTACCTTGAATTATCAAACAGCGGGTGCTTGGGAGTGCTGCAGTATTCACATCAGCAGCAGTGGCACAGGTCTGCAACAAAGTAACACACAATAGCAGATTTAACAATATGAAAGGATGAAGATAAGCTAATCCACGCACTACAGCTCACCACACATCAGCTCGGCCCATTTGGAGCAACTTGGGGGTTAAGTGTCTTGCTCAAGGACACTTCCGACATACGGACAGTCAGAGCCAGGATTCGAACCACCAACCCTACGGTCGATGAACGACCATCTCTACCAACTGAGCTTCAGTCGCCCCTAATGTAATCACTCACATTTCAAATATTTTAATATTTAAATAAATAAAACTTACATCAACTTCGAGCAGTAGTTTCTCCGTAGGCTCCTTGAAGTACACCATAAGGAGCAGGACGATGCAGGCACCGATCTCCAAAACCTCTGGATCATATCTGGCCAGAACATCCCTGACCTTCATGTTGTCCAGTTTCTGGCAGAACTGCAGGATGGTCCGTCCTCGATGACACAGGGTATCTTTGATCTTTTGAAGGACATCGGTGTCTGTCAGGAGTCCAAAGTGGGAGAAAAGCCCCGTCTGAGAGAAGAGAAAAGGCCATTCTTCTTTGACCTCCACCATCGTTGGTGCAGGCATTTTGTTCAAGTAACGCCGCAGGATGACGTAGGTCCTCTCCATCAAAAGTTCTGCTCTCGATGTCCCACCCATCCCTTCCTCTGTGTACAGACATACAAACCAAGTAACAACAATTAGATTTGATGTTGCCACATCTGGGAAATTGAGTGGCAAACCTTTAATTGTATGCTCTCTGATCATTACTCATTCTGAATATTAAGGTGGCCTTTTTGCTTAATGTGGGATGTTTATTCAGGTGTCCCCGTCCGGTAAGTCTGCTGGGCCCCACCTCACACACCTAGGGATAGGAAAGAATCATAGGTTAACTCAATACTATTGGGGGAAATTATTAGGGCTGACCCCTATTAGTCGATTTTTTATCGGCCGAAAGGAGCCATAGTCGACTGCCAACGTCTTAGTGGCATACATAAAAAAAAAAATTATAATATATTTTTTTATCATTCTTTCCAAAAGAAAAGAGGCCTCTAACGCTAATGGCACGCATACCAGAGGCTAACTGCCTACGAAAACAGGCACAGAGGCACTGAAAGAGGATTTCACCCATCTAATGAACACACTAGACTAGACAAATATCAAGATGTATCCATCAGTGGACCAATTGCATGCTTTTGCAGAGGACAAGAAGCCTTCAGTCGACTCCTTCAGACATTAAGCACCCCCCACAGCCCAAATGGAATGATACAAAAAAATATATATATTGTTGTGCCACATGCCGTGTTGTAAATGCAGCACACCCTTCCTTCAGTGGAGTGGTGTGCTCTGCCACCCCCCCCCCCCCCCCCCCCCCCATTTTGCCATAATTGAGCAGCCCTAGCTTGAACTTTGAAAGTGCATACTTTTCATCAACTTATCACATGTTTTGTATGATTTCTCTTTGTAACAACACACACACGATTTCAGGCTACGGTGATTCAATTGGAAGCCTAACGATCTGCTTGCAAACCAGTTGCAGGCCAATCAGGAATACCAAACATGTTCTTCATCTTGTAGTGTGTGTGTGTGGGAATCGTAGAACAGAACCCAAGAGTTGAACAGTTGGCAGTCGTAGAAAGCCAGTCATGGTGTTAAAATGCCGGGGAGACCTTGATGGTCATGGAGCACCCAGGGCGGCTTTGCAACTCGCACGTGTCGCTGAGATTCAAGAGAAAACCCTAAATTCTCACATTTCTCAGTGGTACTGGCATCTACTATCAAAACTCATCCATAGAAGGAACTATCTTCCTGTGTTGTTTGGCTCCAACACAACAGCAGGTGGCACTGACCCAGGAGCTGGCAGTTTTGGAGGGCCCAGCAGTAGGCGTAGAAACATTCTTCCAGCGCTCTGGGGAACGGGGCCTCTGGAGACAGGGAGTAGTCCACAGACAGGATTGGGGCGCTCAGAGCCTTGGACCAGTTCTTCAGATAGTTCTATGATGTGAGAGAGTAGATTAAAAGATGAGAGATGAGTGAATTGCAACAGATTCAAAGAAGAGAGAGTGTACCTAGTCCTAGAATACTATGAGGCGACAAAACGAAAAGGGCGGTAGAATAAGAATTTATGTTGATGGAGCAAATAGTAAATACTGAGCCATAAGCTTTACACATTTATTTCACTATGGTAGAGCATTTTCCTTTTTATGACTATGGGTCCTCAGAGTGACCAATGTTGGTAACAGGGATATATTCTAGGTGTGTATATATACAGTACTATATGCAAAGAACTACAAATGTTACACCAAATTTAATTATTACTTCAATGTACCAGTAGTAATTGCTGAAAAACAACTATTGAAGATGAAATTAACTGAGATTAAAACTGTTAAAACACCATCCCTGCACAGTTAAACTGTTAACACTGCACCTCGTGGGATCTGGAGGTCTGAGCCACAAAGCCCCCTCTGTGGAAGTGAATGAGCAGCCAGGGGGACGGAGGCAGCTTCTGTGGCCTGTGGATCCGGGACAGAGAGATGGGTGGAGGCTCCGTACGAGAGAAGGCCAGGAGCTCCTCACTGTCCTAACAAGGATGAACATGAACAATGTTGAATAATAATAAATAAATAGCAATAATACAAATAAATAAAAACAACAATATTAGCAGCAATTAGCAGGAGTCCAAGCATTGCGCATATAGGGGTTTTGGTATGAAGCATTATGGCATTTTGGCATTGAGCATTATGGCATTGGATATTATGGCATTGGCCATTATAGCATTTTGAAATATGGTATTAAGCACTGGCATTGGACACATTGGACATTATGCATTAAGGCATTAAGCACTATGACATTGGACAATATGCATTAAGATATTAAACACTGCTCCCGTAGCTCACCGCGTACCTCGGCGCTATTTCTGCGTCGGGGACAACCGTGCTCGTCACGGATCTGGGGTACACAAGTTCGATTCCCGGACCCGCCGTATTTTCTCAGAGTGTCTTCCCCTACTCTACATCCCATTCAACCTGTTTCTGTCGGCCATGCTTGACCAGATAAAGCGATAAACGCTAAAAAATAAAGTTTAAAAAAAATATATATATATATTAAACACTATGGCATTGGACATTATGCATTAAGGCATTAAGCACTATGGCATTGGACATTATGCATTAAGATATTAAACACTATGGCATTGGACATTATGCATTAAGGCATTAAGCACTATGACATTGGACATTATGCATTAAGATATTAAACACTATGGCATTGGACATTATGCATTAAGGCATTAAGCACTATGGCATTGGACATTATGCATTAAGGCATTAGCACTATGGGATTGGACATTATGCATTAAGGCATTAGCACTATGGCATTGGACATTATGCATTAAGGCATTAGCACTATGGCATTGGACATTATGCATTAAGATATTAAACACTATGGCATTGGACATTATGCATTAAGGCATTAAGCACTATGGCATTGGACATTATGCATTAAGGCATTAGCACTATGGCATTGGACATTATGCATTAAGGCATTAGCACTATGGCATTGGACATTATGCATTAAGGCATTAGCACTATGGCATTGGACATTATGCATTAAGGCATTAAGCACTATGGCATTGGAAATTATTAGGGATGCTCGATATTGGCTTTTTTACCGATACCGATATTCCGATATTGTCCAACTCTTAATTTCGATACCGATACCGATACCGATATCAACCGATACCGATATATGCAGGGTTTCCCCCCAAAAAAACTGAATAATTTCAGGTAATTAATAATTTCACTGGATGCATTCAAAAGGCTTTCTAAATGTAAGCATTATCTGTGCAAAATATGATAATTAAAAAAGTAAAAATTAACATTACATATCTCTTGTTGTTGAATTAAACCAACATGCATACTTTTGACAATAAATAAAATAAGAATTGGTTCTTACTTGCTTGCCTGGGTAAATAAAGGTTAAATAAATGTAAAAAAAAAAAAAAAAAAAATGTTTACCGATACCGATATTTTCCGATATCACATTTTACTGCCGATATCGGCCGATAATATCGGTCGGCCGATAATATCGGACATCCCTAGAAATTATGCATTAAGGCATTAAGCACTGACTGGCATTGGCAATTATGCATTAAGGCATTAAGCACTATGGCACTCTGATTGATTGAAAACTTTATTAACATATTGTAGAATTGGTACAATACAGTATGGCTCAATACACACAATTGTTAAGGGGATGCAGACCAGAGAAAGACTTTCGTCTTGTTTACATCACGGTCCCCCATTTTCAATTCATAATGGCAACCCCCATATCAAATCCAGCCAATTCATGCGACAGTTCAGCTCAGGGCAGAGAGAAAGACCCTGTTTCTGATGCAAGACATGTTTTCATGTACAAAAACAGAGTGATAAACTTCATAATTGACCGTAGGTACCAGCATATGAAAGTTTCATCTCACTGAAGCTAGGTAGCCAGGTAGCTAAAGTGGTTGAACAACACTTTTTTTCACTGTCAATTAACCAACTTTCCTCTCTTTCACACGGTAAAATAGTTTTAACAGCCATGAGCAATACAAAAAGAACCACCGCGGTCCCGTTGTTTGTAGGCAACGTTGCATTTACTGACACTCCATGTTGCATCTACCCAGCAGGAGCCAGACAGCTAACAGCTAACGTTACTAGCTTAATTAGCAGCAGGCACGCATAACGTGTAAAAACGCATAACCATGTAAAAATGAACACTGCACTACTCCGCTGGCGTTTGCAATCGAAATCATAGATACAACATAATATCCACCATCGACTTTATCATGCACTACTCACGTATTATTGTCCTTAACGATGCAGAGAGACACGCTGATAGAGGACGTTGCAGCACAGCCAGGTGCATTCTGGGAGGCGGGGCACAGGTGTAGTGCATTCTGGGAGGCGCCCGCCCAGGGAGGTGGTATGCTGCACGTGTGCAGGCAGTCTGGACAAGTCGGAACATGTCTTCTAATCATCTGCATTATATACTATTCCGGACTGATCATCTGAGCTCCTCTCCAGTTGAGCTGCTACAGTGTTTAAATCCAAAATATTGATAAATCCTCTGCCATTTTTGTGTAACATGTCATCTCTTCTCTAGTCTTCAGTCTTGGCTTCACGTGAAGTTAAATCTACTCTACAAGTGAAACTGAAACTTAGCAAGCATAAGTTGTTATGGGGGCAGTAGGCAATTAATTTACTCAGTGGATGCCTGAACACAGAATGACACTGGTATCACTGACTACCACGGCAAGCCTATGGGGAACGAAGTATAATTTAATAGAGAATAATTATATTTAATAGTAATTATTATAATAATTATTATAAATATATAATAATAATTATAAATATTTTGTTCCTGTTGTACCGAACTTCTACCGAACCGTGACCCCAATACCCAGGTACGTACCGAACCGTGGCTTCTGTGTACCGTTACACCCCTACTCTACATTAATGGATTGTTCTATGGTAGTTTCCATGTGTTTTGTGATGTTGTGGTTACTGTACTTTGCCTCAGTCACCTCTGGGGACATGCAGATGAGTTTTGTTTCTTGATTAGCATCCCCATTAGGGTTAGGGTTAGATCCCCATTAGCTGATGCCATAGCGACCACTAGTCCTTTATCTGATTGATGCTCCGCTCTCCCGACCGGCTGCATTGTTCTTCCCTCGCTTGAAATTGAATTCTCTCCACTTCCACCTTCATGAACTATGCTCTTTTAAATAGAACATGTCAGAACAAGACTGCCAAGGTCCCTCTTGTTTTATGTCTCGTGGATACCTAATGCCACCACTTGTTTGTGTTAAGAAGGGGAATTTAAAAGTGTGACAGTGTGGCCTCTCCTTCACCACAGGCACCGAAAAGGCGGCCCGGCTGCCAGCTACCTGTGGCCATCGTCCCCTAATGATGATGTCACCAAGTGAATAATGGGCCATTGAATAACCCCCGCCCCCCCCCCCCCAGTACTGGCAAGGGTGCTGCCATGGAAACAGGTAGGCTTCTGTCTCAGTGGGAACGGGTTGGTTGGGGGTCACGTGTCCCCTCTGCGATGTCTCCACCGGCCGACCTCGCCCGATGGTCCCCGCTGGCTGGCGCCGTCGCATTTACGATGCTATACATGCTTTGTCGCACGCGGGGGTGAAGGCATCAGTTAAGCTGGTGGGGGCTAGGTTCGTCTGGCCGGGCCTCAGGAAGGACGTCAAGGGGTGGGCTGCCTCTTGTGTAGCATGCCAGCGCGCCAAGGTGCATCGGCACACTAAGGCCCCGCTGGGGCCATTTCTCATCCCGGAGAGACGTTTTGATCACGTTAACGTGGACCTGGTGGGCCCGCTGCCCCCCTCCCAGGGGTTCACTCACCTGCTGACCATGGTGGACAGGACCACCAGGTGGCCGGAGGCTGTGCCCCTGTCATCCACTACATCGGCGGACGTGGCTCGGGCGTTTATCTCCACCTGGGTGGCCCGTTTCGGTACCCCTGCGGATCTAACTTCGGACAGAGGGCCCCAGTTCACGTCAGAGCTGTGGAGCGCCGTGGCGGAGAGTTTGGGGGTGAAACTCCACCGCACCGTGGCATACAACCCGCAGGCAAATGGTCTCTGTGAGCGTTTCCACCGCACTATGAAGGCGTCTCTCCGGGCGGCTCTTACGGACAGTAATTGGGTTGACCGTTTGCCGTGGGTCATGCTAGGCCTGCGCTCGGCCCCAAAGGAGGATCTGCAGTCATCTTCGGCTGAGCTCGTGTTGGGTCAGCCGCTGAGAGTCCCTGGGGAGTTCCTCCCAGGGAGCAAAAAAAGAGCTTTATGGTGGACAGAGGGGGGCTTCAGGAGCGGATATCGGTGGACCGTTTGAAGCCTGCACACGTGGCCCCGGACGGGCCGGTGGAGCTGGCTCAGCCCCGACGGTGCGGCCGTCCACCCAACCCCACTCCTGCCGCAATTTTGCGGCCCGTGTCTGCCTCTACCCCGGCAGCAGCCCCGGACTCTCCCCCAGTCCAGCCTCGCCGCCGGCGTGGACGGCCGCCGGCTCGTGCCCTTCCCCCTTCCCCCCTGACTGTTAAGCGCAGTCGTTATGGTCGGGTAGTCAGGCCTCCTACGAGGGGCTGAGTACTTTGGGGTTTTTTTTGGTATGGGTTGGGGTTGCAGGGTATGTCTACTCTGGGTGTTCGGGGGGGGCCTGTGTGGTGTCACATTAAGGGAGTCTCTCACGCCAAAGTTGACGCGTCACAGGGGAGGAGATATAGGGGAGTGGAGGTGTGTGTACGGGGTGGATTCTGTGAATGAATAAAGTAGGAAGTCACTGAAGGACCTGTCACGCGCATTATTGAATCGCCTCTTCCTTCAACTTCCCACATTACTCTATATTTGCTTTTGTGGATTATTTAAATAAAGCTTGGACACTAAAACATGAATTCATTAATTTGTCCATTATCACTGGCTAAATGGCTTACGTGAAACATATGTTAAGAATATGTGTGTGGTTGTGTGTGAGGAGAGCATTAAAGTTCCTAGACTCAGTTGCATGAATAATTATCAAATGAAATGGAAATTAACCAACTTTCCTCTCTTTCACACGGTAAAATAGTTTTAACAGCCAGGAGCAATACAAAAAGAACCACAGCGGTCCCGTTGTTTGTAGGCAATGTTGCATTTACTGACACTCCATGTTGCATCTACCCAGCAGGAGCCAGACAGCTAACAGCTAACGTTACTAGCTTAATTAGCAGCAGGCACGCATAACGTGTAAAAACGCATAACCATGTAAAAATGAACACTGCACTACTCCGCTGGCGTTTGCAATCGAAATCATAGATACAACATAATATCCACCATCGACTTTATCATGCACTACTCACGTATTATTGTCCTTAACGATGCAGAGAGACACGCTGATAGAGGACGTTGCAGCACAGCCAGGTGCATTCTGGGAGGCGGGGCACAGGTGTAGTGCATTCTGGGAGGCGCCCGCCCAGGGAGGTGGTATGCTGCACGTGTGCAGGCAGTCTGGACAAGTCGGAACATGTCTTCTAATCATCTGCATTATATACTATTCCGGACTGATCATCTGAGCTCCTCTCCAGTTGAGCTGCTACAGTGTTTAAATCCAAAATATTGATAAATCCTCTGCCATTTTTGTGTAACATGTCATCTCTTCTCTAGTCTTCAGTCTTGGCTTCACGTGAAGTTAAATCTACTCTACAAGTGAAACTGAAACTTAGCAAGCATAAGTTGTTATGGGGGCAGTAGGCAATTAATTTACTCAGTGGATGCCTGAACACAGAATGACACTGGTATCACTGACTACCACGGCAAGCCTATGGGGAACGAAGTATAACTTAATAAAGAATAATTATATTTAATAGTAATTATTATAATAATTATTATAAATATATAATAATAATTATAAATATTTTGTTCCTGTTGTACCGAACTCGTACCGAACCGTGACCCCTATACCCAGGTACGTACCGAACCGTGGCTTCTGTGTACCGTTACACCCCTACTCTACATTAATGGATTGTTCTATGGTAGTTTCCATGTGTTTTGTGATGTTGTGGTTACTGTACTTTGCCTCAGTCACCTCTGGGGACATGCAGATGAGTTTTGTTTCTTGATTAGCATCCCCATTAGGGTTAGGGTTAGATCCCCATTAGCTGATGCCATAGCGACCAATAGTCCTTTATCTGATTGATGCTCCGCTCTCCCGACCGGCTGCATTGTTCTTCCCTCGCTCCTAGTTTTATTGAAATGAATTCTCTCCACTTCCACCTTCATGAACTATGCTCTTTTAAATAGAACATGTCAGAACAAGACTGCCAAGGTCCCTCTTGTTTTATGTCTCGTGGATACCTAATGCCACCACTTGTTTGTGTTAAGAAGGGGAATTTAAAAGTGTGACAGTGTGGCCTCTCCTTCACCACAGGCACCGAAAAGGCGGCCCGGCTGCCAGCTACCTGTGGCCATCGTCCCCTAATGATGATGTCACCAAGTGAATAATGGGCCATTGAATAACCCCCGTCCCCCCCCCCAGTACTGGCAAGGGTGCTGCCATGGAAACAGGTAGGCTTCTGTCTCAGTGGGAACGGGTTGGTTGGGGGTCACGTGTCCTCTCTGTGTCTACTGTAAATTAATTGAATGGGCAGAGTGCCCACTTGTACACGATAGCTTCCGCCTGACGGACTGAACCATAGCCAACCGGTGTGTGTGTGTGTGTGTTTGTGTGTTTGTGCGTGTGTGCGTGTGTGTGTGTGTGTGTGTGTGTGTGTGTGTGTGTGTGTGTGTGTGTGTGTGTGCGTGTTTGTGTGTGTGTGTGTGTGTGTGTGTGTGTGTGTGTGTGTGTGTGTGTGTGTGTGTGTGTGTGTGTGTGTGTGTGTGCGTGTGTGTGTGTGTGTGTGTGTGTGTGTGTGTGTGTGTGTGTGTGTTTACCTACTGAACTCAGAACCTATAGTCTGTCATTCTTTTCTTTCCTGTATAGTAGTACACACCAGTTACAGACATTTTGGACCTACAGTACATTTATGAAATGGACTGACCTTAACACATTAACTTCCACGCTTATATCCATCAATGTTTGATCACTGCCAGCACTGTAAGTCTATGGAGATGTTTACCTTCTTTGCAGGGCTATAACTTTTTAAATTGTATTGCTAAATTGACATTACTATGGCCCATTCAACATCGATTATATATCGTTCAGGATTTAGGAACGTTTTTACTTTTTCATTCACACATTCATACGAAAATACTGTCTAGAGTATAAATATGTTTTTATCGTTTTCTGCAGTAATTCCTAGAATGTGAGATATAGGCATAAATGCATATGTAGCAGCCTGAATATTCTACAAAGTATTCAGAAGTGCTAACTAACTGTTACTTTCCCTGTGTGTGTATAACGTGTGATTAACAGTGTTCCTTTGGATAGCTCGCCCAGTCTAACGACGAGGTGAGGTGCTACTCTTCTCCGGCTTCAGTATGGATCACTAACAATAACATTGGAGCCCTTTTTCCCTTTCTGGAGCGGTCCTAGAGTGGGATCAGTGGAGGTTGCCAGCAGGGGGCGGAGTGCCAGTGGTGGCAGGTGGAGCGAAGGAGAGAGGAAAGCAACGAGGAAGAGGGAGTTACCTGGGAGCGAGAGTACCAGGAAGCTCTCTTCGGCAGTGGACTTGACCGTGGTCAGTCGCAGTTACAGTGGGCGGGTGCTCAAACGAGCCCCATTGTTGGAGAGCCCCGTCGGAACGAGCGACGGGTGATAAGAAGAGAGCCCCGTTGGAACGAGCAACGGGTGATGAGAAGTACTTGCTAGTTGACGGGTTATCCTAGAAGTACCAGCGATAGTGTGTGAGTAAGAGATACAGAACCGAAGGACTAACGTCTAGAGTTAACGGGACTAACGTCTATCGTTAGCGGGTTATAGTAGTAAGTGTGCGGTGTATTAGCATGCTGCTAATGGCTCCGTCTGACTTCAGTAGACTACCGGGCACGCGGCGCTGAAGACCGGTGGTATAGCCAGCCACGTTGCGTTAGTAGTACGACCGATATAGCAGGAGGGTGCATCCAGACCCGAAGCTTAGCTGTGTTTAGGGTAGCAACAGTATTAGCTCGCGCGACAGCAGCAAGCTACAGCCAGCAGTGGACGTCTCCCAGACGGTACAGAGGACGCCTCTTCCCACCAGCAGAGGTCGCCATCACAGCACGCTCCTCCAGCTAACCACTGCCTATGCTGTTCGCCCAGCCCGCTGGCTGTGCTCGCGGGATCGCCGACGCCATCTTGTCACCTGGACGAGTGGTGATAAGAGTGGGTCCGCCATCTTGGCTAAGTATTACCGGTACCTCCTGTATCAACAGCAACGTCCATTCAAGTGAACGCTAACAACCAGTGTCTAAGGGGTACCCCAAACAATTTAAGCCGGCTTAGTGTAGGTTTTATTTTGGTAACGTGGGCCCACATTTACTTGGTTTTATTTTGTTATTTTGATTATTTGGTTATTTGAATTCCCAATGTTTCTCTACTTTATGCCTGGGTTCCCCTAGTACAAGCGGGGTGTTTTAATGTATTGAGCATGCGGTGCCTATGGTGGAAAGAGCTTCCCCTACATTAACAGTGAGAGCACCCGGTGCCATGTATGAATAAATGAAAGTGTTAACTGTAACTGATAACCTGCCCAGGCTTCTATAAAGTAGACCTTATTGGGAGCATTGTCTGTGTGTCTGTTTCTTCCATTTGCTATTCTAACCCCTGGGTAAATATTGTGACTGCATAATTATTTAACCCTTACACCCCATTCACAGAATAGCCTTTGAAGGGTCTATACAGGTGGTCAAGGAAGGGTACTGCTTAAAGGGAAGCCCAATAATACTATTGAACTGACAGTCACTGGGTGTGGGAGGGCTGTCGGAGGTACTGGGGGAAGTGAGAGTGTGTGGGGAGCTACTGCTGACCGTCTTGGAAGGCGAGGGAGACCAGAGTGCCAGTCCCCAGGTTAGTAAATCCTGGGCCCCATCCACTCCAGCTGTAAGCCCTCCAGAACGACGTTCCGGGCCAAAGACGGGGGTACATATAGGTCCAATACTATAGTATCCTACTACCCAGTGTCTGTGTACTACTACTCCCACAAGCAGGGATAATCCACCCTTCTACATTTGGCGTCACGAACAGGATCAACATCCTACTCCACTTCCTTGACAGACCAGTAGAGAGACCATGACGTCCGACGAAGGGACCCGAGCCGCGCAAGAGATGGCGGCAAAGGTGGAAGAGCTGCAAGAGAAGTGCCAGACGCAGAGGGCACGACTGGAGACACTGGAAGAACCAGTGACGGGACTGGAACAGGAAGAGGCCGCGAAGGGGTGGACCGAGAGGGCACTCCAGGAGAGGCGGTGTGTTCAGGTGGCTCTGCGGGAGCAAAGGGATGGCTCGGAGGCCGCCAACGGGTTGGAGATGACGTTCACCAAACAGTGTATCCTCCTTGTGAAGGGCGACCCCATCCGAGGACGCGCGAGAGACGCGGTCCGGGGACTTCTGGGAATGGGTGTGCTCGGCGGAGTGGACGGTCTCTTCCACGAAATGGAGGGGATTCGCCCCGCCCGCAGTTATCGCCCCGGCTCCGAGGAGGTCGGCCTTGGCCCCGTTGTTGTAGTCCACCACCAACCCAGCCGGGTCAGCCGGGAGGCCTACGCCCCAGTATGCACGTCGGGGAGGTCAGAACCGGAGGTGGAGGGCACCGAGAGGGGCTTCCCCATCGTCACAGGCCCCATCCCGTACTCGCCAGTCGGACCCGGACGAATGGTGATCCAGATGAGGAACCGTGGGTACGACCGGGTGGAGATACGGCGAATCCAGGTGGAGGGGCCCCAGCTGGAACCAGTGGGGCGAGCAATGATCCGAGGGATCCAGCCCCCTAAGACCCCGTTTGAGAAAGAACCTGATCTGAGAGAGCCTGAGAGGGAGCCCGACCGGAGGGGGTCTGAGAAGAGAATGGCCGATCAGAGGGGGCCCAAACAGAGCGAGCCCGACAGGAGAGAGCCTGACCAGAGAAGGGCCGACCAGAGGGGGCCTGAACAGAGAGGGCCCAACAAGAGAGAGCCCGATAGGAGAGAGCCTGCTCAGGGAGAGCCCGACAGGAGGGGGTCTGAACAGAGAAGGGCCGGTCAGAGGGGGCCTGAACAGAGAGAGCCCAACGGGAGAGAGCCCAACCGGAGAGAGCACGACAGGAGAGAGCCTGACCCGAGAGAGCCGGACAGGAAGGGGCCTGAACGGAGAGAGCCTGACCAGAGGGGGCCTGAACAGAGAGAGCCCAACAGGAGAGAGCCCGACAGGGGAGAGCCTGACAGGAGGGGGCCTGAACAGAGAGAGACCGAACGGAGAGGGCCTCACAGGAGAGAGCCTGAAAAGAGAAGGGCCGACCAGAGGGGGCCTGAACAGAGAGAGCCCAACGGGAGAGAGCCCAACAGGAGAGAGCACGACAGGAGAGAGCCTGACCAGAGAGAGCCGGACAAGAGGGGGCCTGAACAGAGAGAGCCCGACAGGAGAGAGCCCGACAGGAGAGAGCCTGACAGGAGGAGGCCTGAACAGAGAGAGCCCGAACAGAGAGGGCCTGACAGGAGAGAGCCTGAGAGGAATGAGCCTGACCAGGGAGAGCAGGAGAGAGAGCCCGACGAGAGGGGGTCTGAAAAGAGAGGGGCCGATCAGAGGGGGCCTGAACAGAGAGGGCCCAACAGGAGAGAGCCCAACAGGAGAGAGCCCAACAGGAGAGAGCCTGCTCAGAGAAGGGCCGGCCAGAGGGGGCCTGAACAGAGAGAGCCCAATGGGAGGGAGCCCAACAGGAGAGAGCCCGACAGGAGAGAGCCTGACCAGAGGGGGCCTGAACAGAGAGAGCCCGAACGGAGAGGACCTGACAGGAGAGAGCCTGAGAGGAAAGAGCCTGCCCAGGGAGAGCAGGAGAGAGAGCCCGATGAGAGGGGGTCTGAAAAGAAAGGGGCTGACCAGAGGGGGCCTGAACAGAGAGGGCCCAACAGGAGAGAGCCCCACAGGAGAGAGCCCGACAGGAGAGAGCCTGCTCAGAGAGAGCCCGACAGGAGGGGGTCTGAAAAGAGAAGGACCGGCCAGAGGGGGCCTGAACAGAGAGAGCCCAACGGGAGAGAGCCCAACAGGCGAGAGCCCGACAGGCGAGAGCCCGACGGGAGAGAGCCCAACAGGAGAGAGCCTGACAGGAGAGAGCCTGACCAGAGGGGGCCTGAACAGAGAGAGCCCAACAGGAGAGAGCCCGACAGGAGAGAGCCTGACAGGAGGGGGCCTGAACAGAGAGAGCCTAACAGGAGAGAGCCCGACAGGAGAGAGCCTGACAGGAGGGGGCCTGAACAGAGAGAGCCCGAACGGGGAGGACCTGACAGGAGAGAGCCTAAGAGGAAAGAGCCTGCCCCGGGAGAGCAGGGGAGAGAGCCCGACGAGAGGGGGTCTGAAAAGAGAGGGGCCGACCAGAGGGGGCTTGAACAGAGAGGGCCCAACAGGAGAGAGCCCAACAGGAGAGAGCCCGACAGGAGAGAGCCTGCTCAGAGAGAGCCCGACAGGAGGGGGTCTGAAAGGAAAAGGGCCGGCCAGAGGGGGCCTGAACAGAGGGAGCCTGAGGGGAGAGAGCCCAACAGGAGAGAGCCCGACAGGAGAGAGCCTGACAAGAGGGGGCCTGAACAGAGAGAGCCCCACAGGAGAGAGCCTGACAGGAGAGAGCCTGACAGGAGGGGGCCTGAACAGAGAGAGCCCGAACAGGGAGGACCTGACAGGAGAGAGCCTGAGAGGAAAGAGCCTGCCCAGGGAGAGCAGGGGAGAGAGCCCGACGAAAGGGGGTCTGAAAAGAGAGGGGCCGACCAGAGGGGGCCTGAACAGAGAGGGCCCAACAGGAGAGAGCCTGACAAGAGGGGGCCTGAACAGAGAGAGCCCAACAGGAGAGGGCCTGAGAGGGGAGAGCTTGACGGTGGAGACCGGGACCTCTGGAGGCAGAACTACCACAGAGGTTTCCGACCAGGAGGTCAAGGAGGCGAGGACAGCCCGGAGCAGGGGCCTCGTCGGCGTCGCTACCGGCGCAACTTTCAATACCGGCGCAGACGCTCACCGGCAGGTGTCAAACTGGGCCTAGAGGGTGGGGATGGGAGCGTCGGGAGGACGTCAGGAGAGGTAAAGTCAGTCGCCTCAAACGAGGATGGAGAAGACGGCGGAGACGGGGGCGAGGAGGGCGCCGCGGGCGGCTCCTCAGAGGCCTCGCCGGGCGAAGCCGTGGCCAAGGGCCTACCAACAGAGACAGACGGATCTGACGCAGAATCAGATGCAGGGGAGGTTGGACGAACCTGGCCCCAGAGGAGCACCAGAGGTCGGCTACCCGCTCGGGATCGCCAGGACTACGTGCTGAAGAGGGTGGTTGTAGAACAGTGTGTGAAACTAATGGAACAATGTGTGAAACTGTGGGTCTAAGGACCGTTTTCATGTCATTAAACTGGTTGCATTGAGTAACTTGCAGAGGACTTGGTAAGTTTAAAGTGGGGGGAAATGTAGCAGCCTGAATATTCTACAAAGTATTCAGAAGTGCTAACTAACTGTTACTTTCCCTGTGTGTGTATAACGTGTGATTAACAGTGTTCCTTTGGATAGCTTGCCCAGTCTAACGACGAGGTGAGGTGCTACTCTTCTTCGGCTTCAGTATGGATCACTAACAATAACATTGGAGCCCTTTTTCCCTTTCTGGAGCGGTCCTAGAGTGGGATCAGTGGGGGTTGCCAGCAGGGGGCGGAGTGCCAGTGGTGGCAGGTGGAGCGAAGGAGAGAGGAAAGCAACGAGGAAGAGGGAGTTACCTGGGAGCGAGAGTACCAGGAAGCTCTCTTCGGCAGTGGATTTGACCGCGGTCGGTCGCAGTTACAGTGGGCGGGTGCTCAAACGAGCCCTGTTGTTGGAGAGCCCCGTCGGAACGAGCGACGGGTGATAAGAAGAGAGCCCCGTTGGAACGAGCAACGGGTGATGAGAAGTACTTGCTAGTTGACGGGTTATCCTAGAAGTACCAGCGATAGTGTGTGAGTAAGAGATACAGAACCGAAGGACTAACATCTAGAGTTAACGGGACTAATGTCTATCGTTAGCGGGTTAGGGTTAGGGTGCGGTGTATTAGCATGCTGCTAACAGCTCCGTCTGACTTCAGTAGACTACCGGGCGCGCGGCGCTGAAGACCGGTGGTATAGCCGGCCACGTTGCGTTAGTAGTACGACCGATATAGCAGGAGGGTGCATCCAGACCCGAAGCTTAGCTGTGTTTAGGGTAGCAACAGTATTAGCTTGTGCGACAGCAGCAAGCAACAGCCAGCAGTGGACGTCTCCCAGACGGTACAGAGGACGCCTCTTCCCACCAGCAGAGGTCGCCATCACAGCACGCTCCTCCAGCTAACCACTGCCTATGCTGTTCGCCCAGCCCGCTGGCTGTGCTCGCGGGATCGCCGATGCCATCTTGTCACCTGGACGAGTGGTGATAAGAGTGGGACCGCCATCTTGGCTAAGTACTACCGGTACCTTGTGTATCAACAGCAACGTCCATTCAAGTGAACGCTAACAACCAGTGTCTAAGGGGTACCCCAAACAATTTAAGCCGGCTTAGTGTAGGTTTTATTTTGGTAAGGTGGGCCCACATTTACTTGGTTTTATTTTGTTATTTTGATTATTTGTTATTTGAATTCCCAATGTTTCTCTACTTTATGCCTGGGTTCCCCTAGTACAAGCGGGGTGTTTTAATGTATTGAGCATGCGGTGCCTATGGTGGGAAGAGCTTCCCCTACATTAACAGTGAGAGCACCCGGTGCCATGTATGAATAAATGAAAGTGTTAACTGTAACTGATAACCTGCCCAGGCTTTTATAAAGTAGACCTTATTGGGAGCATTGTCTGTGTGTCTGTTTCTTCCATTTGCTATTCTAACCCCTGGGTAAATATTGTGACTGCATAATTATTTAACCCTTACACCCCATTCACAGAATAGCATTTGAAGGGTCTATAGAGTTGGTCAAGGAAGGGTACTGCTTAAAGGGAAGCCCAATAATACTATTGAACTGACAGTCACTGGGTGTGGGAGGGCTGTCTGAGGTACTGGGGGAAGTGAGAGTGTGTGGGGAGCTACTGCTGACCGCCTTGGAAGGCGAGGGAGACCAGAGTGCCAGTCCCCAGGTTAGTAAATCCTGGGCCCCATCCACTCCAGCTGCAAGCCCTCCAGAACGACGTTCCGGGCCAAAGACGGGGGTACATATAGGTCCAATACTATAGTATCCTACTACCCAGTGTCTGTGTACTACTACTCCCACAAGCAGGGATAATCCACCCTTCTACACATATATTAGATGATCAAATGCCATTTGATACCGATCTACGCTATATAAAAAATGTCAACTGTACATGGTCCTAAACATTATGACTGATCATGCGCGGGTGAAGGGGGGGGGGGGGGGGGGGCGTTTATAATTCCGTGATCGTCGTTAAATGCTTCATGTAGTATGGGTGATATATAGATCAGAGCAGTTTGTATGGATAATAATAAACAAAAACGCTGAAACTCACGGCAGCTTCCTCTTAGCGTTGGGCGATGATACTGGAGCAAACAGATCCCAGTTATGTGATGGGGATCGAGGCGATCCATTTCCGGTTTGTATGATAATAATAACAGCCCAAATCATGTGGATTATTGAGTTATGGCAGCGATCCATATCCACGGTGTGTGGCTAGAGTCCTGGGATGATAAACGAGTGGCCGGACGGATTTAGGGGACGGACCGAGCTCCAACGGGCATATCCGGTTTGGCAACTCGCCGATCAGCCACCAGGTGGCAGTATTGAAGCGTTGCAGAGTTGTGCCGGCTCAGACAGCATCAGACAAGGATCCGTGAGTGAAATATGAATACCATGGCGAAAATATGAAATATGATCAGAATAACATCGTACGCCGTGATCTGGTAGAATTCGCATGAACTTGAAACCCGTTCTATGACGTTATTGGCGGAGAAAGTGTTAAAAGAGAATGACCACCATTTAAAGAATTTACATATGTTTTCCCTGTGCCCCAGACAATTCAGCCAGTATGTGAACACGCACCACTCTCTCCTAAGGCTAGAAATCAGAGAGAAAACCATCTGAATGAATGAATGAATGAATGAATGAATGAAAACTTTATTTAACAGATTGCAGAATGGGTACAATACAGTACGGCTCAATACACACAATTGTTAAGGGGATGCAGACCTGAGAAAGACGTTTGTCTTGTTTACATCAGGGTCCCCCATTTTCAATTCATATCGACATTTATGACATACACAACATACATGACATTTATGGCATAGGGACATGTGATGTCACTGGGATGTAAAATCTGGAGCTCCTCCATGAATGGGGAGTCATGAGTGAGCTCTTGATGCAAGGAATATTTATATAAACTGTATAAACTTGAGCTTGAGACTGTCTAAAGTTGTACTTATTGTATATTGTGCAGTGATGATTTATGAAGTTTAATAATGAATAATGAATATGTTGGTAAAACAAAACCGTGGACCTGTCTTTGTAAACAAACAGTAACATTGCAGGTAGCTCCCAATCTTCTGTTTGTTAGAAAATAAGTCTCTATGTAGGCTTGTCGGACAAAGACAAATTCTTGACAGAACAAAAAAAATCTTGCTTTGTACAAAAGATGTCTGGATGATATGTTCAAGATTCAAGATTGTTTGTCGTGTGCACAGTTAAACAGACAGTTTGCCATACAATGAAAATCTTACTTTGCTAGTGCATGTGTGTCTATTGGAACTGAATAGGTAGTCCAAGGTTTTCATGAATTTCTGAACTCCAACAAATTTACTTGAATCTTTCCATGCAATATGACAAGAAAAAAGATGAGAACTGTCTGGATGAAAAAAAGAGTACAACACACGCTTTTATAGAATCTCTATATCAAACCTATAGACCGATGTGCCTTATTCATTTAAGAGCTGAAAGCCAGCACCCCTTACCACTTAAGGCAACGGGATACAGTGACAAAACAATTGATGAGGCAAGAAGAGAGAAAGATAACCAGAGAATCCAAATAAAGAACCTGAAATAAAGAACCTGAAATAAAGAACACTCTACTTTCTACAATATGCTGCAGTGGGCTGTACAATTCTAACCTAATTCTACTGAAATGGCAAATACAACAGGCACATGAAGGGGAAAAAATGAAATATTTATATACAATAATCCTCCCAAAGTAGTTTTTAAACATGGATGTAATTTACTTGAACAGCTAGTTCGTTCTGAGTATGTGCCTCCAGCATCCTCTGCTCAAACAATATAGCTCCATTACATGACAGACACTACAAATCGGAGGCCTGTGCACACAGCACAGTGCAAGAGCACAATTAAATGTCAATGGTTCAATCTCCCCCGTACCAGGAAAAGAATGAAAAGCAAGGGCGTAATATCATGCATCGCCAACTCATCCCATACAGCAACGTTGTTCGTGTTCCCTTGGATACACTGGAAACACGTCAAGGGAATTGAAACAATCCCATGCCAAAACCTCAACTACCCTGTAGCGCCGCACTCTGCTGAAGCAAATCAGCCTGTTTCTGTTCTGAAATACATTGACAAAAGTGACCCTTATACCCAGAAGAGTCCCGATACTATATTTGAAATTTGAGGAGGGAGAAAAGTTCAGTAACTCTTGGAGGCCGATGGATGTTCTAAAAAATAATGCTCTTTATTCATACAATTAAACGACCAACACACCTTCATCAGGGTTGCTTATTTTCCTGGATAATACAGCTGCACAGTGCACACTTCAAGTATATTTAAGTTAGTAATTTAGTTAGTAAGTTAATCGTTTTTATATTTATCGCATATATATATATACTGTATATATATCTCCATATTTGTCGGAATATACCTGCATATAACCCCTCTATATACTTCTACATCTGCATATAACCCATAGCTCTGTATGAGCATTTACAATAATACTGTTTATACCGTATATATATATTTATTCTCACAGTTTATATCTCTATCCCCACTTGTCTGTACTTACCTGCACATAATCATTTTACATATCTGTAGATACTAGATCTATATCTGTAGATTATGTACATACAGTATCCATCTCTTACTAGTTACACTGCTGGTCAGTATGACTACTACCATACTGTCTTTATACCTGTATCACTGTACATATTAATACTACAACTCGGTATATACATCTGATTAGCACTACACTCAGTAGTACTAATTTGTATATTTTGTACCTAGTTTAATCACCTTTACATTGTATATTGCTGTTGCACTTCACTGTTACATTTGCACTCTGGTTGGATGCCAAACCTTTTAACAAAAAAGGATCAGAATTTGATCAGGTCTAATATGGCCGATACAATCAATACAGATCAATTGCAATATGATGTGATCAGCTCCGCTCTTTCCGATCAAATCGGGACATCCCTACTATGTACGCAGTAGGCTAGAGGCAAATTCAGAAAAACAAGCTTTTTTACCCTCATTCCAGATACAATGGTGGTTGGAGCGCCACTTTATGCATTATCGCCACTTAGTGATGGGATGTGATGGGAATCAATCATTCACCTCACTATAGAATAAATGGGGATCCATTAAGTTGGCGGTATACAGGAGAGAACAGCCAATCGCCCCTACACAAGTTGTAGAAGGAGATCATCTGACTCGAATGGTGCTGTGCAGTCAAGGAGGGTAAATGGAGGGGATGTCAATCCACCATATTGCATAATATCCTAGGAAATAATTGGTGCGCAGGTAACACATGCACAGTTGAAACATGTCTGCACTAGCGGAAAGGCTCAGTAGATGGAGATATGTATTCATATGATAGAACTCTTTGATATGGCTTTAATGGTAATAAATAATAGTCCTTATCTCGTGTCTCGAAGATATAATAATTCTAATTTTTTTAACATTCCATTTGGGCTGTGGTTTTTTTTAATGTCTAAAGGATTGATTGATTGATTGATTGATTGATTGATTGATTGATTGATTGATTGATTGATTGATTGATTGATTGATTGAGTGGTTGATTTGTTGATTGATTGATTGGTTGATTGGTTGATTGATTGATTGAACATTTTATTAACAGATTGCGGAATGGGTACAATACAGTCTGGCTCAATACACACAATTGTTAAGGGGATGCAGACCAGAGAAAGATTTTTGTCTTGTTTACATCAGGGTCCCCCATTTTAAATTCATCATAACATTTATGACATACAGGACATACAGGTTATATTAATAACTCAGGTTATCTGATTGTCATAGTTACTATTTGTATTATATTATTAATGAATATTATTGTAGCTAGACCACATGTTTATGATATTATGTATGTCATTACTGTTTACTAATGTATATTGTATTGTATTTCTTTGTAGAAAACCACACAAATATCCCCTGAATATAAACCCCCCTAAACTGAAGCATTGCCCTGTGATTCTTTAATCGGAGTCACAACCCCATAGTCTCCAGCTTCAGATTCAGACAACTTTATTGATCCCACGTAGGGCAAGTCCGCCAGCTCTATCAAACGCACCTGTGGAGGCCCTTGACCTCTGTTTCATATGGTATACTATACACTGTACATCATACAGTATACAGCATACTGAGAATTATAGTACATGCTATCATACAGAGCTAAGGGTTATGTGCAGGTGTTCAAGCAAGTATATATAGGGATTATAATGTGCAGGTATATTCCGACAAATATGGGTATATTATATATATATATATATATATATATATATGCAGTATTATACAGATAAGATATTCCTTTATTGATCCCCTTGGGGAAATGCAGGCATCATAGCAGGAGGGGGGAGGGGAGGTACGTAGTAAAAGACATACAGGTACAGGTCACAGAATTAATAGAATAAAAAGGCAGTGTAAAAAATATACAATATAATTAAATCTGGACATGCGCATATGGGCAACAAGGTGCGAGATGAGGATATGTATGCCCTCTGTTATAATTGCCCTACAATACATCTAGTTACAATATATAATCTAATAATCTAAATCTAATCTAATATATAAAAAATCAAAAATGCTAAATATATGCAATATCTAATAATCCAATAATCTAAATCTAATCTAATATATAATCAAAAAATGCTAATTGTATCTTTATTATAAAGATATAAATGTAAATATGCGGTATATACAGCATTCTTGTACGTGCTATATCGTACAGAGAATATGGGTAGACAGTGAAGCAGTAGGTAGGTATAAATTGAGCAGGGACGTGCACAGGACTTTAGAGGGGCAGGTGCTCAAAGGCTAAAAAGGGCACTACACTTGTGTGTATATATTAACCGAGCGCGCGTAGCGCGCAAGCGCAATTTTTAAGGGCCCTTTTCGGGCGGGGGGCCCCCTTTTTATGTTTTTTGGGGGGTTTTGGTGATCAAATATTGAATATTGAACTATAATAATCAGTGCAGGAGCTCACTTATCCTTGAAAGACACTTTTATCACTGACTTAAAAGGACCATAAATCTCCATAAATGTTCAGGGGGGAGGGAATAAGTGCTTACCCTACAGACCCCAAGAAGTGCTGTATATTCTGTATTGTTTAATATAAATGCATTTTTTATTCCAATCCCGATTTCTATTTGAGATTCCCAAATCCCATCGGACTTGACTTCTTCGTGTCCCTCAATGAGTGTAATACCAGCATTCAACAGCGGTTTCTATCATCATCATCATCACCACCCACGCTATGCATAAAATATATAGGTCCGCGGAGAGGCACGCTGAGGAGGCCGTGCAAACTGCAATGGAATATGGGGCATCTCTCTCTCTTTACCTAATATTTTGATTCTATCCTGACATTTTTCAGTTGGAAGGGCAGTCTATATGCGTAACTGTAAAAAAAAAAATTCAAAAAGGGCACTTTTTTGATGAGGCTCAAAAAGGCAGGTGCTCAGGCACCCCTTGGCCTCTATGTGTGCACGTGCCTGAAATTGAGTATAGGCAACAGAGTTCAGAGTCGTACAGTATGGGTAACAGAGCTAGGGTGTAGGGCCAATGGAGTCAGAGTTCAGAGTTGATAATGGACAATACATTAAGATCACATGCACATTAAGATGCTTATTTTGATATCTATTGGAATGATTCATTGGTACATTGTTATGTCCTACTGGACTGTGTTCTTCTGTGGCTCCTTACTGGATGACTACTGTTGACAGCACACAAGTGTCTGTGCTTTCAACCTTATTTATGTTGCCTTGACAGTCAGGGTTTACACCTGAAGGCAGAGGCAGAACATGTCGGTGATAACATAGTCCGATAAATATTTTCTAACTGCAGGAGAGAAGTGTGTGTGCGGAATAATTTTACTCTATTCCTACTAACCGATGACCTGGCACATATTTTCGGTTATGTATACCCATTAGATTAGATTAGATTAGATTAAAATGTATTGTCATTATACATTATACAAGTACAGTCCAACGAAAATAAGTTTGGCATCCAAACCTCTTCCAAACCTCTTCCAAACTTCATCTAAACTTTCATGAAATACATTTTATTTATTTATTTAGTTTTCCCGAAAACTACACAGTACACCTTAACTTGAATTCCTTTTTATAAAATTAATGATTTGAGTTATAATAACGGTCAACAAAAATCTTTTTACACATGAATGAGCAACTCTCTCAAATATGTGAGTGCCAAGCAAAAGGGTAGGGGTCTCGATTACATTTTGGGCGTACATGTATGTAGGCCTACATGGCTACTTTTAGAATACCAATACATGTGAAACACCAATACCTTACTATGTGTGTGTTCGGTTGATGCACAAGTTTCATTGTCGATTTCAGTTTAGTGTTATGATATTGGATACAGGTTGCCGTACCTGTTTGTAATGATGCAAAGGGAGATGTGAAGTTGAGTGGAGTTGATTGTATTTATATTGCAGTGAAGCCCTGTTCTCTGCCAGCACCGACACCTGGCTCCTATCTCGTTGCTACGGTAATGAATAGAAAGAGGAGGAGAAAAAAAGAATCCAGCTGCGCCATAGTTGTATTTAGACTGTATATTAATAAATATCTCCTACAACTGATTGGTGAAATTGATTAGACGTTTTAACACAGGTTACGTCTCCCTCATCTGCTCCCATCTGTGAGATGTTATCTCACTTTCCCCACACACTTCTCCACAAGGAAATAATTACAGTAGAGTGGTGTTAGGAAATGGTATCGGTAACCGAGAGAGGAGAGAAAATTGACCATATTCACACGGTAGCCATTTTGCTCTTATATCATGCTCAGTTTGGGATTTCTTTCCACCCCGGTGGGTCAGAGCTTGCTTGGAGGTAAGCGCATTCTCAGACATTCTCCTGTCAAGTTTGTGTAAACTACTAACTGCTGTGTAGTGATATATATGATGATCTACTTTATGTGCTCAAGCCAACGTATAATAGCAGTGCGATATATGCGGCTGGGCTGGAGTTGTTATGGGAGACAACAAGGTAGAGCATCATTTATGGTTGTAACTCTCACGACTTGTAAATAAAGTTGCACTTCGAACGTTCAGGAATCTTTGTTGTTTCTACAAGGTAACGAAACAATACTCTAACTAATACAATAGTCAACCAGTGCCTGGTAACGGGTCTGAGCCTTTAGCTCAGCTGGTTGGTTAGTGCAGTCGCCTGTAGATCCTATGGTCCCTGGTTCAAATCCACTCGGTTACATTGGTGACAGCGGTGGGACGCACATCTTGGGGGGAGGATGACTGTAAACTACTAAGAAGTCTGTCAGTCAACCAGCACCTGCTAACAGGTTTAAGCCTTTAGCTCAGCTGGTTAGTGTGGCTTCCTGTAGATCCTATGGTCTCAAGTTCAACCCCCCCCCCCCCCCCCCCCCCCCAGTTACATTTGTTTTTTATTAATCCTGAAGTTTGCGCATGCTTTTGTGCGTACACAAGCTTTATAAATGAGGCCCCTGAGCATGACATAAGAGCAAGATGGCCGCCGTGTGAATATGGTCAATGACAGGCTGTCAGGATCACTGACAGTGGAGTGGTCATAATGAACAACAAGGGGACTGAAGAACGGGAGGCTTGGTACTGAGAGACCATAATGGAGCATGTCCTCCAGGGGAAGATTCTACAAAACGGAGAATGTGGAGTCGACATCACGTAGGCAGAGAGTAGAGCCATATGAAATCCGTTTTATTATTTTCCAAATTCCATTTTATTTTTTCCCAAATTCCATTTTTTCCGTTTTAATATTTCAGATTTCTGTATTTAGCTTTTTATGCTCATTTTACCATCAGAAATAGTGTCTAATAAGTGGGAATGAATAAATGTCCACAATTGAATAAGATATAACAGTCCATTTAATGTTTTTAAGTGCTGCAACTCAGAAATACAGTTCAATTTTACACAATATTTTTCAATTAATATTGTGACAAAATAAAAATACATATTTCAAGTGTAAACAATAGATACAGCTAGCTACTACTGACATTATCACAATGACAATGTCAGTAACCTAGCTATATCTATTATATTGTGATGAAATATAGTAATGCATAATTTAGGCACCTTTAGTTTAGTTTATTTCGTTTATAAAGGACAGTGTATAATGGCAATCGTTTGCATTAAACAAATGTATGGGTGCACTAGATTTAGCAAGAAGCTATCATTTCCATCTATAGTCCTATGTACTGTAACGTTTCATAGCTATTTAAGTTTATTTAGATTATAAAGGGCAGTGTATAATGACAATCGTTTGCATTAAACAAATGGATGAGTGTACTAGATTTAGCAAGAAGCTATCATTTCCATCTATAGTCCTATGTACTGTAACGTTTCATAGCTATTTAAGTTTATTTAGATTATAAAGGGCAATGTATAATGACAATCGTTTGCATTAAACAAATGGATGGGTGCACTAGATTTAGCAAGAAGCTATCATTTCCATCTATAGTCCTATGTACTGTAACGTTTCATAGCTATTTAAGTTTATTTAGATTATAAAGGGCAGTGTATAATGACAATCGTTTGCATTAAACAAATGGATGGGTGCACCAGATTTAGCTAGAACTTCTAGAAGCTATCATTTCCATCTATAGTCCTATAACGTTACATAGCTATTTAAGTGTATTTCGTTTATAAAGGGCAGTGTATAATGACAATCGTTTGCATTAAACAAATGGATGGGTGCACTAGATTTAGCTAGAAGCTATCATGTATTCATGTCCTAACGTTATAGCTATTTAATCACAATAGTGTCGCAAGTGTTTTTGTGGGTCCAGTCCACGGAACGTTGACAGAATTAGCAAAACACCTTATCACCGGAGGCATAAAAGTCATTAGGATACTGTTCTGCTCTGAATTGAGGGCTTATTGTGGAATTGTTTAGCTTCTTGACGATGTTAACACTGAAGCAGCCAGTCGCTTGAGCACCGCGGCTGTGTTGTGTGTAACACGCTGTAGAGTCCCCGGTCGCGTGTGCACCAAACGTTCCACCCAAAAACGAAATTTCAGTCCAGATTAGGCCAAATTCTGCAATATTCCACGTTTTGCAGTTGATTCCATTTTTATTGGTTAATTCCGCGATTCCGTCCGCGATTCCGTGAACGCGGATTTCATATGGCTCTAGCAGATTTGCTACGGCGTTCTGAGAGGATCACATGATTGACGGTGTGTGTTGACAGGCAGATTCGAGGGTAAAAAAAAGTCCTGGAAGACTTGACGTGTGGAGAGAAAACGTGATGACCATCGTGGGAGAAACTTCAACCCTTTTCTTCATCCCTTCCTGCGTTTTTTTCCTGAAATGTTTACAGTTTTAGCAATTTCTCAATATTGATTTAAAATGTATTATAAGTGTTCCTTCCAATCAGGCGACCGGCATTAGTAACTCCCCGCCCCGAAGACGGCCGCTGCTGCAGATCATTCTACCTGTTTCTGTACTTTTCGTCTAGTTCTATGTTTTTATTGTACTTTTTTATGTTATTCTTATGCTTATTTTATTCCTTATTCGTAGGCAATTTTTTGTTAATCGTATTTGTGATTTGTTTTGTCTACCTAAATGTTTACTGTGAGCGGTTTGTAGTGCCAAATTTCCCTTGGGATGATTAAAGTATTTCTATTCTATTCTATTCTACATCCTCCACACTCCCCACCTCACATCCTCCACACTGGGGGGTGATTTGAACCCTTTCACTACCACACTACAAAGGGGTTAACCCTTTCACTACCACACCACAAATGGGTTAACCCTTTCACTACCACACTACAGAAGGTTAACCTTTCACTACCACATGGTTAACTGTCTGTAGTGTGGTAGTGAAAGGTTAACCTTCTGTAGTATGGTAGTGAAAAGGTTAAAATCTAGAATTTCCATTCATGTTTTCTAATAAGTTCTTCACTGTTCTGGCCCCGCTGCATGTTGGGGAAATTAGGATGTCCTCTCTGAAATAGGTTCATGTTTTCATCTTGGTGATGTTCAGATTTTAATTTTTTTGGCAAAAGACCGGATGTTCTGAGTAAAATGTACTGTATGGGAACTTGTTAGCGGTGATAAAAGTGGAGGATATATATCTGCTATGTCAATTATGCTGAAAAATTCCAAATTCCACATTCCCTGGTGTAGCTTATTAGTTAGTATAACTGAGTGTTTATAGCAGCTAGCATGAATGGTGAATAATGAATAAACGGGAGGGCATTTGAATGGTAATACTTGTAGCAGGCATTATGTGTTTCTGTGTTATCTGTGTGTGCTGCAGCGGCTCCACTGTGCATTTATTCAATGTGACGGTGCACTCTCTCACAGGAGGGGAGCAACTGATGGCTGCGTTCTCTCTCTGTCTCTCTCTGTGTTCCACAATAAGTCCGGTACTGTCTCCTCCTCTCTCACTCAAAGTCGTATGTGGACCGACTGTCAACCAGTCAGTAAGGCCCATTCACTCCATGCTGTCTGTGTGCCAGCTACTCCTCTATTATCCCTCAGCTTGCGGTCACGTTGCAAAGCTTTGAACTAGAATTCAGATCACCTCCTCTCTCTTCCCCAATAACCATATTCTGTCAGACCTGCAGGGTTCAGGACAGGACACTACCCTGAAAGTCCTTGATGACATCATTGCTGCCATGGACAACAAGCTGGTCTCTGTAGCTGCCTTCATAGACCTAGCTAAAGGCTAAGTTGACCACGGTAATGCCTGTCTAATTTGCAAACTATCCTTGACAATCGTGTCCAAGGGGTGAAGACTGAAAACACCATGTCGGAACCACTTGCCTCAAGGTTCCATCTTAGGCCCAACCTTGTTTTCCATCTATATTAACGATGTAGCCAAAGCAGTTGGTGACTCCCGGATATATCTGTATGCTGATGATACCAATCATATGTGTCATTCATGTCTCTTTTCTTCAACAAAGCCATACCACTATCCAGAAGTATTTCCACAACCTCCACCTGCTCATCAACTCCAACAAGACAAAATATGTGATGTTTGACCGGAAAAATCTCAACATCACCATCCCCTCCAAGAACTCCAGTTCAGATGGCTATGAATTGGAGTTTGTCAGCTTCTATATATACCTTGGCCTCTGGTTGAACTCATCTCTCTCATTTAACACACACACATCATTAATCTTAAGGCTTAAGTCAAAGCCTGAAGACATGGTTTCCTGCATTGAAACAAGGCATCCTTGACACACTCCAAATACACTCTTGTGAAAATAACCATCCTCCCCATGTTTGATTACGGCGATCCTTAACAAGCTTGACACACTCCACCCCTCAGCAATTCTGCTGTGCCGCATGTGCACCCTTCACTGCTATCACTGTGATCTTTATAAATTAGGTGACTGGCCCTCCACTACTCATCACTGTGATCTTTATAAACTAGGTGACTGGCCCTCCACTACTCATCACTGTGATCTTTATAAACTAGTTGACTGGCCCTCTCTTCACACCGGGCGGCTACAAGACTGGCTGCAACCAGTTCATGAATCAGACCTGGGAAAGACTCCTCGTTGCCTCGCAAACCTCTTGCACACGTTCGACAGCGATTACCGATTAAGATCCAGTGATTTTGCTATGCTTAACATCCCAAAAGTCTGCACCGTCTTTGGCCGTAATTCCTTCCATTTGGATTGGAATACACTACAAAACACACTCAAACTCACAGCTTTCACGTCATTTACACGTTTCTTTTTGTATCGCGTGTGTGTTGTTTTCTTGCGGACTGTGTTTTCATTCTCGCTGAGGCCTCTTGGCCAGGTTGTCGTCGTAAACCTCAGCTGACATTACCTGGTTAAATCTAAGGTAAAATAAATACCCCCCCCCCCCCCCCCCAACCGCCCGTAGCTCCACCCCAGGATACATGATAACACACTTTGGAGGGAAGCGCTTTCCCCCTGGCAGCCCAAACTGAGCATATTCACTCCATCACTAACAGCACTGTAGCAAAACTGCTGTCACGCCGAGTTTGGTATGCTAATGTGGCTCTGGGCTCCACCGCTCTGCCTTTAGAATACTGCAACAGAAGTGTGCGGACGTGTGTGTGTGTGTGTGTGTGTGTGTGTGTGTGTGTGTGTGTGTGTGTGTGTGTGTGTGTGTGTGTGTGTGTGTGTGTGTGTGTGTGTGTGTGTGTGTGTGTGTGTGTGTGTGTGTGTGTGTGTGTGTGTGTGCGTGTGTGTGTGTGTGTGTGAGAGTGTGTGTGTGGGGGGGGTGGGTGCAGGTGGATGTGTGACAAGACAAGGTTAAACTGCAGGAGGCGGGGGGTTCTGGGGTGAGTATTATGCGCATGAAGAGTGGGCTGGAGAGAGGCTTTGAAGAGAAGTTGACATCAAGGGAGCGACATCTCTCATGGCCGAGAGCAATGTAATTCCCAAAGAGGTAAACAGCGCGCTCGACGCATTGGCAAAATGTTAAAACACTGATTCTCCCGCTAAGCACCTCCTCCTCTCCCAACATCTGCTTCCTCTGAAGGGCGAGAGAAGCGGCTTGAAAGCCACGCTGGGCTTGACTGATACCTGGCAGTGCTTTGAAGCATGCCCTTGAGCTGGGTCCGTGACCGCCGTACAGGCAGGGCCGCGGGAAGTCCGCGGGAAGTGGGGGTGCTGAGATATTGATCGTTTTTGATTATTTATTTTTATTTTTTTATATAATTTTTTTTTTTATAAAATATATATATTATATAATTATACTTGTAGTTGTATTGTCTGCAAGACATCGCCACCACGCAACAAGTCAAAATGCTCGCTATCTGCAAACATCTCCACTGTCTGTGTGTATACTCTGCTTTGGTCAAATCAGATTCACATTCAGCGTGCGTGGGGCCTGAGAGTGCTGGGGCTGACGTTCTGCAGATGGATACTGAGTCAGAGGCTAGAGCGATAGTTCAACAGGGTCTGAAACGTGAAACGTGTTATGACTTATGAGGGGGTGCTGAGATAAGTGATATAATAATAACGTCATAGGTTTACCACTCTGGTAAACCAACACTCTCGTTCACTAGAGACCGCGCTCTCACGCTCAGCGACAAACATGTAATCGTTTTGATGCACACATCACAGCCCAGCTTACCCCACCTGTTGCGCGGCGCCCTCCCTCTGCAATTCGTTCCCCGCATACATGATCGCCGACATGCAAAAGGTCTTCGACCACCCTCCCGGGGGCTCGGATAGTTCTGCTGGCTTGTTCACGCCAGGGAAACTGCAGATATATTCCTTTACTGCGAATTCAGCGTCCCAAAACTTCCAGGCTGAGTATATTTTTTTTACCAACGGATTTCCAGTTCCGCGTTGACACTTCCAGGCCGCGTCTATTCAAATCCCAACCGGTTCATGCGTCGGCTACACGCTGTTAACAACACTACATTATCGAGACAGCGCCCCTATGACGATCTGGCAATGCATTCCAAGAGTAGGGTAAATCTGCAGTGCCGCTCCGCTCTGTGACATTGAGTAGCCTCGGTTACAATGGAATAAATAAAGCCAAAACAACCGTGCAGTTGCAGTTACACTCCCCGCCAGCAGGGGGTGCTGCAGCCCCTGCCGCACCCCTAGTTCCCGCGTCCTTGCGTACAGGCCTGCAGACGTTCCTTTTCACTATTTCAAAAACTCAGTCCGCACGTGCCACACACATGCGTATGCACACGCACACACACACACACAAACACACACTAATACCATTCTACAAATCGGTGCTCTCTTGTAGCGGGAGTACAGCATCGGCGGTGTGAGGAGGGGGTCGGCGCTCTCCAGAAGAGTAATTGTTTCTTATCGGCCACGCGTGAATTGCTTACGTTTGTCAGCAGAACCACAGCAACACCACGGAGGGCAATCAACCAATTACACCGTTCACATCCATTCACATCCGTTCACATCCTGTACTGTGGAGTTCTCCATGCTTCAGCCTGCCATCTATCGAATAGCACCTCTGGGATGCATGCATGTGATGCCTCATGTGGCTGTTCCGTCCACCTTTGACCTTTCATAGAATCTTAGGGTGCTTTCTCACTCACTCATTCGGTTACGTTCCGGTCCGTACCGTCCTCATTCCGGGTCGGGTGCGAACTTCCCCCCTCCAGTTTGTGTACACACGTCAGTCTTGGTTCGCTCCGGGTTCTGTTTCCGGTTTGCGTTTTGAGCGTTTACACTTGCCGTAGGCGATGATGTCACGCTCGAAAATGTAAACAGGAAGTGTGTTAACACGATGGCGAGACTGGATGCTGATATAAAATAAACAAATAACCAATAAATATGAAGTTATATTTGAACCTCTGTTGTCAAGCCTTGTCAATATAACCCACCCCCTTTTCTCACGAATGGATGGTGTTGTAGAGTTCGCTTTTGAGCGTTTCCCAGGGCTAACGCTAAGCTAACGACTAACGCTAGTTAGCTTAGCCTAGTACTAGTCTAGTATAGCCACTGTAGCACTTATTTTTCAGCAAAGAACGTGCAATAAACAAAACGGATACATTCACTGTGTGTTCTGCCTCTCATTTGTTGATGAAACAAAACTAACATCAACACAATTGAACACCAAAATCGGAGTTTAGTCTAATCGGCGCTGATTTTGTTAGCTTACATGCTAACGTGAATGGAATATGCCAGTATAACAGTATAGCATTGTGGCTAGCAGCTAAACGCTAAGCTAACGGCTAACGCTAGTTAGCTTAGCCTGTTCAGCAGCTAACATCCTATCGCTCGTGGCAATTATATTGCATGTCATTGATCTACTGGTCGACCACGGCCGACTGGTTGGGCACCACTGGTCTATAGAAATAAATGCATTCGAACAAGAAAGTATAGTAGACAGACATATCAATGGCAAACGCTAAGCTAACGCCTAACGCTAGTTAGCTTAGCCTGTTCAGCAGCTAACATCCCATCGCTCGTGGCAATTATATTGCATGTCATTGATCTACTGGTCGACCACGGCCGACTGGTTGGGCACCACTGGTCTAATAGAAATAAATGCATTCGAACAGGAAACCAATGTATAGACATAGCATGGCAAACAAAATTGCAAGGCCTAATGCGAGCCAGGGAAGTGCTGTGCGTTGTAACGTGGCTTCTGTTTTCATCCACTGAGCTGTGAGGCTCCACATGCTTGTTTTTGGTTGAGGTCTGAACTCTCAAATTGCCCATAAATATCGTTTTTGTGGGTATTGTCCAGTTGTTGCTGTGTGGTTTTATCTGCCCAAAATTCAAGCAAGCATGAAATCATATTACAGTAACGACGTTGTGTGTGTCACGCCCCCCGCTCCCACTGGCCCGCACCCAAAACCACCTATTTCACCGGTCCAGGTTCAGCGCCCCCGGGGATGAATCAGCGGGGGGCGGGGACGGGGGGGAGTGTTCTCACTCAGACAGACACACCCTTTTCTGGTTCGACCCGCCGCTGATTCGACCCCGAAGAGTGAGTGAGAAAGCACCCTTAGAGTTGCCTTGGAGAGTGCAGTGATGGCTTGTTTGTGTGTGTGTGTTTATCTTTAAAAAAAAAATCTTTATGTCTGTTGTTCAGTAGATCTACAGATAGCCTTGTAACCTAGACTGCAGCCTCAGACAGAATGAATTCCTCTTCCATTCAAACGGCGAGTCCTTTTGAATCCCGGCTCTTTCATTCACGGTCTCCGTCACGCTGATCACTGCCAGAAATGGGATCCTTCAAGTGTCGATGCATGCTTTGACCCTCGCTGAAAATATGCTTCCTTACTGGTATTTTTCCTGCATGCGGTCCATCTGTATTACGACTCGTTCCGTCTCAATTTCTCAAGCTGGCCGGCTTGTCGCGTGCGTCGGCTGTTGCCTGTCGTGAAATTAGTTTCTGTGTATCTGTTGACATCTTGAGGTTCCCACTCGCCATGTGCCATCTGTGTGTTTTGGGCGTGATGTTGAAACCAACCTCATGTCAACGCGAAGCAGGTCAGGACTAAAATTAGCCATCAGGTTGGTGGTAGGATGGAAAATGAGCCATTGTTTAATTCATGTTGCTGATGAATAAGTGATTGGCTGCATGGGCTGGGGGCCGGGCCTAGAGGCGTGGGGCATATGGGGAACGAGGAGGGGCACAGATGCTCCTCGGGGCCAAAGGGATAGAGTGAAAAAGTAAAGAGGGCCACAGAGGGAAGAGAAAGAACAGGGGTGGGGGGGGGGGTAGAATGAGAGTTGCATAATATAAGGCTCAGGCAGAAAGAAGGGTGAGAGAGACCCACTAACCCTCCTTCCAAAGGCAAGTCTAACACAGGCCCCTAACCCAGGTCTCTGTACTGCTAGGACACCATTGGGGCCTGAGGATGCGCTGCTTAAAAGGGCCCCATCTTGAGTGCATGAGTGCAGGGCCCCATCTTCTTTAGAGTATAGTAAAAACTCCTGTACCCATACACCTCGCTGACTGAAACTCTTGTACCCATACATAGGGATGGGTACCGAATCCGATACTTTTAAGGGTAGGCCTACCGACCGAATCACGTCGGTACTACCGAGTACCGATTCATGTGAGATCCACCAGTGCCACATTTCGGTACTGTAAAATACCGAATATATATATATATTTTTTTCAATGACCGCAAAACTAAACCTATGAAGTGTGCCCCACGTTCACGCGCACAATACACGCTTACCAAGTGTGGTTACACTTTACAAAGCTAGATGCAGACAACGCTTGCTGCAATATTATATATATATTAACAAATTGTTCTAAATAAATAATAAATAATTTGAAGTTTGGAAAAAAAATTTAACAACTGAGGTAAGTAGATAACATTTTTAGAGACTAAAGTACAGAAAAAAGGTACCATTGGGTACCGGTATCGGTTCAAATGTGAACGGTACCCAACCCTACCCATATACAGTACCTGGCTGGCTGAAACTCCTGTACTCATACACCTTGCTCAGCTGAAGAAAACCCCTGTACTCATACACCTTGCTCAGTGGTATACACAAATATGCAGACACATGCAGATCTGCATATAGCTAAATGCACGTTTACTCTGGTGCAAATCCATTCACTAAATTATGCTTGGTGGTGAATCTTTTAAATCACACGTGTATGTGCACATGCATACACACACACACACATACACTCACACGCACACAACCATGTACACATTCTGCAGAGCTACTCACGGAACATACAGAGGATTTCAGCTCCATCTACTGGCGCTGCTGTGAGAGACCTTCTGTGCCGGAGCTGAAGGGGAAGTAATTCCCCTCAATTCTCCCAAATCACTCCCCCCCCCCCCCCCCCCCCAACCCCCCATTCCGCTTCCACAGTACTGTCTATCTGTATGTCATGTATGTCATATATGTTATGATGAATTGAAAATGGGGGACCCTGATGTAAACAAGACGAAAGTCTTTCTCTGGTCTGCATCCCCTTAACAATTGTATGTATTGAGCTGTACTGTACTGTACCCATTCTGCAATCTGTTAATAAACTTTTCAATCAATCAATCATTCCTCCCAGCCAAAATACTAATCTGACCCGATTAGTTACGGTATTATGTCAATGCGGCAGAAAGCTATCTTTCATCATCCATAAAGATCCACTATTACACGAGCTAGGAGGCTAGAAAGTAGTTGGAAATTAGACTTCAACAAATAAATGAGCGCCGGGACGAAGATTGGACACAATCATGTGTTTTACTGCCTTCCTCGAAGTGAAACTGCCAGGGAAATGCAGATACAGGGGGTCTGGTCCAAATAGATAGAAAAACGCGTCAAACGGCAGGGACGTGTTTGTGACGGTTCAGCAGCGGTGGTATTCGGTACATACCCTGGACCAATCTAATCATCCCCCACGAGAACTAAGTAGATTCTTAAATCACAGCGGTGATTCTGCGCGATCGTCCTATACGTGAAGAAACATCACAATAAATCAAGAAAAAAAAAACACCATGTAATCCAAAATAAATGTAAAATAAATAAATGCAACACTCCCAGACATACCCCAGCAAAGGTAAGGAAAAACTCACTAAAAACCTAGCAATAGGAAAAAAGCACCACAGGCGTGTGGAGGAGAGAAACCTTAGAAACGCTGTTCAAGGGGGGATCCCCTTCTTGGATGTCGGTGATAATAGTGTTGCTATGGATGATTGATGGGTGGAGAATAAAACTGGTGAATAGTTGGTATGCATGTACATCAATCAATCAATCAGATTTATTTATATAGCACATTTCACATGACGCGTGTCAACCAAAGTGCTGTACAGAGGGTAGATACACAAGATACATATAGACAACAATCACACTCCGTTTTATGGGAGGGCACACAGGCAAACACATAGAAAAACAGGGCATGAGTCAGTGAACGGGAAAGGCTAGTAGGTAGAAGTGGGTTTTGAGCCTCGATTTGAAGGCATCTATCGAGGGGGCGAGCCTAATGGAGGTAATAAAACACAAATATGTACATACAATCAGGGGTGTAGCTCCAGATTCTGGGCCCCATGAAAGAATGTATTTGTAGGCCCCCAGTGAATGCGAGTGGAATCTTTTTTGCCATTTTTTTATTGATGAAAACGCATAATATGGTTTTTACCTATACATTCGGATCAGCAGTTCAGCACCTGCACTGTTGGTGGGTGAGCCTAGTAAAGGATGTCGCATTGCGTTCATCTTCAATGAATGGACCAATGCAATAGTCTACCAAAGCCCCCCCTCTCTCTATATATCTCACACACACACACACACACACACACACACACACACACACACACACACACACACACACACACACACACACACACACACACACACACACACACACACACACACACACACACACAAACACACACACACACACTTCAGAAACAAACATAGTATCAAAAATTTGGGGCCCCCTCTCAGTGCTGGGCCCTTGGAATCATCCTAAGCTACCCCCCCCCCCCCCAGCTACGCCCCTGCATACAATAGCAACTGGGGTACATGAGAACATTTTTGAAAATAGAGCTAAGAACAACAAAAAAGAAAAAGCATATAGGGAAACAAGCTCTAGTATGAAAATAGGATAAAGGCTAAATGTCAAGGCTCGGAGCTCAAAATATCAGAGTGAGTCATATTCCATTTGCAAACGAGTATGTATTCCGCTCGGATCCATTTGAAGAGAGGATCGCACCATCTTGGCCATCACCACGAGACATCCAGGTCATTCAAATTAATTATCTTAAGAGTTATTAGCAATGACTTTGCTTTTCTTTAAAACTGGACTTGAAGAAGTCTTTGTTTGTAGCACACATTGCTACATCGTCATGCAGCGAACACATAGGAACACACACACACATGCTTTGCTGGGGGGGTCGCCGACATGGGTGTGGGGCCGCGACCAGGAACCAATCCAAGTGCTCCGGTCCGTCTTTGTCCGTCTTTGTCTGTTCTGCATGTTTTTTCCATTGGGTTTTATCTCTTTTTCTGGAGGGGAAACCCTCGCGAGCAACAGGGTGAGAACATGCAAACTCCACACAGAAAGGCCCGGGAGATACCACCATCTGGGTACCTGGCAACCCGGCAACCTGGTCCCCAAGCGGGAATCCAACCCAGGACCATCTTGCTGTGAGGCGACAGTGTTAACCACTGCACCACCGTGCCGCCAAGGACAACAACCGTACCAGAAAGAAGCCGCACACCGTTACGGCGCTGTCATCACAAGGAAAACCTTTCAGCTGGTGTTATATGTGACCAGGCACAGATAATATGGTCATGTTAAGCAAGCTGCAATTTTTTTTTTTTTTTTTTTTACATTATATCAAAGTACAAGTTTTACCTACAAAATAAGCCATCACTTCGGGCAGATACTTTTCAATCTATGTCTTATGAACCATGACACTAACACAATTCCTATTTGAGAGCCAGAGGGGCTGAAAATAACTGAGCCATTATCTTACCCATAATAATAATAATAATAATAATAATAATAATAATAATAATAATAATAATAATAATAATAATAATAATAATAATAATAATAATAATAATAATAATAATAATAATAATAATAATAATAATAATAATAATAATAATAATAATAATAATAATAATAATAATAATAATAATAATAATAATAATAATAATAATAATAATAATAATAATAATAATAATAATAATAATAATAATAATAATAATAATAATAATAATAATAATAATAATAATAATAATAATAATAATAATAATAATAATAATAATAATAATAATAATAATAATAATAATAATAATAATAATAATAATAATAATAATAATAATAATAATACATTCAATTTATAGTGCACAAACCAAATCTCAGAGTGCTAAAACCCATGCATAATAAACAACTACTCTACCCAGAAATCAGTGCTATTATACTGTAACCCCCCTCCCCACTTAACACATCAAGTGCTGTTCAGCAGGGGGCGCTGTGGGCCGTGAGTGCCAGCGCTCTGTTCAATGGGGATAAATGCCGGTTTTTGCAGTGCTAAACCTATATTAAATATTATAGCTATGGATCTAATAACAGTGTCGATTGTCAGTGAGTTTCTTCCGGTCAACATGCAAGAAACAGATGTCATCCATACATTTCCGTTTTATACCGTGGTGAATATGAGTATAGTTTTAGAGTGATCCTGTGTAATCCCAGGGAACTCCGGCAAACAGCCCTTTAGTGCATTTCATTATAAATCTTGCCATTTCTCGCCTGATTATTGAATCGATCTGAAATCAACGCTAGATTATCGGTTTTATGTTTCATCATGCATGCACGAAAGGGTGGGGAGGAGATCGTTTTTCTATGCTTCGAGTGCCACCAACGGCATACACTACACAGTACATATACAGACACACGCTGCGACATGCAAGATTGATAACATATAGTACATGATGTACTGCATGATGTACTGCAAAAAGAATAATGATCTGATCGCCATTCCAAATATCCACAGCGATCCTGTGTCCAACGTTATCCAGCATTGGACATGTATGGGCGGGCGGGGACAGTTGTCGATGCCATCCCTATAAGCGCTTGTTTTGCCGGAGTGTTTAGAACCCACCCCCACGCCGCAGCTCGGCCGAGAAAACAAACCACATCGTTTCAAATGGAGTGCAATAGCGTCCGCAAGGCGTTAGGCGGCGGTATCGGACCGTTGCGGTCTCAGACATAGTGCCATTCAGTCCTACAGCATAGCAGGATGAATTATGAATGGAAATAGCGAATAAAAGAAATAACGACACAGAAACGTAGATCTACGTTTCCGGCACTCAAAGGGTTAACACCTTAGAGTCTGAGGGCAGCCATTCTGGCTTTGCTTATTCTGATGAGAGTATTCTGCCAATGAGAGAGAGCTAGTCAAGATAGTAATAAAGAGGGGCGGCTACGTGGTGCAGTGGGCAAGGCACTCACCACGAATACTGGAAACTGGGCTCAAACAGATCATCTCCCTGTTCGAGCCCAGCGCTCCACATTGCTTTCAGTTTAGCTGGTCGTCCGCACTAATACACATTGGCAGTATTAGGGGGAGGGAAAACTGATGGGTGGGGATCGGGCGTTGTGGACAGCGACTCCTACAGGTCGGTTGGTGCGCCTGCGCAGTAGAATCAGGAAGCGACGGGGGCGGGGCCCCTCCAAAGCCCAGACCCCTGACGCTGAAAGATCGAGCCGCGCAGGTGGAAAGATGCGACTGCTGTTACCTCGAGTATCGGAGGGGACTCGTGCTATGTATGACATTGCAGCCGGCTTGTGGGAGGCATGAAACAGCGTTCAAAGACAGGGGAGGGTTGAATTGGACGATACGAAAAAATTGGGATGGGAGAAAAATAGAAAATGGGAGAAAAAGTAAATAAAAAAAAAGATAGTAATCAAGATTCAAGATGTTATTATAATATAAGTACAAAAGAGGTAAAAACTAATTATATAAAAAATATATTATACACAACTACATAATGCAAAAATTAGGTAAAACATTTTGTGCAAAGTAAAAAAGCTTTTGCTTAATGCAACCTTTTGGGGGTTTCGGGAGAATCGTGATCGCCTTATCAAGTCGGGTTAGACTGCGCCGTTCACATATTTATTCAGACCATTTGTCTTGATTCTGCAGCTTCATTTCTGGTTAGATTTTGTAGGCATCGCCTCCTATTATTACCACTGACAGCAGAACAGTGGCAGAATAATAACGGCCATTGTGTAGCTATTTGTGAAACTGTCCTCCCCGACAACAGCAACCGGAGCCTTGCTGGCATGTGATTCTTCAGCTGCCTTGGAAAGTGTAGAAACGTATCGTATGATACTCCGCATTTCACGTTCAAGTTTCAAGTTTTGTTTTATTTGTCACATATAAGGTACATGTACATTATAGTGAAATGCTTGGTTCTGTGTGATCGTGCTGCAATTGTGCTTCATACAGCACATACACACTACACAAAAACGAGATAGAAGAGAAATAAATAGATGAAATATGGTGTAATGTTTAAAAAGTGTTTTAAAGTGTGAATGTCTAAGGGGAATGTTTAAAGTGAGTGTGTACATGAGGCTGTTGTGTGCGGTGATGTAGAACGGATGAGTTAATGGTAGAATGGATGAGTGGATGACTTTCAAGGTAAAGTCTCTGATTTTACATTCACAGGATTATTGCAGGTACAATTTGACTAGACATCTCTCTCTCTGAATCAGCAGGTCGATGCACAACAGCGATGAGTGCCGTGTGTGTCTACCGTATGTGTGTGTGTGTGTGTGTGTGTGTGTGTGTGTGTGTGTGTGTGTGTGTGTGTGTGTGTGTGTGTGTGTGTGTGTGCGCGTGTGTGTGCGCGTGTGTGTGTGTGTGTGTGTGTGTGTGTGTGTGTGTGTGTGTGTGTGCGTGCGTGTGTGTGTGTGTGTGTGTGTGTGTGTGTGTGTGTGTGTGTGTGTGTGTGTGTGTGTGTGTGTGTGTGTGTGTGCAGGTCCGCTCATAAAAATACAGTCAGATAAATCATTTGTTATCAATGTAAGCAGCTGTTTTTGGAACTGATTGTAAAATGGCATTACGCCGGAAGGACCTGCAGAGAACACTGACAAGACAAATCTGGCTCTTAACAACATATTTTCCCTCACAGTCTCTATCTCACAACAACATCAGAGATCCCCCTCCTCCTCACCCCCCTCTGGCTCAAACAGGCCCTCGCACCACGTCACAGAGCAAACAAGCAGAAAGCAAGGCAGTACTGTAGCTGTTGAAATAGCAGTAAACATCCTTCAATTCAACAGCAGAGGTACTAATAATGGTGTGAATGGCAGTGTTTTTCGTGTAGTGGGGGTCAGGATGGCCCAGAGGTAGAGAGGCCGCCAAGTAACCGGAAGGTCTCTGGTTCGAAGAGAATCATGTATTCCAGCTGGAAGACGGCTGGTATAACATCTACTGCGTCCACCATCTCGGTGCCCTTGAGCAAAGCACTGAATGCTAAAACTGCCTCAGGGCCATTTCTCTGCAGGCAACACTGTTTTCATTATTGTTGCAATGTAAAAAGAATGTCTCAAGGAGAGAGTTTAGCTGGGTTTTACCTTTTTTTTTCGGGGGGGTATTACAATGGCTGTTATTTCATTATAATTATTATTATTATTATTATTATTATTATTATGAACTGATTTCACAATCACTACAACTGAATAATTTGGCAATTAACAAAGGTCATTTTGACACAGCTGGTTCAATGAGCGAGAAAGAGCAGCTCCCTATCTGATGTAATAGTGAAGTAAGACAATCGTCTTTATGTAAATTGCCAATAAAGCTATCTTCTTTTCTAGATGGAGAGGGTTCCCATCACTAACTACTCCTATATCCTGATAATGAGAATATGATGTACTATGGGAGTGTGAGAGATTCCTTGATATCCAATTTGCTTATACTTTCACACACACACAAACACACACACACACACACACGCCCTATAGGGAGGGGCTAATAGCTTCTCTACGGGTGAGATCCAACCTAATTTACACCATGCAAATCCCCCCTGGTGATTGCACTGTGAGGCCTTACAAGGAAACCATACTAATGCACAGATGATCTATACACTGCACGCGTGCGCGAGTGAGATAGAGAGAGGTGAGGAGAGGGAGCTGGGAGAGAGGGAGAGTTGTGATTGGATGTTGCTAATCTCTTTGATATCCACGCCGAGGCGGTCTGTACTGTACCGGGTTGAGAAACACCCTCACTATTATTTTATTCATGACCTCCGGGACATTGTGACTTACCCTCTGACTGCTTTGCTCCTAGTCAAACTACTGTACCTCTTCTCCTCTCTAGTCTTCTCCTCCCCTCTCCTCTCACATGTCTTCTCCTCTCATGTCTTCTCATCTCCTGTCTTCTCCTCTCCTCCCCTGTCTTCTCCTCCCCTCTCCTCTCCTGTCTTCTCCTCTCATCTCCTATCTTCTCCTCTCCTCTCTAGTATTCTCCTCACCTATACTCTCCCATGTCTTCTCCTCTCCTCTCTTCTCCTCTCCTGTCTTCTGTCCACTGCTCTCCTCTTCTGTCTTCTCCTCCTCTCCTGTCTTCTCCTCTCCTCTCCTCCCCTGTCTTCTCCTCTCCGCTCCTCTCCTGTCTTCTCCTCTTCTCCTCACCTATTCTCTCCTCTATCCTCTCCTCTCCTGTCTTCTCTTCTCCTCTCCTCTCTTCTCCTCTCCTCTCTCCTCCTCTCCTCTCTTATCTTCTCCTCTCCTGTCTTCTCCTCTCCTCTCTTATCTTCTCCTCGCATCTCTTATCCTCTCCTGTCTTTTCTTCTCCTGTCTTCTCCTCTCCTCTTTTCTCTTCTCCTCTCCTGTCTTCTCCTCTCCTGTCTTCTCCTCTCCTCTCTTCTCTTCTCATCTCCTGTCTTCTCCTCTCCTCTCCTCTTTTCTCTCCTGTCTTCTCCTCTCCTCTCTTGTCTTCTCCTCTCCTCTTCTGTCTTCTCCTCTCCTGTCTTCTCTTCTCCTCTCCTGTATTCTCTTCTCCTCCTCTCTTATCTTCGCTTCTCCTCTCCGGTCTTCTCCTCTCCTCTCTTGTCTTCTCCTTTCCTCTCTTGTCTTCTCCTTTCCTCTCCTGTCTTCTCCTCTCCTCTCTTATCTTCTCATCTCCTCTCTTCTCATATCCTGTCTTCTCCTCTCCTCTCTTGTCTTCTCCTTTCCTCTCTTCTCCTCTCCTGTCTTCTCTTCTCTCATGTCTTCTCTTCTCCTCTCATGTCTTCTCCTCTCCTCTCTTATCTTCTCCTCTCCTCTCTTCTCCTCTCCTCTCTTCTCCTCTCCTCTCCTGTCTTCTCCTCTCCTGTATTTTCCCCTCCTCTCTTATCTTCTCCTCTCATCTCTTCTCCTCTCCTGTCTTTTCTTCTCCTGTCTTCTCCCCTCCTCTCCTTTCTTCTCCTCTCCTGTCTTCTCCTCTCCTCCTGTCTTCTCCTCACCTTTATTCTCCTCTCCTGTCTTCTATTCTCCTTTCCTGTCTTCTCCTCTCCACTGCTATCCTATTCTGTCTTCTCCTGTCCTGTCTTCTCCTCATCTCCTGTCTTCTCCTCTCCACTGCTATCCTATTCTGTCTTCTCCTCTCCTGTCTTCTCATCTCCTCTCCTCTCCTGTCTCTCTTGTCTTCTCCTCTCCTCTCCTGTCTTCTCCCCTCATCTCCTGTCTTCTCCTCTCCTCTCCTGTCTTCTCCTCTCCTCTCCTGTCTTCTCCTCATCTGTATTCTCCTCTCATGTCTTCTCTTCTCCTCTCCTGTCTTCTCCTCTCCTCTCTTATCCTCCTCACTGACTGCCTTGCCCCTAGTCAAACTACTGTACCTCTTCTCCTCTCTTGTCTTCTACTCCCCTCTCATTTATTCTCCTCTCCTGTCTTATCCTCTCATGTCTTCTCCTCTCCTCTCCTGTCTTCTCCTCACCTGTATTCTCCTCTCCTGTCTTCTATTCTGCATGACAGTAAGGTTAACCTGCGCCCCCAAAATTGGCCATTTTAGTTTTAGTTTTTGAGGACTGTATACTTTTTTTGCAAACCAAGACAACATACTTTATACTTATAGCACATGCATGAGCCTGGTCTCTTTTGAGAGATGACATTCCGAAGTTTCTGATTCCAGAAAGAAAATTCACTTTTAGTGCTAATGAAATAGAGTAACATAGGTCTGAACTTGAGTTGTAGAAAAAACTTGTTACTCAAGTTTTTCTGTAGTAGTTAGTAGTCCAGAGGTAATATTTCCCCAGAAGAAATCCATACGGACCCATAGCCTGAAGCCTTATGTAGTACATGTCCAAATTTCATAAAGATCCATTCAGAAATGAGTGATTAGGAGTGATTTTGGTAAACTGTGTACAAAAGAAAAACTCAGATATCGAATCCGGCTGTGAGCGTTGCCTCCGGCTTGGCCGGCCGTCATACTGGCTCAATTGGCAGAGTCAGCGGGAGGGAAGCCGGTGGGGTGGTATTCTGGTTGTTGTAAACAGCGACTCCTACAGGTCGGTCAGGGCGCCTGCACAGCAAAGAAGGGATATGTTGAAGGTAGTGTGACCTCCCACGCATTACACTTCACCAATGAGAGTCCGTGCTGGCAGGTGAAAAGAGGTTGCTGGCTGTCTCCTATGTGACGGAGGAAGCATCTGATAGACTTCAGGACTCCCTAGACCGACCAGTAGGGGGCATATGCAAGCAACAACCAGGAAGGGGAGGGGGGAATTGGCATAACGACGAAATTGGAATGGGAGAAAATCAGAGAAAAACAGGAGAAAAAAGTGGGAGGGGGGGGTGTAAAAAAAAAATCTCTTAGACTTCAATTCATGCGGCTGTTTTTCTCTTCCTGTTTTCGCTTGTTATTTTTTATTTATTTTTTATTCATACATCCCCACGTGGGGTATCATTGGAAATCCACACTCATTGGCTATAAGCCTCCACAATCATTTTCGAGATCGCCAAATGATTGACGGAACTAGAGCCCCAAGAGTCTGGAGTGGTATTTATTTAAAAAAAAATAATCCACTTTTTCTCCTCCTATTTTTCTGTATTTTCCTCCCATCCAAATTTAGTCGCTATGCCAATTCCCTCCTCCCCTTCCTGGTCGTTGCACGCATGTGCCCACCACTGGTCGGTCTAGGGAGCCCTAAAGTCTATCACATGCTTCCTCCGATACATAGGAGACAGCCAGCAGCCTCTTTTCACCTGGCAGCGAGGACTCTCATTGGTGAGGTGTAATGCGTGTGAGGTCACACTACCTTCACCATTTCCCTCCCTCGCTGTGCAGGCGCCCTGACCGACCTGTAGGAGTCGCTGTTTACAACGACCAGAATACCAACCCAGCGGCTTCCCTCCCGCTGACTCTGCCAATTGAGCCAGTATGACGACCGGCCAAGCCGGAGGCACCGCTGACAGCCGGATTCGATACCAGTGTCTCTGCAGTGGTAGACAGGCGCTTAGTCCGCTGTGCTAACCGGCCGCTCGGGAGTGGTATTTTGCGCAATACCGTGTACTTTGCACAAGCCTCAAATGCCGGCATGTAACTCGAGAACCGCTGAACGGATTTTGTCGGATTTTGTCGCTATCGACAGGCAACAAATAAGCCTTCAATTCGATATATTGTATTACAAAATATGCACACCCGAGCCACTAGAGGTCACCAAAGTGCCGGTGGGCAAATCGTCCTCAAAAGGGCTCACATGTGGGCCCTTGCAGCTTAAGATACTGGTTAGAGTTTATTTCATTCTTATTTTTATTTAATTTTTTCATTTCATTTCAGATAATGATTGAAGAAGTGTGTCTTTAGTCGACGGCGAAAGATTGGACGGGTTTCGGCTGTCCTAACTGTGGTGGGAAGTTCGTTCAACCATTGTGGGGCAAGGACCGAGAATAGGCGACTTCTCTTTGAAGACCCTCCCGGAGCTCGGATAGGAGTAGGTCTGAGGCGGCCAGAAGATGCAGAGCATAGGGGTCTTTAGGGTGTGTAGTTAGAGACCATTGACCGGAGGTAGGCGGGAGCCGTTCCCTTCGCCACACGATATGCCAGGTCGAGGGCCTTGAAGCGGATTTGTTCGGCCATGGGGAGCCAGTGCAGGTCCCTGAGAAGTGGGCTGACCTGTCTCCTCCTCTCCTGTCTTCTCCTCTCCTGTCTTCTCTTCTCCTCTCCTGTCTTCTCTTTTCATCTCCTGCCTTCTCCTCTCCTCTCCTGTCTTCTCCTCTCCTCTCCTCTCCTATCTTCTCCTCACCTCTCCTCTCTTATCTTCTCCTCTCCTCTCCTTTCATGTAGTATTATCCCCATCCTTTCATCCCCCATCTCTTCAATTCCATGTGCAATATCTCACTAAGTTCATGCATTCATGATTATTTAATATAGCATACCTCTGTGTGTGAGAGAGAGAGCGAGAGAGAGAGTGAGAAACAGAGAGAGAGAGAGAGAAAGAGAGAGAGAGAGAGAGAGAGAGAGAGAGAGAGAGAGAAGAGAGAGAGAGAGAGAGAGAGAGAGAGAGAGAGAGAGAGAGAGAGGAGAGAGAAGGGGGAGGGAGAGAGAGAGGCAGGCACGTGCATGTATGTTTGTATGTATGGAGAGTGGGAGAAATAGGGTGAGACTGAGTATGACTGTTTACTGATTGATTGAGGTGATGTGAGCTCTGGAATATATCTTTTATTAGCTTCATGTCATTTCATTTAGAATGGAAAACAGCTGTCACAGTGTCAGATCTTACTGTAGCTACTTTGTGCATGGCTGTACATAACATGTATAGTATACAATACATAACGGGACTCAGTTTAGTATCAACGCTGTGTCTCAAGTGTAACAGCCAGTCGGGTTGGTTTAGATCCTGCAGCCCAAGTCAGTGGGCTTTTTAGGATCTTTAGGGTCAGAATTAGTTTTACATTTAGGAAACACGTTACTGGACGCCAGGCCCTCATTCATCAACGTGGCGTAGAATATGTTCTATTTCCACACGTAAGCACAGAATTTAGAATCAGTGCACGCACGGAAAAAACGGGATTCATCACACGTGCGTACACAGGTTCTACGCACACCTGTCTTGATAAATATGACTTTGATCCTACGTTTGAGCTTGTGCACTGTTTTAAGTATTTGCATACCAGAACCGCCCCGATTAACCATATACGGTAATGGAATACCCCCATGAAATGTGGAAAAATGGACTAAGCCGAGGAAAGCGTGTTATGAGAACGGTGATGTCGGATATGATATCTATTAACCATTGCTGCCTGGGCAGCGCAAACACTAATAAAGACCGTGCTGGAATATGACTGCCTTTTCCCGTGTTGTTTGATTAATACCCAGGGATTAAAGTTCTCCTCAATTTTATTCCAAATCGCGATGGATTTTCCGTCAATTTTCTACCTGCTGCATATGATTTCTAGAGGCATACTACAATCTATTTTGATGTGAGTATTGGGTAGCCTATATAAACAATAATACGAGAGCATATACAAGAACAATGAATGTCACTGCATGTATGATGTAGCCTGCCTTTCAATACATGAACTTGAATTCCATCATGTTTGTGTGCGGGACTCACAAGGCTGTTGTCACAATGGGTGGTACCGGTACAGTAATAACAGTCCACACAATATCACGATGGACCATGCCATAGCCTATGTTCTATTAGGACATGATCTGTGTCGACAAATGTTCTAGAATGTTTGATTAAGATATCATACTCTGACAGCATGCCTATGATCAACAAAAACGCGAACTTGAATCCCATCATATACATAGTCTGTCCTAGCCCCTTTCGTGACTTTCGGTTTGCAAGCCTGTGGCTTTTGTGACCGGAGTCACTTGCCCACCCGCCCCGATCACCCAGTAGAGAAACGACCAAGTAACGTGAACGCGGCAACGCGGCATGGTGCGCATGCGCTGTGACACCAACGGCGGAGATGGACGTTCGGTCTGTAAATACCACTCGTCGAGTAACAATGTTTTAAACTGTTTATTGGCAACTGCGAGCTTCCAGACCCCATCGTGGAGCTGTGTTGGACCCATATTGTACGCTGGGTATCTTTGAAATTCAGATCTGATGTATTCTTGACACACCGCGAGCCCCTTGACGGCGCTTGGTCGTTTCTCTACTGGGTGATCGGGGCGGGTGGGCAAGTGACTCCGGTCACAAAAGCCACAGGCTTGCAAACCGAAAGTCACGAAAGGGGCTAAGTCTGTCCACTATCTGGTGTCATTGCAATGCGTTTTTTATTCTTTCTTATACAGTAAAAAGGGGGAAGAACACTATATCGTGGGTGTTCATATGACTTGTATTCTGCTTACAGCTTCGAAATTCCACTTGTTTCGTTTAACGTAAAGCCTTTTAAATATAATCAAAACGTTCCCGTGTTTCTGCGGTCTGTGCGCAAAATAATAACGAGTTGAGCTACGCGGAGCGCAGTCAGTCAGTACACCCCGTATATTCCGATAACGCTATATAAACCATGCTGCATTCATTCTGAGAGAAAGATCTATTATTCCAAATGCTATTTATAGGGTTTTGACCATAATTACACTACTGTTGCTATTTTACAATGAACTATAATGAATTACGGTTCATACAGAACATGCCAGTGTTGAAACTAATGCACAGAAGCTCATTTCCTTGTTGTAATAATATATTCTACCACTGGGCGTCAGCTAAGTGTGCTCCGAGCTGTGCGTACACATAAGCACGAAGTGAAGTTCAAGTTGAAATTGATGAATCCCACTCTTTGCTTAGAAATGGTCGTACGCACAGGTTAAGCACATATCTGTGCGTAAGACACGTTGATGAATGAGGGCCCGGTGTTTTCACAAAGCAGACAAATGCAACACTTCTTTGAATGTCCTGTAGTTGACTGCCATTTTAGCTTAACGTTAATGATGCCTGCCCCTCAACGTCAATGGTAGTTCATTCAGAGGGGAGAGGACAGAAGGGAGGAAGGGGATGGAATCCTTTTTTTCCTGTAACTATATTGGAATACAGTTAAAAACGAATTCTCCTAATTACATAACATCCGTTACTGTACTAATCAACTCCAACCTGCACATCTGACCATACAAAAAGAAATGCAACACCAAGAAAGTCGCTGTTTGATGGCATTACAGATTCTACCTTTAAGTAATTTTATTTTTATCTAATTAATTAAAGGCAATATATTGTGAATGATGAAGTTGTCTTTTTTGTAGTGATGTGTAGCTACTTGCTGCAGTGGTGTGTAGCTACTTGCTGCAGTGATGTGTAGCTACTTGCTGCAGTGATGTGCAGCTACTTGCTGCAGTGGTGTGTAGCTACTTGCTGCAGTGATGTGTAGCTACTTGCTGCAGTGATGTGTAGCTACTTGCTGCAGTGATGTGCAGCTACTTGCTGCAGTGGTGTGTAGCTACTTGCTGCAGTGATGTGTAGCTACTTGCTGCAGTGATGTGCAGCTACTTGCTGCAGTGGTGTGTAGCTACTTGCTGCAGTGATGTGTAGCTACTTGCTGCAGTGGTGTGTAGCTACTTGCTGCAGTGGTGTGTAGCTACTTGCTGCAGTGGTGTGTAGCTACTTGCTGCAGTGGTGTGTAGCTACTTGCTACAGTGGTGTGTAGCTACTTGCTGCAGTGGTGTGTAGCTACTTGCTACAGTGGTGTGTAGCTACTTGCTGCAGTGATGTGTAGCTACTTGCTGCAGTAATGTGTAGCTACTTGCTGCAGTGGTGTGTAGCTACTTGCTGCAGTGATGTGTAGCTACTTGCTGCAGTGATGTGTAGCTTTGTAGCTACTTGCTGCAGTGATGTGTACTTGCTGCAGTGATGTGTAGCTACTTGCTGCAGTGATGTGTAGCTACTTGCTGCAGTGATGTGTAGCTACTTGCTGCAGTGGTGTGTAGCTACTTGCTGCAGTGATGTGTAGCTACTTGCTGCAGTGGTGTGTAGCTACTTGCTGCAGTGGTGTGTAGCTACTTGCTGCAGTGATGTGTACTTGCTGCAGTGATGTGTAGCTACTTGCTGCAGTGGTGTGTACTTGCTGCAGTGATGTGTAGCTACTTGCTGCAGTGATGTGTAGCTACTTGCTGCAGTGATGTGTAGCTTGCTGCAGTGGTGTGTAGCTACTTGCTGCAGTGGTGTGTACTTGCTGCAGTGATGTGTAGCTACTTGCTAGCTACTTGCTGCAGTGATGTGTAGCTACTTGCTGCAGTGATGTGTAGCTACTTGCTGCAGTGATAACGTAGTTGTTCTTGGGTGGATAGGGGGTGGACAAGTTTATTAGCCTAGAGTCTAGACCTAGTCCATATCCAGGGAAATGTATTTACTATTTTAAGCTGGTGTCAGCTTTTTGGTGTTCCAGTATTACTACAAACCACAATATTATCTCCTACTAGCCGCAAATCACAATATCATTACAGCAATATTCAGTTCAAAACCATGTAATGAAATCAGTTCTTAAGCTGCAGACAAAATGTAGGCTCAGAGTGAGTAAATAGCCTCAAACCACAACTGTACAACCACTGTACACCAAGATTTTAGCTCTGGGTTCTCCTGGCTATGTTATTATTGACCTCTGGAGGAAATTACCAAGTGAGAACCTTACAACATGCCTTATCTGTATATTTATGCACAGCGGTAGAAGGCTGATAATTGTATAGGTTATTTTCCACCCCCTGGGCCTCAGTATCTTGCAATCCATTCGATTCAGAGACATTCTGAAAAGTCTATTGAGATGTCTAGAGGCTAAGAAAGTATTTTTCTTTTAAAACTTTACATTCAATGTAAACAAACACACACAACAATATCAACAATGTACTTTTAAATGTGTGTGTGTGTGATGATTGTATAGTGTTTCCCCTAGGATTTCTTTCAGGGGGGTGGTAGGCCCCTCAAAACGACTAGTGTTGTCACGGGGAGCGCGTGTCATGGATACGTGATGTCAACAGTGTCATCATAGACGCCGGTAGTAAGGCGGTTGTTATCGGTGCATTTCTCTATGAGCTGAAATGAAACGATTGCACATAAATTAGGTAAATAAATATTAACAATTTACTATTTAATATTAACAATATTTATTTACAACACATAAATTAACTTATTTACAATTGGGTGGCTAGGTGGTGTAGTGGGCAAGGCACTCGCCATCAACGCTGGAGACGCTGGGTTCGAATCCAGCTCTCGGCGTTGCTATCAGCTTGGCTGGTCGTTCATACTAACACAATTGGCAGTGTTAGGGGTGGGAAAGCTGATGGGTGGGTCCTGGGCGTTGTGGACAGCGACCCCTACAGTTCGGTCGGGGCGCCTGCACAGCGAGGGTAGGATCTGGAGGGAGGTAGTGTGACCTTCCACACGTTACACTCTCCCGGTGAGAATCTGCACTGCCAGGCTGGCTGCCGGCTGGCTGCACATGCGTCGGAGGAAAGCATGTGACAGTCTCCGGCCTCCCGGACCAACAGTAGGGGGGAGTGCGCAACAACCAGGAAGGGGGTTGGGAATTGGCATAACGACTAACAGTGGGATGGGAGAAAAATCGGAAAAAGGAAGGGGGGGAAAGATAATAATAAAAAAAAAAAACGTATTTACAATTATACATACAGTAGTGACAACACACATGAAATATTTACAATACAGGGAGGCACATACAACACTCATAACTATTTACAACCAGTGTCAGAACGAGCACACTCAAGTTGTTCGAATTGAATTATTAACTGACCTTAACTAGGGCCCTATGAAATCCGTTTTATCTTTTCCTGTTTTCGGGTATGAATTTTCCTGTTTTCGGATTTCTGTTTTTAATTTTCCTGTTTTACAAAAGTATGTTTTTAACTAACTTTAATAACAGTACATCTGCAAACGGTGCCAGTGTAGTTCAATGTTCAGTGCCAGTTCAGTTATGAGGTTTCTTTTTTTCAATCCAGTTCAGTTCAATGCAGTTCAACTGCCAGTGCAGTGCAATAATTAAATAATAATAAAATAGTTAAATACAAAATAATAATTTTTTTAAAGAAATCAGAAAGAAAAATTAAATGTCATTTATTTCAAATAGATGTCCTTTAAAGGTTCATGCTTCTCCCCATCTCTGGCTGACATCACCATTGTGATACATGATGGTTAGGCCTTTGTGTTTTCCTCAGTGAGGGATTCTCTTTTGTCGGTCAGCAGCGTTTTGTACTTGCTCAAAACTGTCAGGTATTAAACTGTGTGGGTGTCAAACAAGAGACTGTCAGGCTTTAAAACTGTGTGGGACCCAGGCCTAGAACTGCACCCTGAGAGAGGGAACTGTGCCCTGAGAGGGAGGTTTGCCCTGAGTGGGAGTTTCGAAGGGTCAAAGTGGGTATAAAACAGGAGGGAAGACTGTCAAGTACAGACGACTTTGAACTGTTGAACAGTAATCCAGAACTATTTTATTGCACTGTAAAAAAAAAATGTATCTATTCTATTCTACTAGGCTGGGCTCGGCCCATATACACGCAATGCGCTTTGAGTGACAGTCACCCACCTGCACTGACAGATACCTTGGTGAATTTATTTTGTCAAATCAGTTGTGCAATAGTAAATTTTGGTGAGTTGTTTCTATACAATTCACATTTAGGTAACATTAACACATTGGGTGCCACACCCCTTTGCCCAGATAACCCCTTGAGTGCCAACGCTTTAGTCAATGGGAGGTCGGGGATATTTGCGAACGCTTAAACTATATCTTAAATTATGGCTATGGTTCTAAAACACCCCTCGCTTATCAATGACTTGCTTGCAGTCAACATGTACGAAACTGATTGTTTTTTCATTGGTACATTTCCGTTTTATACCATTTTGAATACGAGTATAGTTTCGGAGAGTTCTAGTAATTTCAGAGAAATTCCACGATAATAGCCCTTTAGTGGAATACACAAAACACGTTGTAATTTTTCGGCTAATTTATTAATCGTTTTCAAATAAACGCTAGATTATCGATAATATATGTGTACTTATGCACGCTAGAGAAGCGGGCTGAAAAATCTATTATCCATGACCTGGTCAGCACTAACGTCATACACGCACGCACACACACACACACACACACACACACACACACACACACACACACACACACACACACACACACACACACACACACACACACACACACACACACACACACACACACACACACACACACACACACACACACACACACACACACACACACACACACACACACACACACACACACACACACACACACACACACACACACACACGTTGTGATCACTATGAAAAAAACATCTGATTAACCCAATACTGGTCAAATGGAGTCCTTACCTCACATCAGATGTTCTGCAAAAAGATTAATCCAATTCCTGATCGCCATTCCAAATATTGATCGCGTTTATTGATCCAACGTTATAGTCCGAAACACATAATCGACGCTGCTCTGAGGGTCCTCAGTCAATCTGGTAACACAACACTGCTTGCCAGAGATGGGAAAACCCTGGACCGGACTTTTTTTCTGATGCACATGGCCACCCAATCCAATCCAATGATGTGCATTACCATCCGGGAGACGATAGGCGGTGGTATTTGCCCTTTTCGAGCTCAGAGCCATTCCCAATGATAACGTCAGGCTGGATGGATGAAAAATGAATGGATATTGCTAATAAAAGAAATAACGATAAAATAACGATAAAACTACGGAGCGCTCACTGCGTTCGAGAGAGAGAGAGAGAGAGAGAGAGAGAGAGAGAGAGAGAGAGAGAGAGAGAGAGAGAGAGAGAGAGAGAGAGAGAGAGAGAGAGAGAGAGAGAGAGAGAGAGAGAGAGAGAGAGGGGCTCATACACGCGCAGCGCAAGTCTCGGAGCGCACTGCATTCTGAGAGAGAGGGAGGGGGAGAGACTCCTGAACAACATTGTGTAGTCCAAAAACTGCCACTGCCCTGGTTCATTGCTTGTGGAGCACGATATCATTAGGAAACTATTAGGAACACTGTCGAACACTTTTGAGGAAGTGCTGACAGGGAAACCACTTCCGCATTATTTCCACTTGCTAAGTTTGCTCATACTTTCAACGTTACGCTAACTCCTCCAAACACAGTTGATTGTGGGCGGGCGGTGGCAGATCAGAATTCTTACGTCACAGATCCCCATAAATTCAGAATAGCTTGGTTTAGTGGGGGAGGTTCTTGTCTCAGCTGAACTGGAGAAATGGGACTGGGTAGAGATTTCACATCTAGTCAGTGTTGGTACAACCCCACATTGCTAGAAAACAATGCAAACCACTGGAAGAGGCCATTTATAAGATAGTGGACCTTTAAATACAACTTGCTCACTCAAAATATGCGTTAATTATAAAATATCTTCACTGGCACAGTGCCTAAATAGTCAAGATCGGTGTGTTGTCGCGGGAAAAGTGACAGTATAGTACAGTAGTAATTATGCAATAAGGACGCTCCCTTACATTTCATCATGTACAGCCAGAATCTATGGATGGATTTTGTTGATTGAGGTTTCCTTGGAACACCAGAAAATAGATCTTATAAACGGTATATGATTTGTTGGACAAATATGCAGCCCCAGGCCGAGATAGCCTTGCGAAGTTGCATGACTTGCTCCAAGTCTGGCAGTGAACACTATTATAAATAAGGCTAAGTGTAGCAGGTATATATAATATACTGTTATGTATTAAACAAATAATCCCTCACGTTTTATTTTATTGCTTTGGTTTTATTTCATTGCTTTCGTTTTGTTTTATTGCACTTTTGGGAGCTAAATCTTTTATTTTGAAATCGACACCGTTGTCACTTCCTCCCGAAGTGACGTATTTCCTTTCGACCGTCCCTCCTCACGCTGCAGTCACTACTGGGTGTTGAGGAGGTAAGATGTCTACTCACTGTCTGTAAATATATTTCTGGTCTAAAAGAACGTTATGATGGTTTAAATGTTGTAAATAAGGTTTCGGGCTATGAACCATTTGTAGTATCTATGTTAAGGATGAGCAGTTGTGCAATTGTTGTGGAGGAATTTAGCCGTGGTAACGAACTTTTGTAAGAACACATGTTGATTAGGCTAGTAGTATGGTCTGAGAGTTGAGTAGGCCTCGACCTGACAGTGTGTCATAATATTTCCCTCATTGCAGCCTGCGAGCTGTTTGGCGCCATCCTGCGGACAAAAGAGAATTGTGTTTGGGGAGCTCCAGTAGCTCACCGCGTACCTCGAGCGCTATTTCGGCGCCGGGGACAACCGTGCTCGTCACGGATCTGGGGTTAGCGAGTTCGATTCCCGGACTGCAGCCGTATCTTTCTCAGAGTGTCTTCCCCCCATCTGTACCCATTCAAACCTGTTTCTGTCGGTCATTCTTGACCAGAGAAAATGCGATAAACGCAAAAAAGAGCCAGCGGAATGGCCAAAGTAAAAAAAAAAAAAAAAAAAAAAAAGAGAATTGTGTTTATCTGTTTTGAACCACAGGTAAATGAATGACCCATATTGTTTATTTTGTATTGGTTTATTGTATTGTTTTATTATAAATGTTTTATTTCAATGCTTGATTAAAAATGGCAGTCACTACTGGGTGTTGAGGAGCCTGCGAGCTGTTTGGCGCTATCCTGTGGACAAAAGATAATTGTGTTTATCTGTTTTGAACCACAGGTGAATAAATACTGAAAATGGATCACAAGCCTGTGTTTACTTCACATGCATGTTCGACAGAGGAGTAGGCTGCAGACCGGCTACATAAGCACTAAGCCATGTAATTTCAAATGCTTTTTTTCTGAGATTATCATACAGTAAACATTTATTTCTGATAGGCGTGCTGATCAGCAGTAATGCAACATCATGATTGTCGATTGATGGGAGTATCGATAAATAGACAGATTTGTTTATGTAGGCTATATTAAGCAGCACATATAAATGACGAAAGATAGTGACAACAAAGGATGCAATGGGTCATGAAAATACAAATTAAGCAAGCTCTATACATTACGAAGTAAACAAAATAAAATATGAAATGAACGGAATACTAATGGTGAAAAATACTGTTATGTCTATGCCTCATTTTGGGTTTATTTTTCCCCTTCCTGATATCTGCCAACAGCGCTGTCAGGTGCAGACTGCTCCGCGTGCCAACTGCACTAGAGCAGATCAGGAGCAAACTGCACACATAACGGGCGTGTCTGCGCTGGTATCTCATCCGCCCAATGTCCTTAGTGGATAGCTCGCAAAGACGGAGCACATACCACACACAAACCCAGCGCAGTTAAGGGTTAAGGGAAATTAGCACCGTGCAATCCATTCTGGATCCCGCCCTTAGTCTTTTATTAGACAATTAGTCACTGTCCAGAGCCAACAGTGACTAACGCACTATTATCTGGTTTCTGGCCCAGCAGATATGCTATGGGACATACGGCATTCCCATGATGAAGTAATGAGCTTCGATTGCCACTTTTGTGCTAGCATAAATCTTGGTGTCTGTTGTCCGTCGAATAGGGTATTGGATAATCGAATAGGGGTAATATGCTAGGTAATATTCAGAGTCTTACATTGTATAATCCTAAATCTCACACATTTAGATGAGGTCAAGGCTAAAAAAGTACAACGGGGCTCTTGAGGAAACCATGACACTCCCCTGACTAAAAGTAATTTCAAACGAAAACTACTGGATGCCATTTTGCCAAATCAGCATGGCTGTGAGTGAGGGTCTTTCACCTTTTACATATCTAGCTTTGGCATGGATTGATTGTTTAGACTGCTAGCATGGCTAACAAATTAAAATGTATTGTAGTCTGTCTGCCCTATTGTTCTGACCAGGATTACATTCCGTTGTGCCTCCTTGATGCGTGCACACACTGTAAACCCGAATAAGTTTCCAGAACTTAAAAAAATTGAGGCCATACATGGCCTCAATTTTTTTAAGTTGATAAACTCAAATGTTTTCAGTTGGCTAAGACTTACAATTCTCAGTTAAGGCAACTCAAATATGGTCTGTTACTGTGACTTAAGGTTCTCAGTTAAGTCAAATCAAATATGGTCAGTTACTCTGACTTACAGTTCTCAAGTGGAGTCAACTCAAATATGTTCAGTTACTGTGACTTACAGTTCTCAGTTAAGGCAATTCAAATATATTCAGTTACTGTGACTTAAGGTTCTCAAGTGGTGTCAACTCAAATATGTTCAGTTACTGTGACTTACAGTTCTCAGTTAAGGCAATGCAAATATATTCAGTTACTGTGACTTAAGGTTCTCAAGTGGTGTCAACTCAAATATGTTCAGTTACTGTGACTTACAGTTCTCAGTTAAGGCAGTTCAAATATGTTCAGTTACTGTGACTTAAGGTTCTCAAGTGGTGTCAACTCAAATATGTTCAGTTACTGTGACTTACAGTTCTCAGTTAAGGCAGTTCAAATATGTTCAGTTACTGTGACTTAAGGTTCTAAAGTGGTGTCAACTCAAATATGTTCAGTTACTGTGACTTACAGTTCTCAGTTAAGGCAATGCAAATATATTCAGTTACTGTGACTTAAGGTTCTCAAGTGGTGTCAACTCAAATATGTTCAGTTACTGTGACTTACAGTTCTCAGTTAAGGCAGTTCAAATATGTTCAGTTACTGTGACTTAAGGTTCTCAAGTGGAGGCAACTCAAATATGTTCAGTTACTGTGACTTAAGGTTCAACCTTAAATCCATGTGATTAAGTTAACAGAACTCAACGACATTGAGGCCCTGGATGGCCTCAATGTCGTTAAGTTAATCAACTCAAATTTCTAAGTTAATCAACTCAAATATTTGCAGTTACTATAACTTAAGGTTCAGTTTTAAAATCCATGTGAAAAAGTTAACAGAAAAATAACTACACAAGCACATTATATCAACTTCAAACAACTCTTTTATTTTTTTCTATTCAAAGAGTATAAAAGAGTATACATATATAATCTGTATGTTAGCAATGTACAATAACACTGTAAACACCGTACACTGTTTTTGGACTATATATGTTAACAATACCGACCAGGTATTAGTGCCTTGCAAAGTGCAGATATGAAGTTTTTCCCTTTTTTTGTATGCATTTAGGAGGTTTTGTTCTTCATCGAAACTATTTATCTTACAAAAACATTGTGTTACAACTTCAAACTCTTTATATTTATTTCTATTCAAAGAGTATACATCTATTTATCTTACAAAAACATTGTGTTGCCCTCTCCAACATTATGGCAATGTTAAAATTGAAAATATATATATATAGAAAATATATATAGAAAATAAATACATGCATGTTATAACATGTACATACAATGTAATGTATATTACACATTTAATCCCTCTGGTCACAATAGTGTAATAATGTTTGTTATAAGGCTCTGAAAATGTTACTGAATTATGTATCAATGTATTTCCAGCAAATATTGAAATAATAAAGGGTCTCAATATGTGCAGTGCACATGACCAGAGCCGTTTACATCCTGGCTGAATTACTCAAATTTGTATAGTGTGGTCATAGAATGAGCAAACATGTTGACGGCAACTATTGTGACCGTTGGGATAACACCGTGTATCTATGTACAGTACAGAATAAAATGTATAGATTATCTGAAAATTGTCAATCCGCTTGGCACATGTAAAATTCACAAACGTTGTGCTGTATATTGGGTCCTGCCAATGTGGAACCAAAATACCAATCCACATTACATGCTATACAGCTGGCAATACTGTTAATAGTGCACATACCTACATATGGAAATGCAGCTGCATGTATTTGCTCCATGATGTATCATGGAACAAGATGGTGTTTTCATTGAAAGAGTTAGTCAGAATGTCAGAGGCACCATCCGTCATTTAGAGCAGGCTATGTTTGCAGAATGATAACTAGAACACTACAGTACTCTGTACTAAGAACACTATACAGTACACTAACTATACTGCCCTGTCAAGGCAGACCGCAGTAACTTCCAAACAGTGAAACTGAGAAAAATGGCTTTAAAGTTTTTTGACTTGCCATCCAAAATGTGTTATAGGTAGATAGATGATAGTACCCAGATTTAACATGTATTAATGAAGTAATCTTTAGGCATACAAAAATATGACGTAGTTATTTTAATTAACCCCAAAAAAGCAGATACTGCACTCTGCTGCACGATTTCCTTAAATAATTATACAGGTAATGTACAGGCAAAGTGCAGTAACTTCAAATGCAATGTTGTTTTCCCTCCAGCTTTCATAACTTCACCTAGCCATTTTATTTGGATCATCATCATTCCAATATATTCAGGTATTAAATTTCATTTTCAAAATGGCTAGGTTAAGTTATGAAAGCTGGAGGGAAAACAACATTGTATTTGAAGTTACTGCACTTTGCCTGTACATTACCTGTATAATTATTTAAGGAAATCGTGCAGCAGAGTGCAATATCTGCTTTTTTGGGGTTAATTAAAATAATTGTGTCATATTTTTGTATGCCTAAAGATTACTTCATTAATACATGTTAAATCTGGGTACTATCATCTATTTACCTATAACACATTTTGGATGGCAAGTCAAAACACTTTAAAGCCATTTTTCACTGTTTGGAAATTACTGCGGTCTGCCTGGGTTTTGAGTGTGATTTTGTAGTTACTGCAGTTTTTAAAACCCCATATCTCCAAAACTGAGCGACATTAACATCTGAAACTTGGTCACAAGATAAAACATTTATTGACAAGGTCAATTTCACTCATAACTAAATTTTTACTTTTTTCAAGTTACTGCGGTTAGCCCTTGACAGGGCAGTATACTACTGCCTACAAGGTCTCAAGGATACAGTCCCACTCTCAGCATACAATATCGATGGTCTGCTGCTGCTGACTCCCAAGCGATTCATTCAAGTGAAACGGAACTGAGTCCAGCTAATGGTGAATAGTTATTTTATTAATCAATTATTGTGTCTTTATTCACTCTAGTTGTGTAATTGACCAGTTCATATTCTGTATAAGTTCATATTCTGTATATGTTAATAATAACGCTTCTGTGTTGCGTTTATGGCTCCTGGTATATCGCCTTGTACTCTGTACTGAGAACACTAACTCTACCACTGCCTACAAGCAATGGAAGCAGTCAGAGCAGAGTGGCATTTATGCCCATTGCCTCCTATTGTTCCTCGAGAAACAAACGTTTGGGACTTGGATGTTGCCTTTGAGATTCTGATAAACTCTTTCAACTCTAAAACTTACTTGGATGAAATTACAATAATGCCAGCTATAGACGGTTAAGAAAATTCGAACTGTAAAACTCTCAAATGTAAACATATTACATAAAAAATAAAGAACAAGGTACATTGAGTAGTTTGGACCTATTGGCTGAACATCTGCAAAGTAGTACAGCAACTTTTGAAGGTATTATTTTGACATGACAAGACATTTAAGATGAGTTTCTATAGACACACTTTTCAGGTGTTGGTAAGTGCTTTGGGGTAGTGCATAGATTAGTCCAAACATTACAGGAAGGAATCACCAAATCTGGGGAAGCTGATCATGATATGACTTTCAATGACAATAGAGATTGTCACAGGCTGGTAGTGAACTGGACTTGTGTCATGATCACTGATTACAGTAAGGAATAGAAACTCATCTGAAAGAAGGATGTGGGGTGAGGTATTAATTTCCTTGTCATGTCAAAATAATACCTTCAAAAGTTTAATGCAAGAGCGGTCAGGTGACGTAGCGGAGATTGCGTTCGTCACCAACGCTGGAGACACTGGATTTGCGTGTTCGAATCCAACTCCCTGCGTTGTCACCAGCTTGGCTGGCCGTTCACACTAATACAATTCGGCAGTATTAGGGGTGGGGAAGCTGGCGGGTGGGAATCTGGCGTTGTGGACAGCGACGCCTACAGGTCAGGTCTCGGCGCTTGCTAAGCGGGGCAGGACTTGGTGGAGATAGCGTGCCCTCCCACGCGTTACACTTCACCAATGAGAGCCCTCGCTGCCAAGTGAAAAGACGTCACTGGCTGTCGGCGCACGTCTCGGGGGAAGCGTGCGATCGACTCGGGACGCCCTTATACCGACTCGTAGGAGAACATGCATACAGCACCAGGTAGGGGGGGGGGGGGAATTGGCACAACGACTAATTGGGACGGGGAGAAAATCCATTGAAAAATCAGAAGAAAAAAAAATGATTGCATCATCAAGTCATTCTTGAGAGTCTGCAACCTGGGCAACAGTTTACCAGCTTCTAGACCTAGTAAAATCTTCTGAATGAATTCAAAAGTGTTGGTAAGTCCCTTGGGGTAGCTGAGGTGTAGTGCATAGATTAGTCCAAACATTACCAGGAAGGAATCACCAATCAGAGATTGTCACAGGCTGGTAGTGAACTGGACTTGTGCCATGGTCACTGATGACAGTAAGGAGGGCCACTGCAACACCCTGAAGCTCTGGCTCATCAGGCGTGTCCTGAAGGAATGAAAGAGACATAATAATCACAAATAAATCCATGGTTTCTACAAAGTGCAGCACAAAACTAAGTATATGGAGTTGTGTTTGTAAGTTGTTTATATTTTAGTTAGAACTATTTTTTTGGTGAGAAGGTTATTTTTATTTAACCAGGTTAGTCCTGTCGAGATCAAATATCTCTTTCACAAGGGAGACCTGGAAGGAAGGAAGACTGATACTTAGCATTTTGATTAACTGTTCACTTAATATACAGTTGTACTGTAAATTATTTTCACTCGGACTCACTGTGCAGGTTTTGAAAAATCCAGAGACTTCCTCATGCAGATACACAGGCAGGGCATGGAGAACAGTGGTACGCCTGGTGTGAACATCATGGATTTCTTATTAAGATGTAAGATTAAGAAGAAAAAAAAGAATTGTATTATATGGAAATGTTTACTGAACAAAGCGGATTTTAAACAGTCCAATCAGATATGTCCACAAATAACATGTTCACATCTTTAATGCAATCAGAAAAATGGCAAACACAATGGTGGACTAATTGTAAAATTCAAAAGCTCATTTGAATCATTGAACCTGTTCAATGTTACAGAGGTTCGACCTATGACATGTCATGTATAATAATCTATTCACCTGTTCATCGTGGATTTTTTTTAATGTGAGCCAAAGCATCTGCCGTGTTCCCAGTTTTGGACGCCTTCTGTCTGAATAACGTCATCAGTCGAGGAAGATGGCGGTCAAGCTCAGCGTAGAATGTGTTGGGCAGGTTCTGGTTGGCAATCAGCTGGAACTCTGCATACACCTATATTTAAAAACAGCAGGACAATATAGTATATCAACATCAATTAGTCACTTCAACTTGGTGGATCTCTTACTTTGTTTGGTTTGGGCTTCAGAGCATGACGGCGGGATTTCTGGCATTTTGATTAACTGTTCACTTAATATACAGTTGTACTGTAAATTATTTTCACTCGGACTCACTGTGCCGGTTTTGAAAAATCCAGAGACTTCCTCATGCAGATACACAGGCAGGGCATGGAGAACAGTGGTACGCCTGGTGTGAACATCATGGATTTCCTATTAAGATGTAAGATTAAGAAGAAAAAAAGAATTGTATTATATGGAAATGTTTACTGAACAAAGCGGATTTTAAACAGTCCAATCAGATATGTCCACAAATAACATGTTCACATCTTTAATGCAATCAGAAAAATGGCAAACACAATGGTGGACTAATTGTAAAATTCAAAAGCTCATTTGAATCATTGAACCTGTTCAATGTTACAGAGGTTCGACCTATGACATGTCATGTATAATAATCTATTCACCTGTTCATCGTGGATTTTTTTTTAAATGTGAGCCAAAGCATCTGCCGTGTGCCCAGTTTTGGACGCCTTCTGTCTGAATAACATCATCAGTCGAGGAAGATGGCGGTCAAGCTCAGCGTAGAATGTGTTGGGCAGGTTCTGGTTGGCAATCAGCTGGAACTCTGCATACACCTATATTTAATAACAGCAGGACAATATAGTATATCAACATCAATTAGTCACTTCAACGTGGTGGATCTCTTACTTTGTTTGGTTTGGGCTTCAGAGCATGACGGCGGGATTTCTGGTCAACCATGTCATTACATGCTTTGTGGAATCGGTCGCTGATGACTAGCTCGCGGGGGCGCACAGAACACACACGCAGATGCGTCGCTAGAGTATATAAACCAGGCTTAAGAATCACAAGTTTCACTTTAAAACACACAGAATGTGCCAAATGTTAACACAGGAAAGAGAGCTGATCTATATTACCTCAGACTCCATTTTGAGAGCAGGCCAGAGGTCCATGAGCTCTTTCACTGGTGGGCTGGACTTCACTATGGTCTGTCGGCGCAGGGCAAATGTGGTCTGCATCAGCTTTCTATGTCACAAATACATGTAGAATGTAAAACGTTGGGTTGGCAATAGTTTAGCAATAGGTTAAAAGTGTACTTATATCATTTTAAATTTTCTATTTGCGATCGTCTATTCTGACCCGGAACCGGAAATGGAAATGTTGAACCATCGGAATTGTAGTTTACTTGCCATTTTGTAGAGGAGATCGCTAGCTATCGGCCTGCGTTGAAATTTCTCCAATCTACACTTCCTGTCACATACTATGGTGGTTCAAAGTTCAGCGTTCTGAATGAATCATATCAATAATTGTTATGATTCGCGATAATAAGCTACAAAAGGTAACGTTTTTGACAAATATTGAAACGCAGTCAGTTTCTCCACACTATTGTTACCATGTAGGAAGAATTAGATCTGAAATTAGTTTCAAAATGGTTACACTGTGGGGGAAATAAAATAGTACAGTCGATTACAGTAAATATCAGTATCTGTTATTATGCACGCCTGGTGATACTATATCCAAATTGAACTCGGCCATTTGAAATATACTATATGTATATATATATAAATGTGCTAATTGGCTATAATAAGGTAATGTATAAGCATATATTCTATATTCTATAATAATATTTCAAATTGCATTGGTCCGGATGGGAGAATTCAGTACTGTACATACAGAACCTTCAGTTTGATCATCTTCCCTTTATCAATTTCCTTAGATCTTTTGTACACATGATCTCAAGAGGGTACTGAATGTTTAAGTTTGGTCATTATTATCATGGTTTTATTCACTGTCAAAGATGAAAAGAAAAATCATAATTCATATTTTCCTTTGTTTCATCACAATTTAAGCAAGCCTAGTAATAGACACAATATTTCTGACACTGAGAATACATTCATTGAGGTCCATAGATGTTCCTAGATACCAAGAATATGCAAATAGCCCTTGTAGAAGTGGAGCAATATTCCATTTACCTAGGTATACATTTTATGCAGATTTTCACCTGGGGTGGAACAGGTCACTAGTTACAACAATGCTTATGTAACTATTAAAAACGTACATTTTAATCACGAAACAAAATGGCAGACTAACGTTAGCTAGCATGCTAGCTAGCTAACGCTAGTAGCATGCTAGCTAGCTAACGCTAGTAGCATGCTAGCTAGCTAACGTTAGTAGCATGCTAGCTACTGTAATAATATGCAATACTATTTGCTAAAACAAGCTCCAAACTATTTGCCACGGCACAGAGATAACATTTAGTCAAACGATAACAGCCCGGTGATGGTATCTGAACGTGATCATACTATTCCCATAAGAACTCACTTACCAGTTAACTAGTATACTATCTAGCATGCTAGCTAATAATGCTAACAATGCTACAAGCTTCGTTCTGCACTGTAGGCTACTAGTTGCTTGCCACCACGGTAATAATTCACAAAGTAGCATGTAGTCAAACGATGACAGCAAGATTATGGTATGTGAATGGCATAATACATTATATTGTCAATGACTTACCAAGGAGTTTGGCTCAGACTATTTGTCAAGCCAGTAGTGAAGACATCATCGCGGCGATCGCGCCAACAAGTTACGTTTGAATACCTCAAGTCCCGTGAGATCTTCTAGGTCTCGCGAGTTGCTTAGGACTACCCTCTCGAAGGGGAGGGGAGGGGGAGGAGGGGAGGAGGGGAGGAGGGGAGGGGGGGAGGGGGAATCTATTCTCCACTTGCACAATCTGATAGTAGCCACTTCCGGCTGACTTCCGGTTGCCAATGGCACTTCCTGTCCCATCCAAATACATTGGTTTTAGCTACTTTTCTCCCCTTATTTAAACAACTTTGTCGTCACAGAGAGGCAATGAAACGTTTGTATTATTATAGTATAGAATGTATTTAATAAGCAAACGTTTGTCAAAACCACTCAAGGAACACCTACAGGAGACTGCAATTCGAAACTGGCCCCTGTAAATGTCCTAACCCAACCCCCTCCAATGTACAGTAATTTACCTAGTATGGTTTTGTCAATATTCCAATGTACAGTTTTGCTTGTTCGTACAGAGTCCCAACCCCCTCCAATGTAAATGACCTAGTATGGTTGTCAATATCCCAATGTACAGTTTTGCTTGTACAGTTGTACAGTGTTCCCGGCCCTACCCACCCCCCCCCCCCCCCCCCCTCCCCCCACACAACCCCACCCAACCTCCTCCAATGTACAGTTTCTACGTCAAATGTATATACTCCCTTTTCTGGACTCTTTTTGTATCACAAACGGTACTGTATTTGCAAATCTGGTATGTCATAGATGTAGCAGTACTGTCTATCTGTATGTCATATATGTCCTGATGAATTGAAAATGGGGGACCCTGATGTAAACAAGACTAAAGTCTTTCTCTGGTCTGCATCCCCTTAACAATTGTGTGTATTGAGCTGCACTGTATTGTACCCATTCTGCAATCTGTTAATAAAGTTTTCAATCAATTCAATCAATCAATCAATCAGCAGGGTTTTTGGGCTGTATTTCATGTAAAAACGTTTACTGTTAGTTTCCTTGCTCAGCCAGCATTAGCTAACAGAAGCTAGTGGTTAAACAGGCCGGATTAACTTTGAGCTAACTATCTTTCCCGACCCATGTATTCATTCCATTCTAAACATAACGTTAGTTTACAAAACATGACCTGTCTATATAACGTTGAGGAACAAATTATAAGTGTGTGGGTGTGTGTTTTGGTGAACATTGGACTGCAAACAGAAAATGCATCACAGTTACAGACAGTAGCTACTGTTAGCTGCACTCAGGCTGGCTGCACTCAGGCGGCGCGATCAGCCTGTTGGACAGGGAATGAAGATCTCCAGCGAACACTTCATTGCCTCGGATTATGTTGTTGGGGGTGGAAGGTTTGTCCAGAAGACCACTAATCAGCTGAAGCCTGATGCGGTTCCCTCGGTCTTCGACAGACAGACCAGCGCAGGCTCCCGGGAGCGATGGCTAGCTAGTTAGCACCAGCCGAGGACCGGCGTTAGCTGCCGGGAGCGATGGCTAGCTAGTTAGCACCAGCCGGGGACCTGGAGCGATGGCTAGCTAGTTAGCACCAGCCGGGGACCGGCGGCAGCTCCCGGGAGCGATGGCTAGC
>NC_140167.1:191621573-191701573 GCF_963971535.1 Notolepis coatsorum | reverse complement strand
TATCTATAGGGACATCTATAGATGTATAGATCAAATCTTGTACCAAGGACAGGTACTGTACTCCCAAGATGGCCGACGGCATGAAGTGCTGAGCTACACTCTGCCCTATACCTCCCTAAAATGCCTTTACAATTAGTTTGATCATTGTTTGACACTTATTTTTTCAAACTGGATTCGCCTGCGGAGGAAACAGTGGGAAGTTTGGAAGCATTCATAGATAAATTATTTCATAAAAACGAGATGCCGGGCCAGGCCGACAAACGCCTTCGGTTCCAGATGGGCTCCAGCGAAAAGGAAGACTGGCCTGACATCCGTGAGTCTTTATCATCCATAAATCAACAACTCAAGAAGCTTGACTTGCTTGACCAATTAACAAACGATGTTAATGAATTAAAAGCCTCCGTGGAGTTCAACAACTCTTTAATTGAAGTATTAAAGGCTGACAACGCCTCACTCAGGATCGAGGTTAACAGCCTCAAGCGTCTAACAGGTGAACTTCGGAAGGATACCAATATCATGGCAAATGATATTCTCGATCTACAATGCAGGAGCATGAGGGACAATATCATAATACACGGACTTTCAGAAGTCCCAAATGAAACTTGAGGGTCTTCTAAAGGAGTTCTTAGTCACCAATTTGAAAATGAAGTCGGAGGAAGCCGAAGGGATTCGCTTCTCCAGAGTGCATCGCCTGGGGAAAGCTAGAGGCGACCAGCAGAGGCCCCGCCCGATCGTGGCCAAAGTCACAGACTCCAGTATGAAGTACGCTGTCATGTCCAAGGGTAAAGAGCTAAAAAACACCAACTACTCCGTCAGTGATCAATTTCCATTCGAGATCATGAGTAGGAGGAGGCTGCTTTACCCGATTCTGACAGAGGCTAGAAAGAACAAGAAGAACGCCCGTCTCATCGTTGATCGACTCTACATCGATGGCAACTTGTATAGAAATCCTCGGGTAACATACTGGCTGAGCGGTGGTGACGACAAAATCTTCCATGATGCTCAGGAGATTCTACCGAATATCCAGAATGTTTCCCCAGCTGCTGTCAACATTGAAGCAGGAGGATTACACCAGTAGTGCGTTCTGTTTGCAGCATGGCTCCACAACCGTTGTAAACATGGTCACATGATGATGATGTCATCAAACGTCTGAGCGTCAACATTCCCACCTAGGACGGGATGGGAATGTATGTATGTATAGATATATACGTGTATATATTGAATGTATATGTATATACTACTATTATATATATATTTTTTATTATTATTACTATTATTTGCTATTTCATTATTATTTTAAACATATCTTTATTATAAACATGGATGCATGGTGATGACGTCAGCAGCACGCTGTCCTTACCAAGACTACCTGGACTGCATTCTGTGATGTTGATACTGAAGACAACTGTAGATAAGTTTCTCAAGACATTATTTTGCCTCTTTTTTACTTTCTTTTAATGTTTCTTCTCATATATTATTTCCTCTCTTATATTATTATTTCTATTACTATTAATATTGGATATATTGATTGGTTAATCGATTGGTTGGTTAATTGATTAATAAGTAATATTATTATGTTAGTTTCCTTTTCTTTCGTTTGGATTTCGTATGTCTTTTGCATTATTTGTATGCACGTACAGTAGGTATGTATGCACATATGTAGGTGTGTATGTTAGTATGTGTGCATGTTGCGTGGGTGTGTGTGTATACTTGTGTGTACAATGTACATGCATGTTGAATGTTTCTGTGTGTGTGCATATGTATGTGTGTGTGCCTGTGTGTATGCCTATGTATTTCTGTATGCAACGATGCTATTGTCCATCCGATCTCTCTCTCTCTCTCTCTCTCTCTCTCTCTCTCTCTCTCCCCCTCATCTATATTATCATCTTTTGGCTAGGGAGTTGTGTTTAACGTTAGGCTACTCACCCAAAATCCTTGGGCCTATGGGGTTGAGGTTAAAATGGGCTGGGTGGTTCTGTGTTGGTTGTTGTTTTGATATTGTCTATCTATGTCTTGTCTGTCCGTCTTGTCTTGTTATGTCTTGTCTTGTTATGTCTTGTCTTGTTATGTCTTGTCTTGTTATGTCTTGTCTTGTTATGTCCTGCCATGTTCAGTATAATCTATGTTACTCCTGAGATGTGGTTTATGTTGTCTTGTTCATATATTATTAATATGGGTTCTATTTGCAAGCATAGTAAATTTTTTCTGTGGAACAGTGATTGTTGTTGGATTAATGATGGAACAGATTTAAACACTAAATATCAATCTGGATAGCGCAAAAGGAATTAAAATCATACATTTGAATATTAGGAGCCTTGTACATAAAATGTACCTACTTAGGGTATGGGTTGAACTGCACAAACCTCATGTAATTACAAAATCAGAAACCTGGCTTACCAACAATATATCCAATAATGAAATAAAATTATATAACTATACTCTATACAGAGCTGACAGGGGCACAAGGGCTGGTGGTGTTGCCACATACGTCATATCCAATCTTGTCTCTGAGATAACGGTGCCTACAGTTGAGCCTTTACATTTTGAGAGCATTTTCATTAAGATATTTTTCCATAAGAACAAGTCCTTAACCATTGGAAACATTTATAGACCTCCTTCATCTCCTGCTGAATCATTCAACTGCATTATTTCCACCATAAATTCTATCAAAGAAAAACATGAACTTATAATACTTGGTGATTTCAATAAGAATTGGTTGGACAAATCCTGTAATAAAGTTAAAAACATAATCCGAAATGTGAACCTAACTCAGCTAATTGACGAGCCTACTCGGTCACTCCCACATGTCAAACACTACTTGACTGGATATTGGTCTCACATCCAAATAGGTTTTCTAATTCAGGGACCATGTCAGACTGCTTTAGTGACCACCACATTGTATTTTGCATCTGGAAAATTTAACTACCCAAACTTCCACCCAAATTTATAAAAATTAGGCAATACAAGAAAATGAATACTGATCAATTTATTAATGACCTGCTTTTAGTCAATTGGGACCGGTACCAAATCATTTCAAAACCTCAAGACGCCTGGAATTTCTTGCACTCAGAACTTACAAAAATTATCGATAACCATGCACCTTTCAAAACCATGAAGGTTAAGGGCATTCATCTTCCTTGGGTAACATCTGATTTAATTCATATATTCAAGCAGAGAGATAAGGCCTGGGCCTCATTTCGCAGGACAAAAGATCCTGAGGAATGGGAAAAATATAGATTGTTGAGAAATAAAAGTAAAACTATGACTAGAAATGCCAAATCTAATTACTATAAAGATTCTCTCACTCAGGATTTAAAAAATCCTAAACAATTTTGGAAAAATATACAAAAATTAACAAATGCACCAGATAAAACTCTTCGTAACAATCAGCTAAAAGTAAATAACATAATACTACACGATCCTCTTTCAGTTGCTCAAGCTTTTAACCATCATTTCTCCTCTGTCTGTACTCCAACAACACCTGATCATTTATCTGTACCATTTAATACACCACCTTGTCACAGCTCCTTCTACTTCAGGAAAATCACACCAATTGAAGTTCTCAATACCACTAATGATCTCAAAGTGAGCAGCAGCCCTGGATTAGATGGCATTGAAAACAAATTTCTCAGACTAGCTTCACATATTCTGATGTATCCACTCTGTGATCTGTTTAATATGTCTCTATCTACTTATGAAATACCCTCAATTTGGAAATGCTCACGTATCACTCCGTTGCACAAAACTGGCAGTGAACTGGATCCTAACAATTACATTCCCATTTCCATAATCTGCTCTAGCAAAGATTTTTGAAAAATGTATCTACAAACAACTTTCCGACTATCTCACCAAACACAATATTTTATCTCCTTACCAGTCTGGTTTTCGTTCAGATCACTCCACAACTACTGCTTTATTAAAACTCACGAATGACATACTATATGCATCTGATAACAGCAAAATTACAGGAGCAATTTTTATTGATTTAACGAAAGCATTTGATCTAGTCGATCACTATCTTCTCTTGGACAAATTATATTCTATTGGTCTTTCCCGTAATGCTCTACTGTGGTTCAACTCCTACCTACATAACAGAAAACATTGTGTTTCAATACAAGGTAACAACTCAAGTTTAACTGTGCAGCAACAAGGTGTGCCACAAGGCTCAACTTTAGGTCCACTTTTGTTTTCTATTTTCATCAATGACCTTCCTTTAATTTTTTCTGAATGTAGTGTTCAATTCTACGCAGATGATACCGTTTTTTACACATCACAAACTAACTTGCCAAAAATACAGCCAATTTTACAATCAAACTTTAATGGTCTTCAATTCTGGCTTGCAGCTAACAAATTAATCCTCAATAAAACCAAAACCTATGCAATGCTCTTCGGTACTTCTCAAAATATTAAATCTAAAACAATAAATCTACCTTATAATATTACTTGTCATGATGGTTCATCACTGCATAGAGTAGAACACTTCAAATACCTAGGTGTATGGCTTGATCAACAACTATCTTTCAAATGTCATATAGATAACATCATCAGGAAAATGTACTTTAGCATGGGTGTTCTTTACCGCAATAGAAATAGTTTTACATTTACGGTCCGAAGAAAACTAATCTCACAACTCATACTACCCATAATGGACTATGCTGATATAGTACACTGTAAAATGTTTTACCCTAAAGTTACAATAAATTACTGGCAATATTTTGCATGACTTTTACAGTAAGATTCACAATAATTTACTGTGAATGGCTTCACAGCAATGTGTTGTAATTTCACAGTAATGGTAGTACAATACATTGTTGTAATTTCACAACTTCATACTGTAAGAAATTACTGTGATATTACAATCAATTACTGGCAATATTTTGCATGACTTTTACAGTACGATTCACAATAATTTACTGTGAATGGCTTCACAGCAATGTGTTGTAATTTCACAGTAATGGTAGTACAATACATTGTTGTAATTTCACAACTTCATACTGTAAGAAATTACTGTGATATTACAATAAATTACTGGCAATATTTTGCATGGCTTTTACAGTAAGATTCACAATAATTTACTGTGAATGGCTTCACAGCAATGTGTTGTAATTTCACAGTAATGGTAGTACAATACATTGTTGTAATTTCACAACTTCTAACAGTAAGAAATTACTGTGATATCACATTATTCTGTTGTATATATATTACAACAATATATTGTGACTTCACAACATCAAATTGTAAGACATTTACTGTAATATCACATTATTTTGTTGTATATATATTACAGCAATGTATTGTGACTTCACAACATCAAATTGTAAGAAATTACTGTAATATCACATTATTTTGTTGTATATATATTACAACAATGTATTGTGACTTCACAACATCAAATTGTAAGAAATTACTGTAATATCACATTATTTTGTTGTATATATATTACAACAATGTATTGTGACTTCACAACATGTCTATCATTGTAAATTGACTGTTATTTTGCCAAATTATATAATATAATAATTATTATTTTTCAATTATTTTGTTGGCAAGTCTTTTGCATTACTTTTCAGACTTGCCAACAAAATAATTGAATAATAATAATTATTATATTATATAATTTGGCAAAATAACAGTCAATTTACAATGGTATGCATAACTGTATAGTCCCCAGCTCCAGTATACTTCTGGAGGAAGCTCATACAATAGTTTCCTGTCAAATACTATTGGATGACGTGATTAATCATGACAGAAAACCAAAGTGTGAGCTTCTGCCAGGAAGTATACTGCGCTGGACTTCAAAAATGCACGTAGGCTATTGTACATTAAAAACAACAGTCCAAACGCACAAATGAGGTAAGCCAGCATTTATTGTCAAAAGACAGAATTATTACAAATAATTACACGAGGTAAGCCGGCATTTATTGTCAAAAGACAGAATTATTACAAGTAATTATATACAAAGAATTATATTCTTATTCTTGAAATGGTAAATGGCTGTTTTCTTTTTTACAATTTGTGCACATTTTACCCATAGGAAAATCCTGCTCGTTGTACAAGTATCGCAGAGAAAATTCAAAGGTACTCAGTTGCACAAGAGTTTCGGACAGAGAAACGCAATGGTTTGAAAGCTCGGCGTTGCTAATAAACATTTTAAATATTATTTTATAAACTGCTGGTCAACACTGCTCAAAACAGCTTTAGCTGACTGATGCGCCTTGCACATCGAGCGTTTCGCCAGTTCTTCAGAGTTAATTATGGGATTTTATTGTCAAAAGACAGAATTATATTACAAAGAATTATATTCTTATTCTTGAAATGTTAAATGGCTGTTTTCTTTCTTCTTTTATATACAATTTGTGCACATTTTACCCATAGGAAAATCCCATATTAACTGTGAAGAACTGGTCCTCTGCGAAACGCTTGTTGTACAAGTATTGCAGAGAAAATTCAAAGGTACTCACAGTTGCATGAGGGTTTCGGACAGAGAAACGCAATGGTTTGAAAGCTCGGCATTGCTAATAAACATTTAAAATATTATTTTATAAACTTCTGGTCAACACTGCTCAAAACGGCTTTAGCTGACTGATGCAGTGATGCACCTTGTACGACGAGCGTTTCGCCAGTTCTTCAGAGTTAATTATGGGATTTTATTGTCAAAAGACAGAATTATTACAAAGAATTATATTCTTATTCTTGAAATGGTAAATGGCTGTTTTCTTTTTTACAATTTGTGCACATTTTACCCATAGGAAAATCCCGCTCGTTGTACAAGTATTGCAGAGAAAATTCAAAGGTACTCACAGTTGCATGAGGGTTTCAGACAGAGAAACGCAATGGTTTGAAAGCTCGGCATTGCTAATAAACATTTTAAATATTATTTTATAAACTTCTGGTCAACACTGCTCAAAACGGCTTTAGCTGACTGATGCACCTTGTATGACGAGCGTTTCGCCAGTTCTTCAGAGTTAATTATGGGATTTTATTGTCAAAAGACAGAATTATTACAAAGAATTATATTCTTATTCTTGAAATGGTAAATGGCTGTTTTCTTTTTTACAATTTGTGCACATTTTACCCATAGGAAAATCCCGCTCGTTGTACAAGTATCGCAGAGAAAATTCAAAGGTACTCACAGTTGCATGAGGGTTTCAGACAGAGAAACGCAATGGTTTGAAAGCTCGGCATTGCTAATAAACATTTTAAATATTATTTTATAAACTTCTGGTCAACACTGCTCAAAACGGCTTTAGCTGACTGATGCACCTTGTACGACGAGCGTTTCGCCAGTTCTTCAGAGTTAATTATGGGATTTTATTGTCAAAAGACAGAATTATTACAAAGAATTATATTACAAAGAATTATATTCTTATTCTTGAAATGGTAAATGCTGTTTTCTTTTTTACAATTTGTGCACATTTGACCCATAGGAAAATCCCATATTAACTCTGAAGAACTGGTCCTCTGCGAAACGCTCGTTGTACAAGTATCACAGAGAAAATTCAAAGGTACACAGTTGCACGAGAGTTTCGTACAGAGAAACGCAATGGTTTGAAAGCTCGGCGTTGCTAATAAACATTTTAAATATTATTTTATAAACTGCTGGTCAACACTGCTCAAAACGGCAAAACTAAGACAAAGTAATCATATTCGTAAGTAAAATGGTAAATGGCTGCTTTTTTTCCTTCTTTTTTTACATATTTGTGCACATTTTACCCATAGGAAAATCCCATATTAACTGTGAAGAACTGGTCCTCTGCGAAACGCTTGTTGTACAAGTATTGCAGAGAAAATTCAAAGGTACTCACAGTTGCATGAGGGTTTCGGACAGAGAAACGCAATGGTTTGAAAGCTCGGCATTGCTAATAAACATTTTAAATATTATTTTATAAACTTCTGGTCAACACTGCTCAAAACGGCTTTAGCTGACTGATGCACCTTGTACGACGAGCGTTTCGCCAGTTCTTCAGAGTTAATTATGGGATTTTATTGTCAAAAGACAGAATTATTACAAAGAATTATATTCTTATTCTTGAAATGGTAAATGGCTGTTTTCTTTTTTACAATTTGTGCACATTTTACCCATAGGAAAATCCTGCTCGTTGTACAAGTATTGCAGAGAAAATTCAAAGGTACTCACAGTTGCATGAGGGTTTCAGACAGAGAAACACAATGGTTTGAAAGCTCGGCATTGCTAATAAACATTTTAAATATTATTTTATAAACTTCTGGTCAACACTGCTCAAAACGGCTTTAGCTGACTGATGCACCTTGTACGACGAGCGTTTCGCCAGTTCTTCAGAGTTAATTATGGGATTTTATTGTCAAAAGACAGAATTATTACCAAGAATTATATTCTTATTCTTGAAATGGTAAATGGCTGTTTTCTTTTTTACAATTTGTGCACATTTTACCCATAGGAAAATCCCGCTCGTTGTACAAGTATTGCAGAGAAAATTCAAAGGTACTCACAGTTGCATGAGGGTTTCAGACAGAGAAACGCAATGGTTTGAAAGCTCGGCATTGCTAATAAACATTTTAAATATTATTTTATAAACTTCTGGTCAACACTGCTCAAAACGGCTTTAGCTGACTGATGCACCTTGTATGACGAGCGTTTCGCCAGTTCTTCAGAGTTAATTATGGGATTTTATTGTCAAAAGACAGAATTATTACAAAGAATTATATTCTTATTCTTGAAATGGTAAATGCTGTTTTCTTTTTTACAATTTGTGCACATTTGACCCATAGGAAAATCCCATATTAACTCTGAAGAACTGGTCCTCTGCGAAACGCTCGTTGTACAAGTATCACAGAGAAAATTCAAAGGTACACAGTTGCACGAGAGTTTCGTACAGAGAAACGCAATGGTTTGAAAGCTCGGCGTTGCTAATAAACATTTTAAATATTATTTTATAAACTGCTGGTCAACACTGCTCAAAACGGCAAAACTAAGACAAAGTAATAATATTCGTAAGTAAAATGGTAAATGGCTGTTTTTTTTCTTTTTTTTACAATTTGTGCACATTTTACCCATTCACACACCGACGGGAGCATGTAGGGGTTAAGTGTCTTGCTCAAGGACACATCGACACGCTGCCCGGGGAGGAGCGGGAATCTCCGGATTGCCAGACGACTGCTCTACCTCCCGAGCCACTGTCGCCATGAAACTAGTACTTCCAGGTCTTACCCGAAAATGGAACTAATGAATACACTTTATGCACTCACTCAAAAGAACAAAAGAGGCACTCAAAATAACAAAAGAGGCGCAGGGACGACAGGAGCATGACAATTGTCTTTGCAAACCATTCAAAGTCTATGAGCTTCCGAAGAAGGGTGTTCACGTCAGGGGACGACAGGAGAAGGACGATTGTCTATACAGATGCAGACCATTCAAAGTCTATGAGCTTCCGAAGAAGGGTGTTCACGTCAGGGGACGACAGGAGAAGGACAATTGTCTTTGCAAACCATTCAAAGTTTATGAGCTTCCGAAGAAGGGTGTTCACGTCAGGGGACGACAGGAGAAGGACAATTGTCTTTGCAGACCAAAGTTTATGAGCTTACTTACGAAGAAGGGTGTTCACGTCAGGGGACGACAGGAGAAGGACGATTGTCTATGCAGATGCAGACCATTCAAAGTCTATGAGCTTACGAAAAAGGGTGGTCACTTGAGGGTTGATGGCGCTTCGCTTCTTTGCCCTGGAGCCTTTCTCCGGGTTGATGCCCAAGAAGAACCTGTTAATAAGCAAAGATACGTTTCAGTTTTAAATAGACTCAGCATTTATCAAGGTGCTCACCTGTGTTTTTTCATGGTACCTCTAACATAATGTTTACTCATCCGAATTTTGAAGCCATACTATAATGTGAATTAAACCATTATGTCAATTTCTTAACAAGATAGCAGCAACATCAAGTGATGGTGTGGTCCCAATTCACATAGTTGGTTCCAGGCTTCATACTCAAAGCATTTAATCTACTTTATGGCCTCTGTAGAAAGGCATGGACTTAATAGCCAGATAGTCTTTGCATGATAAGTCTTACTGATGACATTGATCATGTGTTCAGAGTGTTAAAATACCTTTGGATGAACTCAAGTGTGGATGATCCAACGGAAGGATACTCCAGGTTGAAGACATAGTAGCTGGTGAATAAAGCAGCTACCCCATGCAAAAATAATGGGTGTGGGCCCATCACAACTTCTCCCTCGATGGATAGCATCCATCCAGAAGGCTGCATTGCGTCACCTGAAATGAACAGATACCCCGTCATGCGTTGTTGTGGATAGGTATACATTCCTGCAAGGACATGACACAGAACTAAGGCTGTCTTAAATACTTCAAAGCTTCGTTTGATGGGCATGGGATTCGAATATGAAAATAAAATTCGATTATTAAAAAGAAAAAGAAAAATGCATATATATATATATATTTTTGCCAAATCAACTCTGCCTCTCTTACAACAAGCAATGCTGTCTCTTATTTAAGATGAGGTCGCACTGACAGATTTGTGTTCATTGTGCTGCTTTTATAAAGCCTCAAATGACGGCTTACAATATTTCATGAAAGCAAAGTGTTTTGTTTGTCTAAGATTTAAAAAGGTTTCAACTTTACAGCACTGACAAAGTTGAACATGAGACATGCCAGCTCAGGATATTATTTATAAGCGTCATATGTGTGCCGTATCACAAACTGCCTTCTGTCAGATTTTCCCCCTCGATGCAAAGGAACACAAGCTCATCCCTGAACATTATTACCTTGAATTATCAAACAGGGGGTGCTTGGGAGTGCTGCAGTATTCACATCAGCAACAGTGGCACAGGTCTGCAACAAAGTAACACACAATAGCAGATTTAACATTATGAAAGGATGAAGATGAGCTAATCCACGCACTACAGCTCACCACACATCAGCTCGGCCCATTTGGAGCAACTTGGGGGTTAAGTGTCTTGCTCAAGGACACTTCCGACATGCGGACAGTCAGAGCCAGGATTCGAACCACCAACCCTACGGTCAATGAACGACCATCTCTACCAACTGAGCTTCAGTCGCCCCTAATGTAATCACTCGCATTTCAAATATTTTAATATTTAAATAAACGTACATCAACTTCGAGCAGTAGTTTCTCCGTAGGCTCCTTGAAGTACACCATAAGGAGCAGGACGATGCAGGCACTGATCTCCGAAACCTCTGGATGATATCTGGCCAGAACATCCCTGATCTTCGGGTTGTCCAGTTTCTGGCAGAACTGCAGGATGGTCCGTCCTCGATGACACAGGGCATCTTTGATCTTTTGAAGGACATCGGTGTCTGTCAGGAGGCCAAAGTGGGAGAAAAGCCCCGTCTGAGAGAAGAGAAAAGGCCATTCTTCTTTGACCGCCACCATCGTTGGTGCAGGCATTTTATTCAAGTAACGCCGCAGGATGACGTAGGTCCTCTCCATCAGAAGTTCTGCTCTCGCTGTCCCACCCATCCCTTCCTCTGTGTACAGACATACAAACCAAGTAACAACAATTAGATTTGATGTTGCCACATCTGGGAAATTGAGTGGCAAACCTTTAATTGTATTACTCATTCTGAATATTAAGGTGGCCTTTTTGCTTAATGTGGGATATTTATTCATGGTGTCAATTCACCAAAAGTAAAGTAGATTGCATGCCTGAGTAGATGTTCCGCAGATCCCTTTTCAAAGCCGCCATGGTTTCCTCTGTCTCCCCGTCCGGTAAGCTTGCTGGGCCCCACCTCACACACCTAGGGATAGGAAGGAATCATAGGCAACCTCTTAGTGGAATACATAAAAAAAGAAAAATTATAATATATATATTTTTTTATCATTCTTTCCAAAAGAAAAAAGGCCTCTAACGCTAATGGCACGCATACCAGAGGCTAACTGCCTACGAAAACAGGCACAGAAGCACTGAAAGAGGATTTCACCCATCTAATGAACACACTAGACTAGACAAATATCAAGATGTATCCATCAGTGGACCAATTGCATGCTTTTGCAGAGGACAAGAAGCCTTCAGACATTAAGCACCCCCCACAGCCCAAATGGAATGATAAAAAAAAACTATATATAAATATATATATATATTCTACTTTTTATTTTATTTTTGTCGACTAATTGCACATTTTGGCCAATCATAGTCGACTATCCAAATCCTTAGTCAGGGACAGCCCTAGAAATTATATTAAAAAAAAATCTACACATAATTTAAACATTCAATCCAAATAACCTAAGTTAGTCTAGCATTGGCAGTGCCACTTTAACCCCTAATTGCTGCGAGCGTGAATGGAGAGGACACTGGCGCCGTTTGTTTTGCCACCCCTACCCGTATTGGTCAACAGGACCTCTCGTCAGCCTGGACTCTCCTGCCACGCCAGTGGGCCGTCTTTCCTCTCTGCCTCTGCGGCGTCTAGCCAGAGTGTTGTTCCTGCTTTTATACTCCACTCTTGTTTTTACTTGTTGGAGAAGAGAGTGGCATCCGTCTCCAACCATTTCACCTCGCCTGCTAATGTCAGCAAAGGTGTCAGGATGGCTCCTGACAATTGTTCGGACGATACTGAGGCACGTGGTTCTGGTTGGGTTGTGCTCGTGCTCCATCATCTGATCCACCAAAGCGTTCACAAAGGCCCTTCTCTCATCTGGCTTTGGTCTCTGTTCTTTTTCCACTGCACGTTGAATGGCTGTTGACATCCGGTTCCAGTTGACACAAAAGTCTACATGCCATGCGCTGCCAGGCTGTGAAGAGTTTGGAGTGCTTGGGGGGCTGCACAACAGAGAGTGCGTGAATGATTGCATAGAGGTGTTCGGAGAGGACAGAGTGTTCACAGAGCTCGTTGTTGGGGAACTTGAAGCAATTGGATGTGTTGGGGAACTTGAAGCAATTGGATGGGGAGGGAGCACCTCCATATTAAGGGTTACTAACCCTAGAAGGGACAAAAACAGTTATGCCAATGTTCCAAGGGCATAGTTCCAAGTGTCACGCAAGTCTAAATATGAATTTACCTTTCTTAAGACCATCCATCAGCTTCCGACACTGGATTGGTTTGAGGTGTCGGACCAGATCCACCCTCTCCATTAAGGCCAGATCTTCGACACTCTCCACTCCAAGATCCTCAAGTAGGGTGGTCAGTAAGTCATCAGGGAGGCCCGGTAAATATGACCAAACTGCTTCCTTTATAGCTTCCATTACCTAGTCTCATTGATTAGGGTCAATCATGAATCAGTTTGTGCATATTCCCTACTTGTCTGTTTGCAGTGCACTATATGCGGTTAACTGCCAACATGTGCTCGCTATACAATCAACAATACAAAATCAACTATCTTAAGGTTACTTGATATCCTGCTCCACTTACGTCTGTCCTCACGTCTGTCATATCCTCCCTTTCCTGTTTAAACTGCTCCTGGAAAAGAATGTTGGAGCGCAATAAGCATCTGATCGTGCACGTTGTATGCTGGAAGAGGATAGTAGTCCAGTACATCTTTGTGCTTAATGCACACGTAATCCTCTTGGGCCACTCCTAAGTCACAGTACACACCCATGTCAATCAACTTCACACAAATGTGTTTCTCTGAGACAAAGTGGACAGAGTTTTGGGCAACAATGACCAGCATAATCTTCCCCATGTGAAGTCCTTCATCACTGTTCCCAAACAAGATGAACATCCCCTTTCTGTAGTCTGTGCCTTTGACTGTAACATTGTTACAAGCCACTGCAGACTGAGACTCAAATTGACAACTGGCTACAGATGCCCTGATCTTGTTGTTGTAATCATCCAAATAAAAGGCAGTCCCCTTCTCTACCTGTATAACAGGAGGAAACAAGTTTCCCGCACTCAGGTAGGCCTGGAGGAGTTGGTGTCTCTCTGCTAGTGTTTTGCACAGATTTTTGAAATTGTGCAATTTTCTGGCACACTGTTTGAAAAAAGTGTGTTTGCTTTCAAACCGCAGAGTCCACAGGCGAATAAGTGGGCCAAAGTGGATGATTAGATCTGGATAATGGCCAATATAGTGATGCTTTGGCCTCAGGGGGGCATTGGGGAAGAGCCTTTTCCTGTTGCATATGTACTCCTCTGTGATGACTTTCAGATATGCTACCTGGCCTTCTGTAATGACTGGTGCACAGATAAGCTCAACCATCTCTCTCAGCTGCAAAATGAGCTGCCACACCTCATTGTCACAGGGATCTTTAATCCTGCCACCCACCAAGAGAGGGAGTAATCTAAGGAAACACCAGTTTTGAACTGCATGCCCACTTAGTTTGTCACTGCTGGGAGAGAGGTCTGCTGGTTTGTCCCTACCATCGTTCCCTTCATATCGGAACTTGTTTTTGCACCGATTTAACTGCAGGTAAGTAAAATGATTCTCCTGGACTAAATGGCGAATATATAAAGGAAGGTCATAAGCCATGACTCCCTCAAATAAATCATGGCCTAGACATGGTGGGAGGCCAGGCTGGCAAACATGGAAATGAGAAAGCTGGTTGAAAGGAGAGTCAAACTTGATACCGCATACAGAGTCTGTGGTACTAGTTTCCAGGTCTTGCAAATTACTTGTGTATGATTGGACCGTTCTTGTGGCACCACACAACACTGGATTCTTCACAAAATCCTCTCTCTGTACCTGACAGTAGCGACAAAAATATTTAGATCGACTGAAGTTTTCTAAAAATCCCCCAATAGAATGGGATCCTAAGTTGTCTCCTGCAATGGCAACCAAAGAGCCCTTTAGTACAGTGCCATCAGATATGACTACACCTCTCTCCTCCAGGATTTTGAGGTCCTCAATCAGATGTGCAAAACCCTTTTTTAGCCCAAAATACTTAAAGTCCTGCTCCCTACATAAGAGAACAAGTTGCATTTGATCTATAGAAGATCTATTGTGAGGCAAGATGTCAGTCAGGGTTAGGTAAACAGCTAAGACCTTGTGCTTTTTCTTCCCTGAGCCCAGTGGATTAACAACCTCGAAGGCATCTTGGTACAGTATCAAACCAAGTGAGGAAGGGTCAGCTTTCAACATTGGATTACTTTGAAATCCTTCTCCATCCTTGACATCCTGATAGACAGCATCAGTAGATTGCTGCAAACGTGTCATGTTATACTGTTCTCGTAGAGACTCGTTTTTGAACAGTGTCACCAATGTCTCATGTATAGGTACATACTGAGCAAAGCATTCTTTGTCATTTTCATCATTGCCCAAGAGCAAAGGCACGGGATGAACATGGTTGAAACACTCTTTAAAAGCAGACTTCCTCTTTGTATCTGTACTGAGTCTTCCCTTGTTAAAAAGTGTGAGTAGATCATCTCTGTTCACTTCATCAACCATGCTGCTTATAGTGGCCTGAGGGATTCCAAGTTTCTTCAATTTCTCACTCAGAATGTTAAGTGTATGAGACAGGCCAAGTTCATGAGCAATTTGAAAGTCCTCAATAATGGTTTGTATGGTGCTTGCCGGTAAGAGTAGCTTAGATTGCAATTTCAAATAGAAAAGTGTAAGGTTATGTAAAAAAAGGGTTTCGTCCACAGCTAATGGCACTTCTGGTTCATCATGTTCACCAGCAGCTTCTGAATACGTCTGACTGGGTTCTGGCAATGACTCTGTAGACTTGTCTAGTACCAAGTCATCTAAAACTGAATCCTTGTGTTTCCTGGAAATATGTGAAGCAAAAGTCATTACGTTTGTGAACCTGCAATCACAACCTCTAAATGGACATGGCGATTCCATTCCTCCCTTTATGTGTGTCTTCAAATGCTTGATAAGAGAGGCTAAAGTGTCACACTTAAATGCACAAGCCTCAAGCACACATTTCAAGGATGTGTCAGGTGGTAGAGCCGATCTGGGTCTAGGCGGCTGACCAGCTTGCAGGTAGCACCTATGCAGCCTATATATATGAGATCTCAGTGCTGCGTGTTTTCTGAACCTCTGTGAGCAGTCAGGTATCCCGCACTGATAACGATAATTGGGGGCGTTACTGTGGAGCTGCGTGTGCTGGACAAAGGTATGCACACTCTCAGACACATGCTGACATCGAATATATTTACAGTGGAACATTGTTGTGCGTGCTATAGTTACCTACCCAATCATTACATCTGCCTCACACTGAACACTGGTTAGCCTGGCTGCCTCACTGAACAAGATGCCACTGAACAGGATACTGTATGTTAAAGACCTCTCTGATGACCTAGAAAAAAGGAAACCAGAGAAAGGAGAGATTACAGTTTGCATGCAGATTATGAACGTATACTATAGGCTAATCTCAGGTGTACTGCACAGGAAACAAATAGTCTATAAACTACGATCTGTGTTGCATATAGGCCTACCTATACAACCAAGAAGCAATCCGTGCATGGATCTGGGGAGACGTCAGTGCAGATTACTGTCCTGTACGCCTTGTCGGCCGGAAAGATTCAGGCAGGCAATCAGTAGGCAGGCCCTAGGACAAGGGAGGGAGGCAAGAGGAAAGAAAAAAAACACAGGGAACGACGCATAAATTCATGTCAAACAGTACTGGATGAGGTGATTAATCTCAGGTGTACTGCACAGGAAACAAATATAGTCTATAAACTACGATCTGTGTTGCATATAGGCCTACCTATACAACCAGGAAGCAATCCGTGCATGGATCTGGGGAGACGTCAGTGCAGATTACTGTCCTGTACGCCTTGTCGGCCGGAAAGATTCAGGCAGGCAATCAGTTGGCAGGCCCTAGGACAAGGGAGGGAGGCAAGAGGAAAGAAAAAAAACACAGGGAACGACGCATAAATTCATGTCACACAGTACTGGATGAGGTGATTAATCTCAGGTGTACTGCACAGGAAACAAATAGTCTATAAATTAGTATTGTTTGTCTAGCAGTGTCGAGCTTGAGTGTTATACTCCGAGTACATACTGTAGTATAGACAGCATAGTTGGTGGTAGTATAGACATGGTAGCATAATAGTAAAATTCAGTAAGACAGTTATTATTAGTTAAAATTCTGATATTGAAGAAGTTTTGGTTGATAAAGTGGGCAGTTTATCCTGTGCTGAAAAGTCTCCATTCCAATAGAGAGAGTATATATTTGAGTGTTTATTTGATTGATTTGGCCTTTTATTTATTACGTTTCCACAGTTATTTCCTCATACTTTATTAACATTTTGTACATAATACAAGTTCATGTTAAAATGATGACACAAAAAGCCAGACCGAGGGCTTGTTTCATAAACAAACTGAACTTTCTTTTGCCTGCCTATACTGTATTTGTTTGGTGGAAACCTGATCATAAAGTAAAGAAAAAAAAAAAAGAAAAAGTAGTGTGCTATTTTTGTAGTGTAGCTTGCTACATTTATCTGGGGATAGCTTCCATTGTAGTTGAGCTATATTTAATCGAGTGTAACTAGTGTAGCTTACTACATTTTCCAAGTAGCTTGCCCATCACTGGCTAAATGCTGCATGTAGCTAGTTAGCTGAACTGAAGCTATATAGGTAGCCAGGTAGCTAAATGGCTGGCTATACTATAGCTCCAGTTCAGAACAACACTTTTTCACTGGTAGTTTGTGGAAATGAACCAACTTTCCTCTCTTTCACACGGTAAAATTAGTTTGAACAGCCAGGAGCAATATAAAAAAAAAACACAGTGGTCCCGTTGTTTGGTAGGCAACGTTGCATTACCCAACAGAGGTCAGACATAGCTAACAGCTAACATTAGCAGCAAGCACGCATAACGTGTAAAAACGCATAACCATGTAAAAAACGAACACAGCACTACTCCGCTGGCGTTTGCAATCGAAATCATAGATACAGAATAATATCCACCATCGACTTTATCATGCACTATATACTCACGTTTTATTGTCGATTAACGATGCAGAGACACAGCACACGCTGATACAACAATGGAGGAAGGTTGCAGGTATTCTGGGAGGCAAGGTACAGGTGTAGTGCATTCTGGGAGGCGCCCGCCCAGGAAGCTGGTGTGTGTGCAGGCAGCCTAGACAAGTCTCAACATGTCTCCTAATCATGCATTATATAGTGGCCCCCAATACGCAGGTGCAGAACGGGTACTGATTGATTGATTGATTGATTGATTGATTGAAAACTTTATTAACAGATTGCAGAATGGGTACAATACAGTACAGCTCAATACACACAATTGTTAAGGGGATGCAGACCAGAGAAAGACTTTCGTCTTGTTTACATCAGGGTCCCCCATTTTCAATTCATCCGGACATACATCGTCATCATCATTTATTTATTCGTACATGGAATTACCACAGTCCAACAGTACATATAATTCACCAAATACCATGGCCGAAAGGAACAGGAAGAAGACCAACACAACCAAATTAAATCAACATAAATAAACCCATTTTGTGTATCTATCAGCAAACTACATATTTCGGTTCATTCATTTACACACACACACACACACACATACATGACATACAGACAGTACTGCTACATCTATACATTTATGAAACCGTACATTAGGTGGGGTGGGGTGGGGGGGGGGCTGTACATTGGAGGTGGTTGGGTGGGTGGGGTGGGGGGGTTGGGTAGGTTGGGTATAGGAGGGGTGGGTGGACACTGTACAACTGTATACAAGCACATTGGAATATTGACAAAACCATGTTTGGTAATTTACTGTACATTGGAGGGGGTTGGGTTAGGACATTTACAGGGGCCAGTTTCGAATTGCAGTCTCCCGTATAGGTGTTCTTTGAGAGTGGTTTTGAAAGTGGGTAGTGATTCACATTCCTTTACAGCTTAGGGCGTTCCACATTGATGTGGCATAATTGCGAAACATGTTTAGTCCCTGATTGAGCCGAATCTGGGTACCAGGCCCATTGCATGTTGATGTACTCTGTCGTCTCTAAGCCATCCTAGGTTGTCAAAGTAGGCAGGGGTGAGGTGGGTTCTAGGAGTAAGGTCAAGCATGTAGTCTGACCAGTTTGTTTTGAGATGTTTGTGTAGCAGGGTGGATTATCCCTATGAACTTTCACCAGGTAGGGGGAACGCAGCATGCAGATCTGAGTCCAACTGAATCCCTGACTTTAGTGCAGGAGTAGAGTGGAGCTTTAGCAGAGTGGTGGATGGGGCCTATAGGATTTACTAACCTAGGGGTAGTGAGCTGGTCCTTCTTGCCCTCCAGGGCGACTCGCAGTAATTCCCCACACACCCACACTTCTCCTAATACTACCCGCACCCTCCCACACCTGGTGGCAGTAGTGATAGATGATATACTTTCTCCCCAAAGCAGTACCTTTCCTTGCTGATGAGCAGAGACCTGTCCCAATGATATAGGCTCCCCTGTTAGGGAAGTTTAGGCTGCAGAGAACTATGATGGTCCAGTTCTACACTGCCATCATCCAGTCCATCCTCACCCTCTCCATCATCACCTGGTTCCCTGCAGCCACGGTCAGGGACAAGGCTGCAGCGGGTGATACGATCAGCGGAGAGTGTGATCGGCTGCCCCCTTCCCTCCCTCGAGTCCCTACATTCCTCCAGGGCCTTGAGGAGGGCGAGGAAGATCATGGCAGACCCCGCCCACCCGGGTCACGACCTCTTCACCATGCTTTTCACCCTAGCAACCACCTAGAAACACCCTAGCAACCACATATAACACCCTAGCAACCACCTAGAAACACCCTAGCAACCACTTATAACACCCTAGCAACCACCTAGAAACACCCTAGCAACCACATATAACACCCTAGCAACCACCTAGAAACAACCTAGCAACCATATATAACACCCTAGCAACCACCTAGAAACACCCTAGCAACCACTTATAACACCCTAGCAACCACCTAGAAACACCCTAGCAACCGCTTATAACACCCTAGCAACCACCTAGAAACACCCTAGCAACCACTTATAACACCCTAGCAACCACCTAGAAACACCCTAGCAACCACTTATAACACCCTAGCAACCACCTAGAAACACCCTAGCAACCACCCATAACACCCTAGCAACCACCTAGAAACACCCTAGCAACCACCTAGAAACACCCTAGCAACCACTTATAACACCCTAGCAACCACCTAGAAACACCCTAGCAACCACCCATAACACCCTAGCAACCACCTAGAAACACCCTAGCAACCACCTAGAAACACCCTAGCAACCACTTATAACACCCTAGCAACCACCTAGAAACACCCTAGCAACCACCCATAACACCCTAGCAACCACCTAGAAACACCCTAGCAACCACCTAGAAACACCCTAGCAACCACTTATAACACCCTAGCAACCATAGAAACACCCTAGCAACCACCTAGACACACCCTAGCAACCAGCTATAACACCCTAGCAACCACCTAGAAACACCCTAGCAACCACTTATAACACCCTAGCAACCATAGAAACACCCTAGCAACCACTTATAACACCCTAGCAACCACCTAGAAACAACCTAGCAACCATATATAACACCCTAGCAACCACCTAGAAACACCCTAGCAACCACTTATAACACCCTAGCAACCATAGAAACACCCTAGCAACCACTTATAACACCCTAGCAACCACCTAGAAACAACCTAGCAACCATATATAACACCCTAGCAACCACCTAGAAACACCCTAGCAACCACTTATAACACCCTAGCAACCACCTAGAAACACCCTAGCAACCACTTATAACACCCTAGCAACCACCTAGAAACACCCTAGCAACCATATATAACACCCTAGCAACCACCTAGAAACACCCTAGCAACCACTTATAACACCCTAGCAACCACCTAGAAACACCCTAGCAACCACTTATAACACCCTAGCAACCACCTAGAAACACCCTAGCAACCACTTATAACACCCTAGCAACCATAGAAACACCCTAGCAACCACTTATAACACCCTAGCAACCACCTAGAAACACCCTAGCAACCACCCATAACACCCTAGCAACCACCTAGAAACACCCTAGCAACCACTTATAACACCTTATTGTGAAATAAGAATAATATAATGTGATATGTTGATATGCTATTGTGAGATTACAACATCTGATGTGATATGACAGAGAAAGACTTTTGTCTTGTTTTTTTTAATAAAATTACAATATATTATTGTGAAATAATAAATAAATTATGTGAAATATTCATATGCTACTGTGAGATTAAAAAATTTGATGTGATATTACAGAGGATTTTGATTGCAATATTTTATTGTGAAATAATAAATAAATTATGTGAAATATTCATATGCTACTGTGAGATTACAACATCTGATGTGATATTACAGAGGATTTTGATTGCGGTATCTTATTGTGAAATAAGAATAATATAATGTGATATGTTGATATGCTATTGTGAGATTACAACATCTGATGTGATATTACAGAGAAAGACTTTCGTCTTGTTTTGTATAAAATTACAATATTCTATTGTGAAATAAGAATAATATAATGTGATATGTTGATATGCTACTGTGAGATTACAACATCTGATGTGATATTACAGTGGATTTTGATTGCAATATTTTATTGTGAAATAATAAATAAATTACGTGAAATATTCATATGCTACTGTGAGATTACAACATCTGATGTGATATTACAGAGGATTTTGATTGCGGTATCTTATTGTGAAATAAGAATAATATAATGTGATATGTTGATATGCTATTGTGAGATTACAACATCTGATGTGATATTACAGAGAAAAACTTTCGTCTTGTTTTGTATAAAATTACAATATTTGATTGTGAAATAAGAATAATATAATGTGATAAATTGATATGCTATTGTGAGATTACAACATCTGATGTGATATTACAGAGAAACACTTTCGTCTTGTTTTGTATAAAATTGCAATATCTTATTGTGAAATAAGAATAATATAATGTGATATGTTGATATGCTACTGTGAGATTACAACATCCGATGTGATATTACAGTGGATTTTGATTGCAATATTCTATTGTGAAATAATAAATAAATTACGTGAAATATTCATATGCTACTGTGAGATTACAACATCTGATGTGATATTACAGAGGATTTTGATTGCGGTATCTTATTGTGAAATAAGAATAATATAATGTGATATGTTGGTATGCTATTGTGAGATTACAACATCTGATGTGATATTACAGAGGATTTTGATTGCGGTATTTTATTGTGAAATAAGAATAATATAATGTGAAATCAAAAGATACTGTCTTTTTTACATGTATTTGTTGGGATATTACAGGAGGCCTTAATTACAATATGTTACTGTAAGATAATACTGTTAAATGTTGTGAAATGCTGGTTACTTTTTACAGTGTATATATGATTGCTATATATGATTGCAGCCAAAACTACCCTTGTTCCGCTTAACACCATTTACAATCGTATATGCAGATTTGTTCTTGGCTGTTCATACAACACTCATCACTGTATCATGTATGAAAATCTCAACTTCCCTTCTCCCACAATAAGAAGGCAACAACATTGGTTACAGTTTATTTTTAAATGTATTTACTTTAATTATCCTCATTACCTTAAACAGTATATGGTACCTTTCACTTCTAATTATCAACTTCGTCATTGTACTCAACACTTTTTTTCTGTTCCAAAAACCTTTAAATCAGCTGGTAAAAAAATCTTTTATGTTTAAAGCTCCATCCGACTGGAACAATCTACCTGTCCACATCCGATCAACATCATCTTTTAAATTGTTTAAAAATATGTTGTCCTCTCATGGTGAGACTATCTGCCTATGCTTTGAACCTCAATAGAATAATATTAGATAGATTAAACATAGCTGGTGTTACAGTTCATGTTCTTGTCGTTGTGTTGTTGTTGCTGATATACTGTTGTATGCTTTTTATCTTTGGATTACTTTATTTTCTTGGCTGGCGTTGCTTACTCTGTTGTTTTGTTGTTTTTGTTTCTGTTTTGTTTTGTCTAGTTTTTTTGTTTGTTATTTGTTGTTTGTTGTTTTTGTTATATATTATTGTCAAATAACTCTGTATTGTCTTTGCGGACCCCCTTGAAAACGAGATGGTTTCATCTCAAGGGGTTATTCCCAATAAAGAAATTTCAACACATCTTTTTTTTTTCTTTTTTTTTATTATTGCAAAACAAAAATTATTAAAAGTCAGTACTCAACACATAATCATTATGAAACTAACAGACAAGGTGGCTAAAATGACATGCAAGTACAGAACAGAAAAAAAAAAAAAAGTCTATAATAATATTTTAACGTATATAGTGTATATCCAACGAAATTACCAATTATACAAATGCCTTATACAGGATATACCCCTAATACCTATTTTCTAAAACCCTACACACATATGCTCCAGCTCGAACCCCCCCCTCCCGGACCCCTCCTTGGATAGTACCTCCATTATCCCTCACTCTAACCAGACACTACCATTATAAGCTAGCTTTTATTCTCTCCACCACTTCTAACCACATTGACATTTTGGATTCGTTGAGACCCAGAATTCTTGCTGTAGATATTTCTTGATAAATCACATCGAGATATGTAAGAGACCAAACCTTCCTGCACATTTTTTCCGGTTGAAACCAGCGTGATGCGATCAGTTTTTTAGCTACTGTGATACCCGATAAAACCAATCTCTTTAGCTGTGGATTTACTGCAAACTCAAAAACATCATTCAATAGTAATACAGAGGGGTGTACTGGTATATTCCAAGATACGAGTTTTGATAATTGATGGGTCACATCTTTCCAGAATGCCTTAACTGGTGGGCAGTCCCAATACATGTGCATAAATGTCCCTTCGTCTCCATTTGTACATTGGGAGCATTTTGAGTCTTGTTTAAGGCCCATTCTGTTCAGTCTTACAGGAGTCAAGTATGTCCTGTGAATATAGTTAAGATTGATTTGTTGATGGTCCGGGTTCCTTGATGTAAGACGGACATTTGCCCATGCTTCTTGCCAATCAAAGTCACTTTCCAGGTCTGGTATATCCCTCCTCCAGACAGAGTCTAGTTGGAGGGTTTCATACGAGGACGTTAGTAATTGATAATAAAAACCTGATACAAAACCTCTCAATGTATCTCTTTCATAGAAGAATTTGTGGTATCTGTGGTGTTCAACTGGTATGTCTAATGGAACACCGTGAGACCTCAAACATAGGCGTAACTGTATGTAAAAAAGCCATGTGGACTCGGTGAGGTTAAACTTTGTGCATATTTCTCCATAACTACAAAAACCCTGGTTATTATAAATATCCCCTAATGAGTGTATGCCTTGCTCTTCCCATATAGGGAATCTTATAGGACGTTTTTCCATTAAGAGTGCATTGTTATTGAATATGGGAGTATGATTATGCCATTTTTGAGGGTTAGGATATTTTTTTTGTGTTTCACGCCATATCCGGATTGCATGGGTAATTATGGGGCCAAATTTCCGCTCACAGTGCTTGATTGGTAGTTTAGTGTGTGCTATGTCCTTCAGTCTATGTGGGGCTACTATGTTTTCTTCCAATTTTCTCCAGGATGCCAATGCCTGGGGATCAAACCATATTGTCAATGGTCTTAATGTGTATGCCTTAAAATATTGGAAAAAATCTGGAACTGCCAAGCCACCGTCTGCTTTATTTCTCTGTGCGGTGGATCTTTTTATGCGAGGTGGTTTGTTATTCCAAATAAATATGTATGTGGAGGAGTGTAATCTTTTCCAGTAACCCTCTGGAGGGGGTAACGGTAGCATTGAACTGATGAAGTTGATTCTTGGTAGTACATCCATCTTAACTATTGATACCCTTGCCTGTAGTTTTTAAGTTTTGCCCACCTGTCCAGGTCGTCTTTGATTTTGTTCTGTATTTTTGTGTAATTGTGCTTCACCGTTTGTCTTATGGTGGGAAATATTTCCACACCCAAGCATCTAAAATGTTTTACCATGGGTATCTCACCTGGGAGGGTTGTGTCTTTTTTTGCATGGGTGTTAAGTGGAAGGAAAGCCGACTTCGGCCAATTTATTTTAAATCCCGATAAATCACCAAAGTTCTCTATCAACTTGAGTAGATGAGGCAATGTGGTGTTGGGGCTTTGCATGAACAATATTACGTCATCCGCATATAAACTAATTTTATGTTGTGTGCCCTTGATTACGATTGGTTCTATGTATTGGGATTGTCTTATATATTGTGCTAAAGGCTCTAATGATAGATCGAATAGTCCGGGACTAAGAGGGCAACCCTGTCTGGCTGAGCGTGATACCGGAAAGATTTTGGAGATGAATGTACCTGTTGTAATCATGGCCGATGGGTCTTTGTATAATACTTTAATCATATCAATGAATCCTTTTCCTAACCCCATCCTTTCTAATACTGCCCATAGAAACGACCATTCCAGCCTGTCAAATGCTTTCATAGCATCCAGGGACAGCATCGCCTTAGGTATGGTGTCCTCTTTGTCTGCATCTAGTACGTGCAGTATTCGTCTTATGTTATCATTGATCAGGCGACCTCTTATGAAGCCAGTTTGGTCCGGATGAACTAAAGACGTCATATGCTTTTGTAATCTGATGGCTAATACCTTAGAGTACAGTTTGACATCGGTTCCGAGGAGGCTTAAGGGTCTGTAACTACCGCACTCGGTGGGGTCTTTGTCTTTTTTGAGAAGGACTGAAATGAGTGCAATATTGTCGTGTTTATGGAAGCTCCCCTCCTTGACTGAGTATAAGATCATATTTAGTAATAAGGGTCCAAATATGTCCCAACAAGAAAGGTACATTTCTGATGGGATACCGTCTCTTCCAGGAGCCTTACCATTTTTCATTTCGGATATGGCCTTCTTGAGTTCCTCTAATGTGATCGGTGCTTCTAACTGTTTAGCGTCGTCCTCCGAAAGTTTAGGGAGAATAATTTGATTAAGATATGTGTCCAATTTGTTTTGATCAAAGGTCGTTTCTGATTTATATAAGTCGGAGTAGAATTCTTTGAATGTATCGTTTATTATTTTGGGGTCTGTTACAAGTACTTGTTGTTTTCTAATGTTTCAAGTTTCAAGTTTCTTTAATAGTTGTCATACAGAAGTACAGAATACTTTCATACAAAATGCTTCTTACTGTTACGCTCCAGAGACTGTGCTAGACAAGATAGTATCAAATAACATAGTATAGCATGTAATTTAGAAGAAGAAAATGAGGTCACAGTGTTCGGTATAGACATATGTACAATGTTCTGAGTTACCATATAATATACAATACTATGCAGTGTACTAATGTACAGTACTATATAGTGCAAAGCAGAAATGGGATGAGGTACAATTTAGGTACAATTTACAGTAAGGTGTACGAGTTGTAGTGCAATCCTTCATCAATAAATATAAAGTGTGGGGAGTGGGTGCTACAGTGTGTTTGTTTAAAGTGGGTGTGTGCTATAAAGTGTGTGGAGTGGGTGCTACAGTGTGTCTGTTTAAAGTGAGTGTGTGCGTGTGGATGTGTGTGCTATGTGCGTTTGGTGGTTGTTGTTGTGTAGTGTTCATTGTTCGTTTAGCAGTCTGATGGCCTGGGGATAGAAGCTTCTTCTGAGTCTTTCTGTGCTCGCCTTGAGACTCCGGTATCGCTTGCCTGACCGCAGCAGTTCAAAGAGGCAGTTGTTCGGGTGACTGGAGTCTTTAATGATTCTCTTAGCCTTGCCCTTGCAACGCTTGTTGTAAATGTTCTGGAGGGTGGGGAGCCCCCCTCCAATTGTGCGTTCGGCTGAACGTGTCACTCTTTGTAGTCTGCTTCGGTCTTGTGCAGTGCTATTCCCAAACCAGGAGGTGATGTTGCCAGTCAAGATGCTCTCTATTGTACATGAGTAGAAGTTCTTAAGGATCTTCTGACTGACTTGGAACTTCCTTAGGCGCCTGAGGAAGTAGAGGCGTTGTCGTGCCTTCTTCACAACACTGTCAATGTGTGTGGTCCATGTCAAGTCCTCGGATATGTAGGCTCCGAGGTACTTAAAGCTGTTGACTCTCTCAACCGGTGCCCCGTCGATGCTGAGGGGGCTGTAGTCCTTGACCCCCAACCTCCTGAAGTCCACAATCATCTCCTTTGTTTTGCTGACGTTCAGGGAGAGGCTGTTTTCCTGGCACCATCCCGCCAGGACCTTGACCTCTTCCAGGTAGGCCCTCTCGTCGTTGGCAGAGATCAGGCCCACCACCACTGTGTCGTCAGCAAATTTGATGATTGTATTGCTACTCCGCTGAGCCACACAGTCGTGTGTGTACAGGGAGTAGAGGAGGGGACTCAGAACACAGCCCTGGGGGGCCCCTATGTTGAGGGTGATGGATGAGGAGGTGCAGTTGCCTGCTCTCACCACCTGGGGTCTGCCAGTCAGGAAGTCCAAGACCCACTGGCAGAGGTCATAGTTCAAGCCCAGGTCCCTGAGCTTGGCTATGAGTATGGAGGGGACTATGGTATTGAATGCCGAGCTGTAGTCGATGAATAGCATTCTCACATAGTTCCCCTGCCTCTTGTCCAGGTGTGATGCTGCTGTGTGCAGCACATGGGCTATGGCGTCCTCCGTGGACCTGTTGGGGCGGTATGCAAATTGCAGGGGGTCCATGTTGATGGGGAGGGAGGAGCAGATGTAGCCCTTTACTAGCTTCTCAAAGCACTTCATGGCTATGGAGGTGAGAGCTACAGGGCGGTAGTCGTTGAGGCAAGCAGGCTTGGATTTTTTGGGTACAGGGATAATAGTGGACTTCTTCAGGCAGGTGGGGATGACAGCCTGTTCTAAGGACAGGTTAAATATGTCAGTGAATACCGGGGCTAGTTGGTCGGCACAGACTTTTAGGACGCGGCCGGGGATGCCGTCCGGACCTGCTGCCTTCCTGATATTCACTTTTTTAAAGGTCCGCCTCACCTCATGCTCTGTTACCCTGAACACTGAGTCTCCATCAGCAGCAGACCCCCCCCCCCCCCCCCCCCCCATTGCCGTGGCTTGTGGGCTGGTGTTGTTATTACCAGCATCAAACCTCGCATAGAAGGTATTGAGGTCATTTGCTAAGGAGATGTCACTGTTCAGTTTGAGGGAGGCGCCTTTGTAGTCTGTCATCGTTTTGAGCCCCTGCCACATAGCTCTAGAGTCAGCTTGTTCAAACTGGAGTTCAATTTTATCCCTGTAGCGCCGTTTGGCCTCTGTCACTGTCCTCCTTACGTTGTATCGCGCCACCTTGTGGTCATTCATGTTGCCTGCCACTAGGCCGTCGTTGTATGCTTTGGTGCGCTCTCTCAGAGCTTCACGGACGGATTTGTCTACCCAGGGTTTTTGATTTGGGTAAACTCTCATTTTGGTAGTGGGGATTGTTTCTTCCACCAAAGTACAAACATAGTCCAGCACTGTCTCCGTGTAGACATTAATGTTATCTGTGTCGCGGAACACGTTCCAGTCTGTGCAGTCAAACGCAGCCTGGAGCGTCTCCTCTGACGTCAAATCCCATTTCTGCACCTCTCGCGAGACTACAGGAGTGCTTTTGATTCTCTGTTTGTACTTTGGTGAAAGGAAAATGGACGCGTGATCTGATTTACCAAAGCCACTATCAGAATGAGCCTTGTAGCCACCCTTAAATTGCGTGTAACAGTGATCTAGGATGTTACCGCCTCTGGTGTTGCAAGTCACATGCTGATAGAAGTCAGGTAATACCTTTCTCAGATTGGCGCTATTGAAATCACCCAGCACTAAAATGGCGGCGTTAACGTTCGCCGCTTGTATTCTATTTACCTCGTTGTGGAGTCTGGAGAGCGTGACGTTGTTACTGGCTTGCGGTGGAATATACACTCCGATCAGGACGATCGCCGTTAACTCCCTCGGGAGGAAGAAAGGACGACACTTGATGGTTATATATTCCAGGTCTGGGCAGCAGTGGTTGGATAATTCCTTCACGTTAGTTGGATCGCTCCAATTGTTGTTAAACATGAAGGCGATACCTCCTCCACGTTGTTTGCCGGACAATGCTGATCTGTCCTTGCGGTGGATGAAGAAGTGTTCGGCCGGTTGGATAGCGTGGTCTGGGACGTCCGGCGTCAGCCACGTTTCGGTGAAGCAGAGAACGTTGCAGTCTCTAACGTCCCTTTGGTATTGAATCCTTGCTCGGATATCGTCCAGTTTATTGTCAATTGATTGTACATTGGCTAGCAATATACTGGGTAATGGCGTTCGGTGTCGTCTGGATCTCAGCCTGTTACGGATCCCAGCTCTCTTCCCACGCCGTCTGGTTCCTTTGTTCCTGGGGTCGGGATCTGGTCCCATTTTCCTGAGAATCTCCACAGGCCATTGTTGCGGTTCGGAAAGCTGATCCAGTGAGTAATCCAATCGGTAAGTTTCCCGTAATCCGATGTCTATAAGTGACTGACGGTCATACACATTAAATGCACCTACTGTTGGTACAGACAAAACTCTTAAAACTATAAATATTAACAAAAGTAAGCACAATCTCGACGGAGCGAACAGAAAGGCAGCCGGTCGGAGCAGCGCCATCTCTCATTATTCCAATGGCAGTTATATCTGCAAATTTTGCATTAATTCTTAATCGCATGGCTAATAGGTGACTAGGTTTAGAACCTTGGGAGTACTGCTGTTGTCTTGTGCTGCGTATTTGCATTTCCGATTTTTGTCTGTATATGGCATTGATCTCTGTTTTTAGTACGTTAACTTGATTTTCTAGTCTAGTTGAGTTGTTGTATTTGAAAGAATTAAATAACGTTGAGTAAAGCGTTTCCAGTTCAGACAGTTTTGTGCATTGATTCTTGCGCAATATGGAGGAAAATCTATCCGTGAAATCCTTGATCATACCCTTTACCGACATCCATATTATTCTGGGGTCTTGCACCGCGTTTGCATTCTCCCGTAGGAATACTGTGAGAGCTTCTTTGAGTTGTGTAATGAATTCCTTGTTGTTAAGCAGCATCGTATTAAAACGCCATCTTGGGGCCCGGGAAGATAGTATACCAAATGTTGCTTTTAGGAGTAAATAACAGTGATCTGAAAGCGCATTGGGTATCATTTCCACTTCATATTTATCAAATAGTCTCGGGGATGCAAAGACATAATCAATTCTGGATAATGTGTTATGTCTCGCCGATCGACAGGAGTACTTTCGGGTCGTGGGATTAAGTGAACGCCATAAATCATTTACCCCTGTAGTCTTTGACCAATCTTTTAATGCTTTAGATGCATTTTTTTGTTCGCTGGAAAAGGCGAGGTAAGATTTGTCCATCCTTGGATTCCAAATGGCATTAAAATCCGCACCTATTATAAATGAGTACTCGGGATGGTTTAACATTTCATCGGTTAGTGAAGTGAAGAAACCCTCTTCGTACAAATTTGGGGCATATACCGCTGCCAACGCTATTTTCCTGTTATTGTGTACAATCCTAGCTATAGTTATACGCCCCTCAGCATCCGACCATACCCCCTTTAATTCGATATTTAATTTACGTCTGACGACTATGGCTACACCTCGAGTTCTCGTACCAAAAGAAGAGTGACTAATATTATGGTATGTGTTATCCGCTAACGTATCTATGTCTTCCTCTAAAATGTGCGTTTCGCTTAGTAGAGCCACGTCCACATGTTCTTTTTTCATCAGTGTGAGCACGCTTTTGCGTTTGTGTTGTTTGTTTATCCCACCAGTGTTCCATATCATTATATTCAAACTAGCCATAATCTATGCATGTTTTTGTGTAGTTTTTGGTAATGCTTCTGGAGTGCGAAGCTACAATAGATGTACATAAAATTATTGAGGTCCCGTTGAGAGCCGAGCTTAAAAACATATATATATACAAATAAAAATCCCCTATTTTCCCCTCACCCAGAGAGTCGTACAGGCCTGTGTTACAAAAACACATCCTCCGCGTATGACTCTCTCCCTTAGGCCACCGGATTGCCCAAACTGAGTTTTGTAATCCTAATCTTCCTATGCTAATTGCCATAGGATCTAACATTTTCATTCTAATACAATAGAATGTCGCTTTTGGTCTTGCACCTTCCCTTACTGTAATGAAATATTATGAAAAATGAAAAAAAAGAGAATAAACTTTCATCGACATATTCATTTGAACCCTCTACTAACTTATGTAGGAAACATCAGGAAAAAGGAAAAGATTGTAGAGAAATATTAACACCTTAATATGAAGAACAATGGAAAAGAACAATGTAAGATAAAAGAGAGAGAAAAAAAATTAAAATTAAAAAAAGATAAAAATAAAGAGTGAGAGATAGAATAATACTCAACGTGAAGAAGCCATTAGAACAGAATTTAGTAATTAGATAAAATAGAAAAACAGCCTTTTAGAGCTACAATGTGCCAATCTCTTCATCAGTGGAGTGATTACTTAAATTGTTAGAATAACCTTGTTGTGCTCATACGTTTAGGTCTGGTTGATTTTTTTAAAGTTTTATTAAGGCCTGATTAAACTTCAGTCAATTGATCATATGCTATGTTTATACACACCGGATGTTAATGTTAGAGTTGCAAGCCTTCGTTGTTATGGTGCATTATATTCTAGAAGGTTGTAGAATACACTAGTACTAATAGACTGTTGTTGTGTTACAGAATGATCTATGTGACCCAGAGCAGTCGAGCGATAAGCCCAGAATCTTCCAGATTGTTCTTATTGTCAATGATATGTTCTTGTCCCCACGGAGACCAGAGGTCTGAAAATATAATGCATTACGAATCGTATTATACACAATACGCATTGGTGTAGACGGCCTGCATATCCTCTGCTACATTTGATGAACACAAATAAAGTCATTCTAATACTGATATACACAGAGAAAGAGAGAGATGAAACGGCTTATCTGTTTTCAGACAGTGTTTCGTTCTGCCTTGGGGGTTCTGCTCCATGTCGATTCCAGTATTCCTCAGCTTCTTTAGGTGTGTGTAATCCAATCCTACGGCTCTCCCTGCCCACGATCGATAACAGCGCCGGGTATGTTAGCCTTGGTCTGAGGCCAGACATGAACAATTTCTGCATCACCTCCTTGTAGGGTAGACGTCGAACGATGGCCTCTTTGCTTAGATCCTCATAGATAAATATTGAGTGTTCACCATGTTTCAGCTTCCCCCGTTGGATGCGAGCAATTTTGATGATGTCATCTCTTATTGCCGTCTTCCGCAGAGTAACAATGATGACTCTTGGCCCGTTGCTTCTTTGCTCCCGAGAACCGATTCTGTAAGCTTGGTCCACTTTCGGCACTGTGTTTAGAAAGTTGTTACCCAAAATCACTGATAGCACTGTTGGAAAGTTGTCGTCTGCGCAATTGACTGCTTCATCAAGTCCTACAATGCGGATGTTATTTCGCCCGTGGTAGCGTTGGGTTTCGAGTAGCCTCTCCATCGCTTCATCTTTAACTTCTTGTATTTTCCTCCGGCATGCCTCTTCCACCCTTTCTATCTCTTTTGTCACCTCTGTCATGCCAATGCTGATGGTGTTCTCGTTCACTTTGACTGCCCGTGTAATATCTGTCACCGTATTCTCCACTGTCGTGATTCGCTCGGACTGTACAGCGACCGCTCTCATAACCTCTTCGAGTTTAGCATCGACGTGTGCTTTGAATTCATCTTTGAGTTCCTCGATGTGTAATTTGAAAGCGACCATCTGTTCTTTCATCAGGGTAGTCAATGAGTTGAAGTCGGGTGTTTCAACACATCTATGGACCTCAATGAATGTATTCCCAGTGTCAGAAATATTGTGTCTATTACTAGGCTTGCTTAAATTGTAATGAAACAGAGGAGAATATGAATTCTGATTTTTCTTTGCATCTTTGACAGTGAATAACACCATGCTAATAATGACCAGACATGAAGAACTGATCGTTCAGTACCTTCTTGAGATCGTGTGTACCAAAAATCTAAGGAAATGAATAAAGGGAAGATGATTAAACAGAAGGTTCTGTAGATACAGTACTGAATTATCCCATCCAGACCAATGCAATTTGAAATATTATTATAGAATATAGAATAGCAGGCTTATAAATTACCTTATTATAGCCAATTTGCACATTTATATATATACATATATTATCTTTCAAATGGATGAGTTCATTTTGGATTTAGTATCACCAGGCGTGCATAAGAACAGATAATGAAATCTACTGTACTTTTTTATTTTGATCAGGGTGCAACAGTTTTGAAACTAATTTAAAATCTAATTGTTGCTGCATGCTAAAAATAGGGAAGAGAAACTAGCTGCGCTTCAATATATGTGAATAACGTTATGTTTTGTGGTTATCCCGAATAATAAAAGTTATAAAAAAAATGCATACAGAAGTATGAAGCTTGAAACCACATAGAGGCTTTCAGGAAGTGTAGTTCTGAAAAATTCCAACCCTGATCCAGAGCAAGCACTGTCCTCTACAAAATGGCAGCAAATTCCTGACATTCAAGTTTTCAAAAAATGGCGACTTTCGCGAACTAAACAAGACCAAATCGAGAATGAAAATCTATCTAAGAGCGAGAGAAGGAGGAACGAGAGCGACCAGACTCTTAGCTAGACGAATCAGAATACAACAGAAACTAAATACAATACACACAATAAAAGACACAAACACAAACCGGTTACTAAGAGAACCAGCTGAAATAGAGAAGACATTTGTAGAATACTATAAGACAATATACACACAACCGAAAGCGGCAGGAGAAGAAGAGATAGAGACATTCTTAGAACATTTTTATTTACCATCGATAGGAAAGGAACAGAACAAAATATTAAATGCAGAGATAACAGAACAGGAAGTGGGAAATGCGATCAGTAAAGCAAAGAACAATAAGTCACCAGGTAGCGACGGATTCCCTTCGGAATTTTACAAAACATTTAGACAGGAACTGAGGCCCATATTAGAGGCAGCATTTAGACACACAATGAAAAAAGGAACAATGCCACCCTCATGGAAAGAAGCCATAATTACTACGATTCCAAAGGAAGGGAAGGATAAGGAACTATGTAGTAGCTTCAGACCAGTGTCCATACTTAATGTAGATTACAAGATGTATACATCGATAATATCCAAAAGATTTGAGACATTTATGCCAGATATTATAGACGAAGACCAGACCGGATTCATTAAAGGAAGAAAAACACAGGACAACATAAGAAAGACAGTGCAGATAGTAGAGGAGATACAAAAAGAAGGAGGAAGTGCAGTACTAGTTAGCCTGGATGCAGAAAAAGCATTCGACACTGTAAGCTGGATATTCCTATATAAAGTATTAGAGAAATTTGGACTAGACAAAAACGTGATGAAAACAATTAGGGCATTATATCAAGAACCAACGGCAAGGATTAAAGTAAATGGCAACTTGACAGACCGGAGCAAACTAGAGAGGGCTACAAGACAGGGCTGTTGTCTTTCGCCGACGCTCTTCATCAATATATTCATCGAACCACTGGCTCAACTAATTAGACAGACCGAGGACATTGTGGGATATTTGTGGATATCCAGAAGAAGAATGTTCTCAGTCAACCGAGGTTTGGATAATAACAAAGTTTATTAACCAAACAGTATAGTACATAGAGAGAATGGCTGAGGGCTTCGCCCCAGGTGATCAGCTGAAATGACCCAGGTAAAAGACCCGGTACGTTGTTGGGAGGAGCCTTATATAGTTAAAAGGGGGGGGAAGGTGGTCCCATTTGATAGGTCAAATGGGGGGGGGGGACACAGGATTGGGGAGAGGGGGGGGGACACAGGATTGGGGAGAAAGGGGAGGGGAATGTCTTACTCAATATATTATTCCACAACATCAAAGGGGTGGAGATAAGGGGAACAGAACATAAATTAGGACTGTTCGCAGATGATGTGATAGTATATATGAGACAACCAGACACAAGCTTCCCGACACTTTAGCTTTACTGACAGAATATGGATATTACTCAGGGTATAGACTTAACGTAACAAAGACACAGACCTTAACATTGAACTACACCCCAATGACAGAGATCAAAGACAAATACAAGATTAAATGGGATATGGACAGGATCAGATACCTAGGAGTGAATATTACAAGAGGGGTGGAGGGACTATATGATGCAAACTATACACAGATTAATCAGAAAATCAAACGAGACCTTAATATATTACCAAGGTTACTATACCTATTTCAGGCTCTACCTATATTAATACCACAAAGCCAGTTCAGGGAATGGAATAAACAGATATCAAGATTCATATGGGGGGGGGGAAAGGCCAAGGATAATATATGTGACTCTACAATTACCAAAGGAGAAAGGAGGAATGGCAATACCTAGTTTAGAAGATTACTACTACGCAGCACAGCTGATAATAGTAACATGTTGGTGCAACGAGAATTATGAAGCCAAATGGAAATACATATAAACAAAAAATGAGGGACTCAAAGTGCAGGCACTAATAGGAGACAGGGAGCTATACAGAGGAAAGGAACAACTAATAGACCCAATTACCAAATTCACTATAAATATATGGAATAAGATAGTAAAGAAACTAGAAAAAGAAACCAAGATACTGAGATGGATAACGCACAACAACTAATTTAAACCAGGGAAAGAAGATCATGGGTTCAAAAGATGGGAGAGGGGGGGCATAACAGCAATATGTACAATGACAGAAGGAGGGGAGATCCAGACTCTACAAAAATTTAAAGAAAGATTCGGACTAGAGAATAGCGACCACTTTAGATATTTACAGATTAGGGACTAGTACAACAAGGAAATAAAACTAGACAAAGACAAAGATCAGAATGGGATAATTAAGATAATGGTAAAAGCATACGAAGGGGGGGGGGGATATCAGCACTATACCAGGCAATAATGGACAGCAAGGACATCACAACCAAATATATAAAGGAAAAGTGGGAGAAGGAATTAGAAACGGAGATAACAGAAGAAGAATGGTATAACATATGTAAGATACAACACACAACCACAGGGTCAAGGATATGGAGGGAGTTTGGGTGGAAAAACATAATTCGATTTTTTATAACACCAGAAATACAGGGCAACTATACACCAACACAGAAACCATGCTGGAGAAAATGTGGACAGGAAATAGCAAACCACACACACATATTCTGGGGATGTCAGATAATAAAGAACTATTGGGAGGAGATGGGAGGGATAATAAATGAAATAGTAGGATATGAAATACCCCAGACAGGACAAGTATTGTATTTAGGGAACTTAACACAGGAAGGAATTCAGGGGAAAGACATATACTTGATTAAGATATTACTAGTAGCAGCCAAAAAAGCACTGACGAAAATGTGGTATAGAGTAGAAGCACCGATGAGGGAACAATGGACAAAGATAGCAGAGAAAATAGAAAATAAGGAGAAAAAGTGGATCAAAAAGAAACAGCGGGAGCATTTTGGGAGCATATGCGAATATTTATACAGTGAAATCATTCGTTTTTCATTTAGGTTTTCCTAGTCAAGGAATCAAATAGTCTGCTATGGCTGCATGCGTGGCGCTAACGTTATTGTTTTAAAATGCGCAACTGTCGGAAAAACATGGCATCGATAAGAGGAATCGATAGTCACGGAGGCATGCAATTCCAGGAATCGGACAATTAGGAACCGGCTCCCAATGGGAACCGGTTTGCGATTCCCATCCCTAATCAGTACTAATCAGCTACCTACATGTAATTGAGTCTACTCTACTCCTTCCGTGACGGACATATCTCCCATCCTTCACATATCCAAAGGAGGGGGAGATCTGTCACAATACATAAATAGATAGATAGGTATTTAATTAATCCCTTTTAAATTAGGACGTCACAGCAGCATTAAGGTAAAAAGCAGTTGAAAATTATACATATCTAGGGAAGTATAAGGAGACTAAATATAAGAATAAGAATGAGGGAACCTATAAACTGACATAACATGTATACAATGTAAACATGGTGATCAGAAATGTATCCAGGTGTAGGCGGTACACATGGGAGGATTAGCTATTCCAGTGGTTCCCAAAGTCGGGGTTGCGACCCAAAGGTGGGCCGCGAGCAGCCACGGGTGGGCCGCGAGATGATTTCCAAAAATAAAAATAAAAATAAAATATTTGTCAGGCCACTGAACTTAGAAGCAGGCCAGGACAGTGTTTCTAGTTGTATTCTATTCTATTGTATTCTAAAATGTGACTATATGGTTTTATATTAACTTAATAAATAAACAAAAACAAAAAAATTGACTTATTTCAACAAACTAAATAACAGATTATGCACATAAAACGCTGAAAACAACCGAAGCAACAATAGTATTTTAATGAGGCTATTATTATTATCATTATTATTTTGCAACACGTTAGCCCTCTCATAAATAGCACATATAAATGAATAACTAACTTGAACTAACCACTTTGGCTGCCAGGAAACGCTTAAAAGCGTCATTCCCGGCCATGCTCAAGTTGCCGGAGGACGCTTTACAGCGTCCTTATATCAATATTTCAAAAATCTGCGATCGGATTCATATGTCCCCTCCGCTGGCCTGAGATCCACCAGGAGGACCCACTGAGCTCTCTGGCGGTTCAGGAGCGCCATCTGGTGGCCGATCGGCACAATCGCTTAACAGGAGGTGGCATAGAGGTTGTGCTGGACGGCCGTATTACTTCCGGGCACTCGCTATAGGTCCCGGCATTCTAGCTCGTCACAATACACAGCGATCGATTGCCAATAACTCGATAAATAACATGATTTGGACGTATATACCATTATACAAGCTGGAGATGGACCGGGTAAATCTACATCCCATAATGATACAATTTCTACTCTACGATGATCGCCCAACGGCGCGCAGAGACTGGGGTGAGTTTTAGCATGTAACGTTACCGTCTTCGATACTAACTGCTATTATCAACATTTGACCCACATTAGATGATTGGTATAACGCTGCCCACGGAATTATAAACGCCCCCTAGCCCATCCGGTCAACATCAGATGACGTGTAGTAACTTCTAGAAGTACGTCTAGTTGGAATTTTTTATATCGCGCTGATTGCCATAAAACTGTATTGCATCATCAATATAATGTATTTGGGGCTATAGATCACGTTCTGGAGAAAGCTGCAGAAAGAGATGAAAACATACTTATACATTAGACCATACTTTACTATGAATATGTGAATGAAAAAGTTTAACGTTGCTACACAATGAACAATACATATAGGACTTTGAATGGGCCCTAATAATGGCAATGTAGCAATAGAATTTAAAAAGTTATAGCCATGCAAAGAAGGGGTACTTCTCCATAGACAAATAGAGCCGGCAACCTATGGTATATCATGAATTTAACCCATGGCAACCAAAGTGTTAGGATTGAAGTGATATTTGGCTTAAAAAATCGGTCGCCTGGCAAAAAAAAAAAAAAAAAAAAGCCTGACGATGTGCATTGGGCCGCGGCTCTCTGACGCCTTATTTTCTGGGTCCTGGCCTGAAAAGTTTGGGAACCCCTGATCTATTCTACATGATACGTGTGTATAGTATACGTGTGTTTGCCCTGAGAGGGAGGTTCGAAGGGTCGAAGTGGGTATCAAACAGGAGGGAAGACTGTCAGGTTTTAAACTGTGGACACCAAACAGGGAAGGTAAAGACGACTTAAACTGTTAAACAGTAATCCAGAACTATTTTATTGCACTGCACTATTGCACTATTTTACTCCGTCTATTCTATTTGACTCTTTTTATTATTGTCTTATTTTAAAACTGAATCAAACCATAAACAAGGTGGCCTATTGGGATGTTAGATCCTAATGTGAAAAACTGTGATTTTATCAGTGGCGTCGCGTGGGTAAAATAACAGGGGATGCCACATTTTTTTTATTTATTTTTTTATGTATTAAACATTTGTATTACATTTTTTTATTTTTTTTTAGTCAAGCAGTCACCATGCGGCCAGTCAAACTTTATTTTTATGTCTGCAATTTATGTGCTCATTTTATGTCTTTTTTCTGTTGTGAAGCACTTTGAGCTGCAATTTTTGTATGAAAGGTGCTATACAGTTTATTATTATTATTATTATTATTATTATTATTATTATTATTATTATTATTATTATTATTATTATTATTATTATTATTATTATTATTATTATTATTATTATTATTATTATTATTATTATTATTATTATTATTATTATTATTATTATTATTATTATTATTATTATTATTATTATTATTATTATTATTATTATTATTATTATTATTATTATTATTATATTATAGACTATGTACCAATCACAACTATAAAGATGTGTGCAGTTTTATATAGAGAGTATACAGATATGGTATCAATAAACACAGAACAAAAACGATAGTATGATTGTATGTACAATATGTGCAATTGTAATCTGTATTGCAGATTGAAAGAAGGGTACATTTACAGTGTATTCAATGGCTATCGGCACAAAGCAACTCCTGAACCCTTATTTAGTGGGAGACGTTGTTCATGATTAAGGTCCTATTAGTCATCATCCTTTCCTCCACCAGAGCCTATACTAGAGAGGGTTCAGAATCAGTCCAGCATCATATCACACACACACACACACACACACACGCACGCACGCACGCACGCACACACACACACACCCACACACACACACACACACACACACACACACACACACACACACACACACACACACACACACACACACACACACACACACACACACACACACACACACACACATCATAGAAGAGCCCACTAGCCATCACAGACTTGGAGAACATCATGAACAGTTTATGAGTTATTATCATCAATCAATATTATCAACAAACTGTCCTCAGAAGAATTGGGTCCCTGCCTCAAAATGATTTAGTTCTGATTTATGACTACATACAATTTATTATATGTATAGTAAATATGTTTTGTACACTAATTGCAGTTTATGCAAATGTACCAAATCCCCCTCCCCCGAAAACTGCATAGTGAAACTTTAAGAAAAACAGTCTGGTTTGTCTCTTCTTGTAGTTGGTGAAATCGGACCAGTCCAGTCTGTTGTTGATGTGGACCCCCAGGTACTTGTAGGCCTGGACCGTCCTCCACCCTCTCCCCCTGAATGGTGAGCGGGGTCAGGGCTCTTTTCTCCCGTCTGAAGAGCTCCTACCTCCTTGGTCTTGGTCTCACATTGAACTGCAGGTGGATCTCCACACACCACTGGGAAATAGTTCTCCACCAGGCTCCTGTTACTTTTCCTCGTTTCCCTCTCCGGTGCGCAGAGAACGTCTGGAGATAGGCAGCATGCCGAAAACTGATGATGCATAGAGGATGAATAGGAACGGCGACTAGAACGGTTCCCTGGGGTGCTCCTGTGTTGCTCACCACCATTTCTGAGGAGGCTCTGGAGGCAAACAAACTGTGGCCTGCCAAGTCAGCGCCGGAGAAGTAAAATAAGGTGGTTCTGGCAGTGTTCCCCTTCCACTTCTTCAAACTTTTCTGATCTCAATGAATTCATGAAGTCAAAGAAAACTTGCTGAAAGATTTAATAACACAATTAACTTTATTAACTCCGCCGAACAAACACTTGGTGAAAATCCCAATAACCCCTCAGATTGAAGAGATGCCAGGGGTTTGTTTGCCAAGTGATATTTGATGGATTTCTCCAGAAATGGCGATTAATAATGAAGATTATGAAGTTATTCTCTGTCTTGCCGTTGTGCTGGCGGCTGGAACGGGGGCCAGGGGGTCTGCGCTGGCTGGCCCGGTATTACAGGCCTCATTTGCATGTGTCACTCAGGATCTTATTGCACCGGCGGTGGGAGCCTGAGATGCAACAGGAGCAGGCCTGTGTGTGTGTGTGTGTGTGTGTGTGCGTGCATGCATGCGTGCGTGCGTGCGTGCGTGCGTGCGTGCGTGTGCGTGTGCATGCGCGTGTGTCAGATTTGAGTATGTGGCATCATGAATTCAAACAGGATATAGAGGAGAAGAGGTTTGGTCAAGAATAACATTCCCGTATCGAATCCGGCTGTCAGCGTTGCTTCCGGATTGGCCGGCCGTCATACTGGCTCGATTGGCAGAGTCAGCGGGAGGGAAGCCGGTGGGTGGGTCCGGGTCGTTGTAAACAGCGACTCCTACAGTTCGGTCGGGGCGCCTGCACAGCGAGGGAAGGATCTGGAGGGAGGTAGTGTGACCTTCCACACGTTACACTCTCCCAGTGAGAGTCCGCGCTGCCAGGTGAAAAGAAGTGGTGGGCTGGGTACACATGTGTCGGAGGAAGCATGTGATAGTCTCTGCCCTCCCAGACCGACGGTAGGGGGTAGAGTGCGCAACGACCAGGAAGGGGATTGGGAATTGGCATAACGACTAACATTGGGAGGGGAGAAAAACGGAAAAGGGGGGGGAAAGATAATAAAAAAAATTAAAAAATAATAACATTCCCTTAACTTACCTTACAGCCGCCTTAGAGCAAATGGTAAATTGACAGCATTTATATAGTGCTTCTATCCAAAGTGCTTTACAATTCATGCCTCGTCTTGCTCAAGGACACACAGAGACACGCTGCTGGAAGGAGCCGGAATCGAACCAGGAACCGTCTGGTGATTGCCAGATGACCGCTCTACCTCCTGAGCCACTACCCCCCCCCCAAGCAGTAGCCAGCTGGCCGTGGACGTCCACATGCCAGAGGTCTCATTAATCTAACACCCTCAGCATTTGTTGCATTTCCTGTTTGTCCTGGCCTGCTGCTGTTGGGTCACTGAATACCACACACACACACGCACACACACATGCACACACGCACGCACGCACGCACACACACACACACACACACACACACACACACACACACACACACACACACACACACACACACACACACACACACACACACACACACACACACACACACACACACACACACACACACACACACACACGCCTTCTCACCTTCTTGTCTCCCTTCATGTCCCCTTCGCCTGACGCCACACCACGCCTCTGACGCAGGTGTCGGGGCGATGTAGCGTTCCGTGTCAGCCGGCCTCTGGGCGGTGAGGATATGGCCCTTATTCAGCTAACAGCACTCGTCCCCAGCTGCCACTTACCTTCCTAATTAGTGAATGGGGCCAAAATGTCACCGTCACTCCATTCAGGCTGTAGAGTCTCTCCTGGCTGCCTACCTTAAAGGTTGCCATGTCAACAAGCATTATTCACATAGTCACTGAACTTACACGTCCGCGCTAGTCAGTCCACTACCACGCCGCTACCCACGCCGGGTTCCGTCCTCAGAGTTTCAAGCAGAGGATGTTTAATACGCCAACTGTCCCCGTTTGTCAGTTGTGCAATCGTCTCGCCAACAAGGGGCCATTTTGGCTCCAGTCGTGATTATTCCAGTTTTTTAAAAGGTCATGTCAGCTCTTGTCTAAGCATTAGTTGGCTCTATTTTTGGACTAAAAGAGAGCTTCATTTGGTTTCCCTGTCACATTATCTAACACAGCGCACACAGAAATGTTAGAAGTGGCACATAGTTGCATTAGTGGAGCAGTCTATGCCCCAGGTACTGACAGCACTGTGTTGCTGGCTTATCTCAGTGATGGTGTGCAATTGCAATTTGGTGTCTCATCTCACAGTGATGGCAAAGCAGTGTTTTGGTGTAAAGCAGTGTTTTGGTGTCTCATCTCTCAGTGATGGCAAAGCAGTGTTTTGGTGTCTCATCTCTCACTCAGTGATGGCAAAGCAGTGTTTTGGTGTCTCATCTCTCAGTGATGGCAAAGCAGTGTTTTGGTGTCTCATCTCTCAGTGATGGCAAAGCAGTGTTTTGGTGTCTCATCTCTCAGTGATGGCAAAGCAGTGTTTTGGTGTCTCATCTCTCAGTGATGGCAAAGCAGTGTTTTGGTGTCTCATCTCTCAGTGATGGCAAAGCAGTGTTTTGGTGTCTCATCTCTCAGTGATGGCAAAGCAGTGTTTTGGTGTCTCGTCTCTCAGTGATGGTAAAGCAGTGTTTTGGTGTAAAGCAGTGTTTTGGTGTCTCATCTCTCAGTGATGGTAAAGCAGTGGTTTGGTGTAAAGCAGTGTTTTGGTGTAAAGCAGTGTTTTGGTGTAAACCAGTGTTTTGGTGTAAAGCAGTGTTTTGGTGTCTCATCTAACAGTGATGGTAAAGCAGTGTTTTGGTGTAAAGCAGTGTTTTAGTGTCTCATCTCTCAGTGATGGTAAAGCAGTGTTTTGGTGTAAAGCAGTGTTTTGGTGTAAAGCAGTGTTTTGGTGTAAAGCAGTGTTTTGGTGTCTCATCTCTCAGTGATGGTAAAGCAGTGTTTTTGTGTAAAGCAGTGTTTTGGTGTCTCATCTCTCAGTGATGGTAAAGCAGTGTTTTGGTGTAAAGCAGTGTTTTGGTGTAAAGCAGTGTTTTGGTGTCTCATCTCTCAGTGATGGTTAAGCAGTGTTTTGGTGTAAAGCAGTGTTTTGGTGTAAAGCAGTGTTTTGGTGTCTCGTTATCTTAGTGATGGACAGTGTAGGATATAGTGAATATCATGAATAACTTACTCAGTCGGCCTCCACAACAGTAATGGACTGGCATCTCATCATGTAGGCAATGGAGTATTGACTTCTTTAAAATCAGGAAACAATAGCATGTTTTGAAATGACAGCTCACGTCATGCCACTTTAAGTCCTGCGCGCATTAAGGATTCAAACTGAGAATCATCAAACGACACCACACCACAAATCGCCTCAGCCAGTCCTTTATGCCAGTAGCCATCAGGATCCACACCCCGTGGGCATGGACCGCTTCCAACAGCTTAAGGACTAACGGCTGGAGAACTCGAGAGCTGTCTGACTCCTGGACGGACTCTGTCAGTAGCAGTATGTCATTATGACCGATAGAGATCGACTGACCCATTGTTTATTGCTTATTTCTTCATTCATATTTTATCTACCTCTACTCCTGTACCTCCCCTCCCCCTCCCCCGTGCTGCTACAACACACGAATTCCCCCCGAGGGGATCAATAAAGGAGCATTTTACTTGTCTTACAAACTGGCTGCCCTTTTTTTTATTATACGCTCCAGTGTGCAGCCTTGAATCCTCCATCCGGTGCAGGGAGCAGCTTGCAGCTCAAAGGCCGTTGGACCCGGAGTGTTGACTTGAGAGCTCCGGTGCTGACAGCTCAGCTGGGCTGACCCATGTGGTTAGATATTTGGTAAGGCTGACAAGAACTGGGACCAACGCCACGAAGACGCCTGCCTTGGGATGCCTTCTGTCTCACTTCTGACCCCTTGACACGTTCACCGGAAGGCTCTAACTCGCTCACCCCATCTGTGATCATGCGGACCGCCACACAAACACATAGCCTACACATGCTGCACGTACAGCCAGCGCCCGTATCGACGCCGCCTAGCTGCATCTGTATAGGCAGGACAAAAAGCAAAAAGAAATAAACACATATTCATTTGTCACGCTTTCCACCGTGACGAATACGAATACACATTAAAAAAAGAATACACATATTAAAAGCAGAACACCACTAGGTTTGCCTGCCAGAGGATAGACGAAAACAAAAATACAACGGTGACAATGAATATCTCTGCCAAGTATTTAGGATGCAGCTCAGCTCGGCGCAGGTCAGGCCCAGCCAGATGCTCATGAATACAGTCGTAATCGTAGGAAGTTATTTGCAGTGAAGTTTTGGAAAGCTGAAGGTCACTTCCTGTTTATTTGTTCCTCCTCACACAGCTGTCCAATCACTGACTACCTTATTGACCCCTCGCCTCACCTGCTGGACACTGACAGTATGTGTATTTTTACAATACAAATAATAATAATATCTTATCCTATTGTTTCCTATTATTGTTCCGAAACACCCTGACCATGGACTGTTTCAGCTGATACCGTCTGGTAAACGGTACCAGAGCACGGACAGTAAGACTCATAGACTAATACCTCAACGGCCTGCTGCCTGTCTGCTCACTGCACCAAGTCAGAACGCTGGGACTATTGGATTACAATTCAGTGCTATTACTGTGTCTCTGCTGCCACTTTGTGTCTGGCTGTGTGACGTTAACTTGTTAGCAATAATTACACCAGGATAGCTTAGCAAAGAGCTACTCAGACAGTGTCGCACACACCCGTTTGTTATATACTATTAGGCTTATGACCATACGTCACATTGCGTGGGTCAAAGTACAAGGCCATTCTACTTTCGGGTTGAGCACGGTGGAAAAACGCTAGCAACAGCCAATCAACGTTGGACTTGGCTCTCGTCCCCTGCTTGAAAGCGTCACAGGCTCGCTACTTTTGCTTGCTATCAAGAAGCCTTGTCTGCACCTAGTATGGTTTTGTCAATAGTCCAATGTACAATTTTGCTTGTTTGTACAGTGCCCCCCCCCCCCCCCTCAATGTACAGTTTTGCTTGTTTATACAGTGTTCCCCCCCCCCCCCCCCCCCCCCCCAACCACCTCCAATGTAAATTACCCAGTATGGTTGACAATATCCCAATGTACCCAACCCCCCCCCCCACACAACCCCACCCAACCTCCTCCAATGTACAGTTTCTACGTCAAATGTATATACTCCCTTTTCTTGACTCCTTCTGTATCACAAACAGTAGGCTACTGTATTTGCAAATCTGGTATGTCATAAATGTATAGATGTAGCAGTACTGAATATCTGTATGTCATGTATGTCATATATGTCCTGATGAATTGAAAATGGGGGACCCTGATGTAAACAAGATGAAAGTCTTTCTCTGGTCTGCATCCCCTTAACAATTGTGTGTATTGAGCTGTACTGTATTGTACCCATTCTGCAATCTGTTAATAAAGTTTTCAATCAATCAATCAAAACGCAACCTAAAAGGGACATTTTCACCTCTTGCCAAGATGCAGGGGAATGCTGGGTTGTCCTCAACTTCTATGCTGGGTGTTGACAATGGGTGGTCCATGACTTGCGTGTGTCTTTGTTTTTTCCAGGAAAAAAAATGGCGGCTTGCTTGTAAACGTTCTATTTTAGCGGTTGACTAAAATATGTTCTGACAACATTTTAGAAGAAAAACATTTAAGACTAGCCAACTTTTTTGTCTTTATCCCAAAATTAAAACCTTGTCTTGTTTCGCCAAAGTGATCATTGTAAATATTTCACCTTACTGGCACAATCTTGTAACTAAGACATTCAAGAGACACCATTTATAAATGTTTTGTGCATGGGTTACTACATTTCACCAACAATACATACAACTTTCTCTTGGACATTTCCTGGTTGTTAAACAATTTTTTATAAGAATTTAATACTGTTCCAACCGCACAATATTGATGTAATTAAGAGATTTGCTGAAATATATATTTTTGCATAGGTTTATAAAATAAAGCACAGGCTAGTTTTGTCATCAGAACAACCAGACTTACCGCTGGTATAGACCGCCGTCTATACAGTACCATGGCTCAATTCATTCAAACCTTTATTTATTCTCGAAAAGGACAATTGAGGTCACCGTCATTTTCAATGCCGTCGAGATATAACATTTTATTTTTACAATATAATAATAATAAATAATAATAACTCTTAATAGCACCTTTCACACATGGACCGCAGCCCAAATTAGACCCTGATAGCAAATGGTCATAAGAACTTTTTAAAATGTTTAAAATACTGTCAGAAAATGATTATTACAACTTTAATTACAGCTCAATGTAATTATAACATAAGATATTCCTTTATTGATCCCCTTGGGGAAATTCAGGCATCATAGCAGCATGGGGGAGGGGGGAGGGGAGGTACAGGTAGTAGAAGACATGGTACAGGTCATAGAATTATAGTACAGTGGAGAAGTAAAAATAAAAATAGAATACAAAAAAACGCAGTGTAAACAATATAACAATATAAATAATTCTGGACATGCGCATATGGGAAACAAGGTGCAGGATGAGGGTATGTATGCCCTCTCAGTTATATTAGCCCTACAATAAATATAGTTACAATATATATAATCTAATAATCCAATAATCTAAATGTAATCTAATATATAATCAAAAAATGCTGAATGCTAAATATATGCTCTGATGATATACACATAAGGTGCGGTATGCATAAGGTAAGTATGCCGTGATATACATCATACGTATATTGTCCTTTTAGGTGAGACTTGAGTCAGACACACTCAGTGATGGAGGTTCCTAGTAGTTGGATGCCTGGCAGCGGTCCCTGCCCACTGTTGTGGAGCCTGATGGCCGTACTGTTAGCATTAAACAGTACTATATACACAGTACTATTACTGTGGACATTGAGATGTAATTAACACAAGGATCCAATGTCCTCTGAAGCACATATTACACCTCAATAACTCTCAATAACTGTCAAATGAAATGACTGTTTGCACAGCTGTTCAGAGTTATGGTTTTATGGGTTGAGATTATGTGCAAAATAAATCAGCATTGTTTTTCCGCTGAAGGGCCTCTTTAAAATTTAGTTCCTGAACAGATTTTGATTACAGGGTCCATAAATGGTTTGGATTCATGGTCTTAGTCCTTTGCATTTACTCATAATGAGGGATTAGTCGCATTAGCTCCTCAGTGAGTGCATACGCATATTGTGTTTCCTTAACTTACTAATGTCAAGGACCCCCACAACTCTTTTTCTTATCAAGTTTCAAGTTCAAGTTTGTTTATTAATTGTCATAGTAAAATACAGAATACTTTATCATGAAATGCTTTTTTTCTGTATGAGCCCCTGGGAGTGTGCTAGATAAAAATAGATAAAAAGTATAAAATAGAAAAAGTCAAAAGTACATATAATAAAGTGTTCAGTCAATATATACAATACAGAGTAAAAAGAGTAACAGTGAGGTACAATGCAGAAATGGGATGAGATACAAACTTAGGGTAAGGTGCAATGAGGTATGAATTGTAGTGCAAATCCCTTTACTAAAAAATATAAAGTGTGTTAACGTGTCTAAAGTGAGTAAAGTGGGTGTTAAGGTGAGTGTTTGTTCCACCTGTGGTGAAAATCCGCCTAAAATATATACCTAGGTAAATGGAATATTGCTCCACTTCTACAAGGCCATTTGCATATTCTTGGTATCTAGGTACATCTATGGACCTCAGGGAATGTATTAACAGTGTCAGAAATATTGTGTCTATTACTAGGCTTGCTTAAATTGTGATGAAACAAAAGAGAATATGAATTATGATTTTCCTTTGCATCTTTGACAGTTGATAGATATTTCATTAATATAATCATTAATATCTAATATCTTCTAAGCTCTTCTATCTAAGCTCCTCTGGAGCTCCTCACGCTGCATGTGGCCAGTGGGTCGAGCCAGGAACCCAAAATACATTGACCTGTGGCTGTGTGACCTGTGTGACCTAATGTGCATGCATGGCTATATCGTCCTCCGGCCACAGGCCAGTGAGACCAGATTCATCCTTAGACTACTACCATATACGACCAAGCCTGATCATCTATTTATTAACCAGTGGCTCGCAAAATTTGGAACCCACATAGTATTTAAGCCATGATTGTGTCATCATTCTGGAGCCTCTCAGCCCCCTGAAGGGCTGTGGTCTCCAGGACTGTTCCTTGTTCTCTGTGTTCTTGTCAATAAATACCATCGATTGACTTCACCTTCGTCTCCTGAATATCTGTCCAGCTGGCTCATCATATCAATCCAAATAACTCAGTTTTATACTATCACAGTGAATAACACCATGCTAATAATGACCAAACATAAAAAACTGCCACTGATCTCGTACAGTACCTTCTTGAGATCATGTGTACAAAAACTTTAAGGAAATTAATAAAGGGAAGATGATTAAACAGAAGGTTCTGTAGATACAGTACTGAATTCTCCCATCCGGACCAATGCAATTTGAAATATTATTATAGAATATAGAATAGGAGGCTTATAAATTACCTTATTATAGCCAATTCGCACATTTATATATATACATATATTATCTTTCAAATGCCCGAGTTCAATTTGGATTTAGTATCACCAGGCGTGCATAAGAACAGATAATGATATCTACTGTAATGTAGGCCTACGTTACTTTTTTATTTTCACCACAGTGCAACCATTTTGAAACTAATTTCAGATCTAATTGTTGCTACATGCTAACAATAGGGAGGAGAAACTAACTGCGTTTCAATATTTGTCAAAAACGTTACCTTTTGTGGCTTATTATCCCGAATAATAACAGTTATTGATATTATCCATTCAGAACGCTGAACTTTGAACCCCCACAGAACCTGCCAGGAAGTGTAGTTCGGAAAATTCCAACGCTGATGGCCGCAAAAAAACTACAATTCCCATGGTTCAAATTTTCTAACTAGACTTCAGTAAATCGAAAACTTAAAACTATCTAATGGCACTTTTAACCTATTGCTAAACTAACATATTGATGATAATATACATTCTACATGCTTTTGTGACATGTTAGTGATGTTAATACTTGAAAACGTTTGATTTAAAAAAAAAAATTGCATCACTCTGAAAAATATGGATTTATGACCAGATGCCATTTTGGGACCGGATCCGGTCCCGTCGGGTGGAACAGGTTAAAGTGAGTGTGGATGTGTGTGCTGTGAGTGTAGATGATGGGTTGTTACATAGTGTCATTGTCATTGAACATCCTGATGGCCTGGGGATAGAAGCTCCATCTATCATCTGTCATTATCATTATCATCTGTGAAGATGTTTTTGTTAGATATTGATACAGAATTCCATAACACACTCTAGGCAGGGAGATCAAAGCGAGAGTGAAACCTCTAATAAGGGTAGCCAATCTCATACATTCTCTCATTCGGTGAATATCTAGTGATTTATCTATCTATCTATAAGCCATAACTTATGTAGACTTTATTTGAATGATTATTTTAATTATTATTTTGTATTCTCACCATTGCACATTGTGCCATTGCACCTTACTGTACAGTTTTATGTATATGTGTCTTATATTGCAACTGACTGTTGATTGTCACATCCTGGTTCACATCCTAATCTAGTGTTTTAAATAATAGTGAATACTTTTGTTGTTGGGGACCCTGTTTGGGAACCACTGGTGTATTAAATAGAGCAAGTGAGCGTAGCGCCATAAGCAACCAATAACATTCCCTCTCATCAGCCAGATGTTGAGTCTGGTGTGGAGAGGCACTTCACTGAGGCAGATAATCTCAAAACTGCAGTCACAGCAAGCAATAAACAAACAAACAAATGAACAAAAAGTAAACACAATTTGCCCGTAATGTTTCTTGTTCCGATGCACTGGAATGCTATGTTACACCGTCAGCAAATGGGTTTCAGTGAGTCTGTGGAGGCTTTGAAGTATAGGCCACATCAGAGAGGGAGAGAGATTTAAGAGAGAGTGAGAGAGAGAGTGATTGAGAGAGAGAGAGAGAGAGAGAGAGAGAGAGAGAGAGAGAGAGAGAGAGAGAGAGAGAGAGAGAGAGAGAGAGAGAGAGGGTGATTGAAAGAGAGATTTAAGAGAGAGAGAGAAAGAGAGATTTAAGAGAGTGAAAGAGAGAGAGAGATGTAAGAGTAGAAGCAGAGACATCTCAACTAAATGGGTAATTTGATCATGGAAGAGATATGCGGAGAAGATTAGTGGGACAAATAGGTAGGGGGGGGGTGTAGTAATTAGCACTGAACGTTTTTCAAAGCCATAATTAGTCTGTGTCCGTTCTCACTCGCATCGTCCCCCGCCCTCCTCCTCCTCTCTGTCATCAGCGGAGAGGCGCTCGGCATCGGGGCGGAGGAGGACAGCATCCAAAAATAACACATCTTCCTTGTGAGGATTAGAAAGAGAGTGTAGAGGAGCAGCTGCTTACAACAAAAATCAACACATTATCACCAACGCACAGGGCCGGACTGGGGAAATAATTCATACCGGGAGATATAGCGCGAAATATAGCCCCAGTCAGGCCACTTTTTAAGCGGGGGGTCTGGGGGTCCTCCACCAGGATTTTTTTTGTTACAAAGACTTAATTTCCTGCATTCTGGTGAATTTTAGTGCATGTGAATCACAAACTAATGAGCCAACAATTGCTTAGTACAATGTACTGTTATGAACCTCAAATAAAACTGTTGTGGCACTAGCAATGCTACTCTCTCCACCTTCAAAAAGAAAAAAGCAAGAGCACAACATATTTGTCTATTTACTATTATAATACAGTTAACCACTCTCTCCACCTATTCAAACAGAGCAAGAGCACAATACCATTACCATATTCACTTTACTGATGCACTACCCATCAACAGTTAAAATAGCCCTGTACACAAACATTAAATAACAGACCTTTCATTATTACAAAACTACCTGGCTCACTGCCTGGCTGTTACAGTATTCTGCAGAGTGCCATCTGCCATTCCATTCGCCGCCTCCACTGTCAATCAGTTGTATCGCCTGGTCCCGCTTCCACCAATCACAAGCGGCAGCACGGCTCCATTGTGTGTGTGTGATCCGAGGGAGAGAGTCAGATAGTTCTCCAACTCTGTCGCAGACAGTGAAATCCTGGTTGTTCCCCACCCACCTAGGTTATCTAACTATCGCGCCGCGCCGCCGCCACAACTAGAAACAATGGCCTGGCAAAAAATAAAAATGTATAATAAAAAATATATTATAATTTTTTTTGTATATAATTTTTTTATTTTTTTATCTGTGCAGGCCAGCTGGCCAACTCCCGGTGCTCCCAATGGCCAGTCCGGGCCTGGAACGCACCACCGACGGAGTCTGCAATCACACGGAGAGAGCGCTCTACCTTTCATCTTTCCCATTCGTACATATTTCTAGCGCTATCTCGTGTGTGTGTGTGTCTGTGTGTGTGTGTCTGATGCGGTACGGAACATATCACCATCTAGTGCAGCAATGTACAAACATGCCAGAGTGAAACCAGAGTGGTTTGGCCTTACCAACGATGTCTTTGCTAACATACCAAATACACCGGATGTTGTTTTTGTTGACACCAGCCACAGGGAGGTGCTGGTCATAGAAGTAGGCTGTACCTTTGATCTGTACATGGACCAGGCCTTCCGGGACAAGTATATCAAATACCAACCACTGCTCAGTGTGATGGCCGACCTTGGGTACAGGTGTAGATATAGTGTACCTGTGTTCGGAAGTCTTGGCCATGTATACAAATGCACCATGACCGGTCTGAGAATTGCTGCAATGTCTAAAAGAAAAGCCAAACAAATAGCCAAATATTGCTCTGTCTCAGCTATTATTGGCAGCTTAGCCACATGGAGAAGGAGGTGCTATGTGTACCCTTAAAGTGTTCAGTGCTGCTTGGCCCCGATACATTTGATTCCCTGTTTATGTAATATAATTTGTGGAACCAAATAAAGTATTAAAATGTGTGTGTGTGTGTGTGTGTGTGTGTGTGTGTGTGTGTGTGTGTGTGTGTGTGTGTGTGTGTGTGTGTGTGTGTGTGTGTGTGTGTGTGTGTGTGTGTGTGTGTGTGTGTGTGTGTGTGTGTGTGTGTGTGTGTGTGTGTGTGTGTGTGTTGGTGTAGTCTCGAGTTTCGAGTCCCCAGTGTTCGAGTCCGAGTCCAAGTCCGAGTCACCACTCTGGCAGTCAAAGAGCTGACATACAAATAAAAAAGGGTCTACATTAAACATAATTGACACAGCGGTCACCATTTCAAAGGGAGTTAATTTACTTTGTGACACAATAGCCAAACAAATGCACTAGCCATCAATATCTTATGCCAAATGATTAGGGCCTATTAAATTTTTTTTTAATAATAACTGTATTTATCAATTAACAAGTCCGGGTCCTCGTCTCCACCTTCCGAGTCCGAATGCAGTCAATGCTCGAGTCCAAGTCCAAGTCTGAGTCATCAGTGCTCAAGTCCAAGTCGAGTCGCAAGTCCTGAAAAGGACTTGAGAAGCTACTACAACACTGGTGTGTGTGTGTGTGTGTGTGTGTGTGTGTGTGTGTGTGTGTGTGTGTGTGTGTGTGTGTGTGTGTGTGTGTGTGTGTGTGTGTGTGTGTGTGTGTGTGTGTGTGTGTGTGTGTGTGTGTGTGTGTGTGTGTGTGTGTGTGTGTGTGTGTGTGTGTGTGTGTGTGTGCATTTCTCTGTCTCTCTCTATACTTTCCCAGCTTCCCTGTGTCACTGTCAAGTCTTCTCAAACCGAAACATGTGGCTTGCTTTGCTTGGCGTTACGTCGCCCACTCCTTTTACTGCAATGCAGATGTCACAGATGTTGAAGGGGGGTCTGATGAGTGCATTTTCCCTTCCGCTCGCTGTCTCCAATTAAATTAGTTACATTAAAGGCCCTATCGTGATCTACATGTAAACCAATGGGCAGCCCCGCCACCAAAAACAAGACGTGAGAATGGAGGGACGTTTTCATTCTCTAGTCAATTGACTGGGCTTCTAACACACACAGTAACACTAGACAACAGTTAGATATATACGTAGTTCTTTATGTCAGATGGTACAGTGAGTCCCACCTCTGGCTGAGCAGCAGTGCTCCATACAAGACAGAAGCAGAGATTGTTGTCACCAGCATGAAGAGTGGCCAAACACGGTTGGTTATCGAATATATTTAATCCACAAAACACTACAACCTAGCAACTAGTCTAGCTGATATGAATTAGGTTAGGTAATCATAAATCAAAGTGTAAATGGTGATTAGCGATGCTAATCACATAATTTTCTCCCCCAGGCAGTAAGGCTCATGAACAAATAACTTAACGGCCTCCCGCCTGTCTGCCCACTACTCACTCACTGCACTGAGTCACAACACTGTGATTATTATATTACAGCTTAGAGCTATTTTGTTGTGTTTCTGCTGCCACTTTGCAAACACTACAACCATACTGTGATTATTCTATTATAATCTACTGCTATTTTATCATTGTTAATGCTGCCATCTTGCCATACTGTGATTATTGTCGCATCATAAGTATATTGTATTATTTATAAGTATTGTTTTTGCTGCTATTTATATGTCATTGCTTCTGTTTTGTCCTATTTCATTGACGTCGCTACGGCAGGGCCGAGCAGCCAGGACCAAAATAATCTCAGTATTTTGTGCTGCAAAGGTATAAATGTTGTGATCAATAAAGATCTGAATTTGAATCTAAAGTTCCATTCACTTGTGCTTAAAGTGCTAAAGGTGCAAAAAACAAATTGAAAATGTGGGTTGAATACACTTTCCCGGTTTCCAGTCAAAGTATTTCACTGGAGTGTGCATGTTGTTTACTTAAGTGCATTTGTTGATATACTGATGGTAAAAAGTGCTAGGCCCTAGCTCATTAGTAATGATAATGTTTATTATACAACAGGTAGGTCCGACCACGCATTGTGATTGGTCGAGAGCGTTCTAAGCCGTGAGTATATTCATGATACACTCACGGTTAAATCACCATGAATATACCACTGCGCTGGCTTTAGAATGTTGTAGAAAGTTTCAACTGCCATTCATCAAACGGAAACTGTCAACATGACCTACTCCACAAACAACGTTACGTTTGATTTAACGTACCTGTAGGAGCTATTTGATTGTTTTGTGTTATGTCTGTAGTTGGTTAAATTCATGGGTGGCAGCGCGGAGTGCATGGGTTTTTGGATATAGGCAGTTATATATCGTATTTGCTTTCGCGTCCCGCTCTGAGCCTTATGAGATACCCCTTATCTCCTATGATACCTATTGTATCCAACGAAACAACTACATGCACCCCACCTGTCTGGGGCCCCGCCCCTATGGTGGCATAGCCCATATAACCGTGACTCTGGTCACCAAACACCCTTCCTCTATTTTCGTCCCAGCGTAATGGCTGCGTGCACCATACGTTAACTAGCAGGATGAAAAAGATCAGAGTCATAATGTTGAAAGCTTACCGGAGGTTGCTGGCCCCTGGCATCTTCGACGCATGTTTTCGGCGACACGACGGGCCTATGTTGATGTTCCTCGTCTAATGACAGCAGATCGAGGTTCAGCTGTACAAGTTGGCTGTCGGGCCAGCTTGTACTCAGGTAGGCCCTGTGTCTTCAGGCATGGGTATTAGTGTTAGTAATGCTGGTTTGTTTTGTTAAACAACCATGTTGTGTGTTGGCGCCGGGGGCAGGATGGTTTGGTGAACGTTCACTGCAGGGAACGGTTTCCAAGCTGTCTTGGGCGTGCTACTAAAACATCTAATGCTATGCTACATGCTATCGCTAATGCCACATGCTATTGCTACTGCTAACTGCTACGCTGTTCTAATGTCTCCGCCGTGAGATGTTGTCACTTCTCCCTCCTCTTGCCCGGTTCATCAATGAAGGTCAGTCGGTAGCTGTTGTGGTTTTTTTTGCTGAGTCCTATTTACCTTTTTTCAGGTAAATGGGTTGACAACAGGGTAGGCCGTGGCTAGGTATCCTAGCCAGGTATGTTACCTTGTGTTCCGGCGGGGTCTGTTGAACGGTGTCCCCATCTGGGGCGATGCGTGAGCTCTGCGGTGTAGCAGTAGAGCTATATTACTGCAGGATGGGACTTGACGGCGGGTTATGGCTCAGCTGGCTAGTTCCTATCCACATTGGCGTCGGGTAGTGGGGCTATGGGTCCAGCCGACATGGTAAACATGTTGTGTGTCTGTGCGCAGGCGATTGTTGATCTGGGTCCCACATCGCCTCATGCTAGGCTGTAGTAGTATAAGGGCAGGGCCGCCTGGGAGAAATGTGAGGCCCTGTGCGAATTTAAACGCGAGGCCCCCCACCCCCTGAGGCGGCCCTGTGTAGTGGGCTATTGTTTCGTTCTGTCACTCTGCTATGAGAAGGTCTGTCTTGCTACAGTTTTCTCTCCTCTCAACCATTCATACTGACGGTCAATCGGTATACTGGGGGAGTAGTGCGGGGGGGGGCTTTGTTTACCTTTTTTGGTAAATGGGCTAAACTAGGGCTGGTGTGCTCTTGTGAATATTTTGAATGAAGGCGGGACTAGTTCGCTCTGGTCCGCCTCCCCTTAACTTTGTGTGTATGGGTTTGCTCATTCTACAGTATTTTGTGGTTTAGTTCTTTTATTCATTTAACCCTTTCATGGTGCACACCACAGTGGAGGTTGCTGTTTGCAATCACCACTGGTGCTCCGTGTTAACATCAGTCCTTTGTTTTTGACATATTGAAACAGTGCCCCGCCCGGCCGACGCCATGGGTGGGTCGGCCTGGCGAGTGGCTGGTGGGCTGTTAAAGCTTGTACCGCCACGGTATGGAATTGGCAACGATTAGAACTGTGTTCGAATTGCTGTTTTTTTCTATTAAAAAAATGGTGTCTGGTGGAGGGGCCTTGAGGGCCAGCCGACGTCGACACATTGCGCGAGGTTGTTGACGTTATTAGCTTTGACCCACCCGCAAGCTATAACCGCTCAGGGTTCCCCTCTCCGCAGGGGATTTTGGTCTTCTGCTGGAGTGCGGGCGGTATTGTCCTAGGCCCTACACCGCATCACACCGCGCAGCCAGAAGAAGAGAGAGCACGGCCTCGTCAGCGGCGATGACGAGGCCCTCGACAGGCGGCCATGTTTTCCCCCGCCGGAGGTATCCTGGGCGTTGATTCGACAGGTGTCCACAAGGCCGACAGCCTTGGCGGTCGAGGGATCGGCCATGTAGGATGGGTTCGGCTTGAACAAACAAGCCGTCACCGTCCTGCCGCGAGCAGCCCGCTCTCCGATCACTCCCTTCCCCAACACCAGCGGAAAAAGTGGGCTCTGATTGTTTCCTTTGGCTGCGGGCCGCGTGCCTTCGTTGATGCGCGGGCGGCCCCCCTTTCGCTTCTCATGGGGACAGGGGCTGACACCCAGTTGATGGCTGAGCCTGGGTCTGTCCGTGAGAATGTTGTGCTGTCAAGCGGCTCCCACACCTTGAACTGTGTTGGTTGAGCCTGGTGTTACGTCTGTCAACTTAAGTGTTGTCAGCAGGGGGGCTCGAAACCTTTTGAGGCACACAGTGCGGGCTTCCCCGGCCTCGCCTTCGCCAGGCCAGGTATCATGTTGGTGCCTCCCACTCCTGAAATATTGGCAAGTGGTCGCAGCTCACATAATTTGGGGTGGTAGTAATATCACTGCAGGGCTACGGTGTGTAGGGGGCCTTACACCTTGCATGTCCGGCTGCAGAACAACTCCTCAGCATGTTCTGGAGGGGTGTTCAGTGGGGGGGCTTTTTTCATCGGAAGCCCCCCGTATCAGACCGGCCCTTTCTGTCGGGGTTCCCCCTTGGGTGCGATTGCCTTGTGGGTGGTGTCAGGGTCAGATGTTCCGACACGGAACGCGCTGCTCGCACGGTTCCAGGGTTGGCTACGCACAGCGGGGGGACCGGGCCAACTATCTACAGTTCCTGGCGGACCTGCGCCACGTGACGGCGGGTGCGTTGGGAGTGTCATCACATATGACTACGGCAGTACCATATGTCGAGGTGGATGGAGAGAACGCTGAGGCGGGGACTTGTGTTTACACAACCCCACCCGTTTTCAGGTTTGGTACAGACCCCATTGTCAGGGTCTCCAGCAGTGACAGCTCTGGTCAACGAGATCCAATCTCTGTGGACGAAGCAAGCCATCGTCGTGGCGTTCTCCTCCCGGTGTTCTCTGCCTGAGAAGTCGGGAGGGAGGGGTGTAAGACCCAGGCTGGACCTGTCCCATGGGAAGGTTCAGCATTTTTTGGATCGTCTCCTACCTGTTGAACACTGTCAGGTGGGGGTCTGGTTCTCCTCCATAGACCTGTAGGATGCGTATGCGCATCTCCGATCTTCCATCCTAGGGCTTACCTACGCTTCCTTTGCAGGGTTAGCGTATGAGTACCAGAGGCTGCCGTTCGGTTTTCTCTGGCTCCCCGCATCTTCACCAAGTGCGTGGAGGCCGCACTGGGGCCTCTGCGTCGTCAGGGGTTACGGAGTGTTCTGCCCTGATGACGTTCTGGTCCTTCGCGGTCAAGGTGGATCGTCAGGTCTCGTACCAGGCAGGTCTCTACCAGCCTGGGGTTGCTGTAGACTGGATGTAGAGTACTCCTCTTCCCAGTCAACGGTTGGAGGGCTATGGGCATCCATCTCAGAGCGTGTTGTCAACACGCTCGGGAGGTTCCGTCCTAGGACGGTTACGGCGCTGTCTCACGTCGCGTTTTCACCGACGCCTCCCTCGCTGGTGACGCGTCGGGCCAACGCAGTAGGGGGCAGCTGGCAAACCATGCTGCCCGGTCTGCGCTACGTTCAATGTGTTGGTGTTGAAAGCGGTCCTTCTGGTCCACAAATGGTGTTGATCAGGACGGACGATACGACGTCAGTGTCTTGTATCGACAGACAGGGAGAAGTACGCTTCCCCTGTCTGCACCAGGCGGCGGGCGGCTGGCTATGGGCGTCCTCCATCTGCGCGGCCTGAGGGCTCCCCACGTCCCCGGCAGGGAGAATGTGGGTGCAGGTGTACTGTCGCGGGGCGGTCCTCATCCTGACGGGTGAGGATTACGTCTGGACATGGCCAGGCGGGTCTGGGACCGATGCCGTGCCGCCAGGGATTCTTCCCCATACATCTGTTAGGTCAGTTGTTGGGACGGGTACGTTGAGGGGCGCAGGTTCTTGATCCTGATGGTGTTACCATCTGGAATGCGCATGCTCCCTCTACTGTCACGCTTACGCGGGCAGATGACGTATGTTCCAAGTGTGGTGTAAGGCGGGGGGCCGGGACTCAGTCTCCTGCCCCCTGGATGCTGTCCTTAGTTACCTCCAGTCTCTCCTTGATAGACTGTCGGCTTCGACGGTGAGGGTATATGCAGCAGCTATATCCTCCTATCATGAGGGGTTTGAGGGGATGTCTTGTTCAGCCACCCTCTTGTGAAGCGTTTCCTGCTTGGCGCTCGACGCGTTAAGCCGGTGCAACGCTCCTTGGCTCTGACTTGGGATCTTCAATTGGTCCTCGTCGGTTGTCCTTGGCCCCGTTTTAGCCGCTCGAGCAGGCGCCGTTGGGACAGCTGTCCTTCAAGACCGCGTTCCTACTGGCTGACACTTCCGCTAAACGCGTAGGTGAGCTCTGTGCTCTCTCGGTACGTCCAGAGTGCCTGTCTTTTTGGACCGATTGCGGTGTCACTCTGCGACCTAATCCTGCTTTCGTGCCTAAGAATATCCGGAGTTCCTTCCGCTCCCGGGATATTGTGGTTCAGGCGTTTCGTCCTCCTCCTCACACTAGTGAGTTAGATGCGGGCCTTCACCTGTCATGTCCAGTCCGTGCTTGGGGATTTACCTCAGCCGTACTCAGGACTTCAGGGTTACCGACCAGCTTTTTGTCTGTTACGGTGGGGCTCGTGCTGGTAAGGCACTGTCGGAGCAGCGCCTGTCCCATTGGTTGTGCGAGGCCATTAACCTCTGCTACACGTTGGCTGGGCAGGATCCCCCCGGGGGCGTCAGGGCGCACTCCACTTGTGGGGTGGCTGCTTCTGCCGCACTCCTGGGTGGGGCCTCGGTGGAGGACATCTGTGCTGCAGCTTCATGGTCCTCCCCGGGTCCCTTTGTAAGGTTTTACCTCATGGACATGACCGGGGGTTCTGTCTCCCAGGCGGTTCTGGGGTCTGTGGCCTTTCCTGCTTCCCGTCCTTGGTCGGGTAGCAGGAGTGTATGGGTGTGAGCCACAGTGTGTTGAGGGTTCTGGTTCCCTCTTGTTCGCATTCAGGTGGAGTTGACTGCGCCCCCCCTTCATTAGGAAGGATGGGGTGACAGGGCTCCCCGCACCCCTTGATGTGGGCTTACGGGTCCTCAGGGGGTACATTTGTCGGGTCTCGCGTCCGCTCTTCCCCATATCTCATAAGGCTCAGAGCGGGACGCGAAAGCAAATACGATATATAACGATAGGTTATGTAGATCAGTGGTTCCCAAAGTCGGGGTCGCGGCCCACCTTTGGCCACGGATGGGCCGCGAGATGATAAAAAAAAAAAAATTGCTGGAGACCAGCGAGGATGCGTCGGTCTCTAGCTGCCCGATGGAAACAGAGGATTGCATGGTAGAGGCGGACCGGTTCTTGTTTGAAGGCCCAGTAGAGACGAATATCCCACCCGTCCAGGTAACACTGGAGGGGGGGGATATGTCTCCTTGGGGCGCCTTGTTCGAGGATGTCGGGGAAACCTCATCGGCCTCATCGGCAGGATGCCCTACTATCAGCCACATCAGACTGTGGCTCCTTAATCAGTCGAAGCCTGCTGCATGTGAGGGATGCGGGTTCGGTGGAGGAAAGTCTGCAGGGGGAACTGCGGGCTTTGTTCCCCGAGCTTATGGCGGTGGCGGCCGCTGCAAGCGGCGTGCCACTGCCACAGCCACTGCCTGCTCCTGTCCCTGATGATCTAATAGGTCATCTCTGGCAGCGTCGCCCGGTGAGAGGGGTGCACGTTGTCTACCCATTTTTCCCCTCAATGGGGGCCTATGTTCGTCGGGGCCAGGTGGTGTCCCACATCATGGGCCTCACTCCCGCCTACGTACTAGTTACGCGGGTGGTGGGTTTGGTTGAAGGTATGAGAGAGGGTGTGCCACGGCTTGATAGGCCGATGGCCGCTCTCCTCTGTCCGGATGTGGTGTGGGAGCCGTTATGCAAGCCGGTTCTCCAAGGAACCAGTCGTTCATCGCGGGTACACAATCGCTGGCTGCTGCGTCTAATATCGCACAGCTGGCAAGATTTGTATCCGGGATAATGACGGGCGGCACGGAGCGGTCGGAGGTACAACATGATCAGCTCACCCAGGCGGCAGGAGCTGTCCTGCATCTGACTCAGGTGCAGGCCATAGCCTCTGGGAAAGTGCGCGCCCTGGCAACTCTGATCCAGCGCCACCTTTGGCTGGAGCAGGCCCGTGTGCCGGAGAAGAAGAGGGCTCCTCTTCTGACGGCCACCCTCTCCGATGCTGGACTGTTCGGGAAGGCCCTGCAATTGATGGCCTCAACATGCAGAGAGATGGCAGAGGAGAGATCCGTGCTCCAACCCCATTTTCCACCTCCCGTCATCGCCGGTGGAGTCAGACGGCTTCCACGTCGTCGAGCTTCCTCCGCCGTGGCTGCCACTGCCTCCATCGCCACTGCTGGCCCGTCGACGAAGGCCAGGAGGAGAGACGGTGCTGCTGCTGCAGCCGGCCCATCTACGACCGGAGGAGACGGTAGGGATCGACGAGACCAGCAACCGATTACCTACCGTCCCTCCGGGGCTTCTCAGGGTGGCAAAGCCCGAGCGGCTCGAGGCAGCAGACGCCGCTAGGCAGTGACTTTTTTCCCCATGCGGTCCCCTCTGTTTACCCCTCCCCGGCCCTCTCATATTATTTGTTTGCTTAAATAAAAAGTCTTCTCTAAAGGGGGACTGTATTTTTTGGTTAAACAAACTGTGTGTTTCTTCACCAAAACATATGATGAGGTTGCAAAGTGTGAATCTGCATTGGTATACATTGATGGATGAGTTACGTTCGTGTTATGAGATTAAAGCAAGGTCTGCAGCATACACTTATAGAAGGGTTTCTATCTCGGCCTGACGCTCCACATGCAGGTAGAAGCTGGTTGTATGGTCTGTTGCTTACACACAAAGTAATGTTGAACTACAACACTGTTGTGTTAGTTGCAGTAATGCTCGTATACACACGTTCCACGGCCTAGCCGTTATACTCTATCAGTGTTTTTTCTATGTACAACATGGAATGCGGGTGTAGGATTCACACACACACACGACTTGGTTTTGTTGTAAACCCTGTTGACAGTCTGTGGGTAGCATGCATTGTATTAGCTTGCGCTATTCATTGGCATTCTACCAAAGGTTTCATATACTACAGTTGTTATTGTGTGTAGGGGGAAGGGTTTTGTGAGGGGGTGCCGAATAAACCCCTCCTTCCCACTTGATTGGTCAAATGGGTTTTCTCATCTCCTTTTGGGCCAGTCAGGGCCAAGCCGTTACACGCCTTGGCTGGGGGGGGGGGGGAAGGGTTGTCCTGACTCTGCTCCTATTACAAACAGGAGTTGTGTGTGGGGTTTCCCCCCATCATAGCATACGATACGTTGCTATGACGATGGCTTCCGTGAGTTAGATCTTTACGTAAGATCTGTTGTGTCAAAGTGTCGGGTTAGAGCATAGGACTTACGGGTCCGCTACGCTCGATTTTATGTGTAACTTGAGTCAGTTGGTCACGTGACTCGCAGTTGCCATGGCTTTTTCATTCTACGACTCACGTGGGAAGGCTTTCTGGGGAATTTCGGTCTAAATCCTCTGTGGAAGGGGTGATATAAACAGTTTTTACCCTCGGCTGTGTAGACTGGGATTCATGCTGTTGGTGCTTCCTTCTTTTTTATTAAAAAGAGTTGGAGTTTAGGAAGCACCACACCCCTCTTGTCGTTCCCCTGGGCGCCTTGGGGATTCACTGAAAGGTCTAAATAGCCTGTTCATTGATGTGGTTGTGTCCCGACGCACGCTTAAGTGCTAGCTCGGGGTGTTCTGTTGAAGATCAGGCGGGTGACTAGCACGCCTTGGTTGCTTGTGGTTAAAACAGCGTTTTTATAAAGCAACTGGGATGGAGGTTTTTTCCTCTTCCGACGACCTGTATTGGTTATCGACGGATTCTCGTTCATATCTGGGGGATGATGACGGAATGGATCTGAACATATGTAGAGGGGTCTCACGCCCTTGGGGTGGGCCACCGGGCGCGGTTCGCACCGACCGTCTGTGTGGCGCCTTCTTTTCATGTTTTAAGATCAACACGCATATCTGCCCCTTCTCCTGGAGTCGGCATGTCGGCGTGGTTAGGGCACGGGACTGGTTCTGGTCACGCTGGTCCAGATCAGTTAAACCCGTTGTCCGCCGGGGATGCAGATCTGCTGTTCTGGTACCCTGAGGGACTTGTGCTTTTTTCGGGGGGGGAAATGCCAGGTCGGTCCGGGTGTCGCAGGGTTAGGCGCTATGGAGACCCTTGTTGGGTACATATTGTACTCTGCACTGTCGTAATGGCTTACGGCCATGCCAACCTGTACACGCCCGATCTCGTTCGATCTCGGCCGCTATGCAGGTTTGGTCCTGGTTAGTACTTGGTTGGGAGACCGCCTGGGAATACCAAGTGCGATGTGCTTGGGGCTGGTTCTCCATTCTTTTCGCTCCTCTCTCACGCGTGGCGAAGAGGGGGCTGTTGGGGTGGTCTTGGACCTCCTCTGGTAACTCTGTGCTTCCCGTGCCGCCGGGCCCGGTCCGAAGTAATGTTTCGTCGACCTGTAGGCCTGGAATAACCCATTTTTGAAAACTGAAACACTTGTACTGCGGTATAATGCCTGCAGGTGTGTTTTGGAGTTTCCTGAGGGGTTATAGAAACAACCACCGCATAGGGTAACGACTGGGTGGTTGGTTCCCTGGTGTGTTGGGGCAGAGTCACCTCCCGGGTTACCCGGTTGAGTGTGCCCCTGCACGTTCATGACGTCTGCCAATCATGTCAGCCTTCTCTGCCTCATACCCTCTGGGGGGGGGGGGGTTTAAAGGAGGCTTTGTCATGGTGATCAACAACGCCAGCATACGCCCCTTCCGCCGGGGCGGCTGTTTTCAGCTGACTCCTTTGGCGCCTGTCTCGTCCGCAGTGCTCCAGGCTCAGGTTACAGCCTGTTGCCTGGTTTCCCCGGTACGCTGCCTGCTTCCGTTGGTTAACCTCTTGAGTGCTTACGGCCATGCTGACTGCCTGTTCTGCAGGGTCAGTTGCCAGGCGGTGTGCTATTGGGGGGAAAGGCCCCGCTCTTGGAGGGGCCTTATCCGAATATGCTGGCGATGTGGGGGGCGGTGTCACTAAGTGACCGCCTGGTGGGGTCCTGATGCCTGGCGTCATTGACCTCTCCGGGCCTCCGTTTTCCAGGGGATTCAGTCCCTTTGGTGGGTCTGGGTCTTCCTTCGCGCTCCGCTGCTACGGCCTTGCCACGGGGTTGGGTTTGCTCTTGACCCCGTGATTCTGGGGGCAGTAACGATGTTGTTCCTTCCGTTCGTTCCCAGGTTGCATGTGGGTTGTGCGTGTGTGTAGTCGTGGGGTCAAGCCACGGTCTGCTCACCCTGTGCGTTGAGTTGCTTGAGTGCCTCTTCGCACGGTCGGGTCCGTCGCCCTCCCGGGAACCTCCAATAGGGGGGGTGCCCTCCATTAGGGGGGGTCGGGGGGGCTCGGTCCTCCCCGATCTGATGGTTGTGGGGGGCCTCAGCGGGGTACATTTGTCGGGCGATGGCTCTCGCTCGGCCTCCCTTGTGCAGTAGTGACGCCGAGCGGAGCCATACGACACCGAAGTTCTGTGAGTAATGGTGACGCTCGGCGTCAGACGCCGATGCAGCCCTTGATCGCACCTTGTGGTGAAAGCTTGGGAAGGAGGCGAGTAGGTGGCCACACACCTGCTTATGAAGGTAAGCTGATAGGGGTGTGGTCAGACGGATGTTGGGATGTAAAGGTACATTGTGGAATTTTTTATTCAGTGCGTGTGCACGAGCGAGGTACAGTGCAGTAGTGACGCCGAGCGTCACCATTACTCACAGAACTTGGTTATAGCCATAACCTATCGTTAGGCACAGGTGTAGGCTATTGCGCAATCAAGTTATGGGTGATGGAGAGGTCTCATGGTTTTTACCGCATGCAACACGCTCGTTTCACTATCATAATGTACATTTATATAATATATTGTTTTGCTCAGCAACCATGTATTTATGTTAATTACTTGAATTAAATGGGAACTTCACCCAACGGCAAGTGACAACGACTGGACATTACTTTTATCTTTAATTGCGCGTCAAAGACAAGGATTTCCCGCACCCAGCCGAGCGCCTACCAGGACATCAGGATAGTCGCCACAGTACCCGTTAATATAATTAAATTAATAATATTAAATTAGACTAGTAATACGTCATTAGTTTACGCCAAGCTGGTTGATAGCCTACTCCATTTGAAATTCCATAGCAACGATTTAGAAACTATTTTCCTACACCAAGTTCACTGAAATGGATATAAAAGACCCTAGAATTGTCTGTATTGATCCTATATTTTCCCTGACGATGCAACTTGCTGTATAAAAGGAACGAACAAGTGGAATATCCGGAATATTGCCACTCTGTGATGCCTACGCACTCGAGCTTCGCTCTTGTGGCTGCGGGCGCATCACAGCCGTGGCAATATTCCCGATATTCCACTGGTTCTCGTGTATTATTGCTTAATTATACAACAGTTAGTTCCGACCAAATCATTTGATTGGACAAGAGGCATAACAGCACTGGGACTTTTAACTATATGTATCACTCACAGGTGTTCAGTCGTCCAGCGGTAAGGTGGGTTTTAGGAGTAAGGTCAAGCAGCCTGACCAGGGGCGGATTTAAGATTGTAGGAGATCCGGGGCTTAGCCCAGATAGGTGCCCTTTATTTTTATTTTTATTTTATTTTTTTTTTAATGAACCTGTACGTGCAATTTCCTGCAATATAGAGCCTTCAATCTTGACCAATAAAGCTGCTCTTTTCACTATAAAACTCAGTTAACCATAACGTAGTTATGGTTAGATTTATATATTGGGGGGGGATATATCATATTTTTCATTTAATCAAAAAGTGGTGGAGCAAGATCATACCTTTGCTCCCCCAAGTTCAATAGTGGGAGAGCAGAGATGCTCCGAATGCTCTTATGGCCAGGCGTCTATGATTCACTGATACAAAGTAAAATAGTGCAGTGCAATAAAATAGTTAGTAAAATAGAATAAAATAATGCAATAGTGCATTGCAATAAAATAGTTATCATCGTATTTTTTCGGGAGGCCGGTAAGGAGTGCATTACAGTAGTCGAGTTGGCTTGAGATAAAGGCATGGATCTGGTTTACAGCGTCCTTTTGATTTATAAATGGCCGTACTTTAGCTATGTTTCTTTTTTTTTTTTGATCCACTTTTTCTCCCATTTTTCCATATTTTCTCCCATCCCAATTTCGTATCATCCAATTCAACCCTCCCCTGTCACGAACGCTGTTTCTTGCCTCCCACAAGCCGGCTGCAATGTGGACTAAGTCATACATAGCACAAGTCCCCTCCGGTACTTGAGGTAACAGCAGTCGCATCTTTTCACCTGCGCAGCTCGATCTCTCAGTGTCGAGGAGTAACGCGTGGGAGGCTCACGCTGCCCCCGACACTTCCTGATTCTACTGCGCAGGCGCACCAACCGACTTGTAGGAGTCGCTTGTTCACAACGTTCGATCCCCACCCTTCAGTTTTCCCTCCCCGTAATACGGCCAATGTGTATTACTGCGGACGACCAGCCAAACTGAAAAACAATGTGGAGAGCTGGATTCGAACACGCGAATCCTAGCGTCTCCACACTGGTGGCGAGTGCCTTGCCCACTACACCACCTAGCCGCACTTTAGCTATGTTTCTAAGGTGGAAGAATTAAGTTTTTGTCAACTTGTTGATTGTGATTTAAAGCTTAGTTCTGAGTCTACCATAACACCAAGACTTAACTCACTCAAATAGATGGATAGACCACAGATGGAAATTAGCCTCTGCTAAATCTGGTGCAAACATATTTTCATGTAACAATGATGAATTGTAAAAAAAAAAAAAAAAAAAAAAAATTATAAATAGATTCGGGGCTTTTCAGAATACATTCGGGGCTTGAGCCCAAGTAGCCACCCCCTAGCCCCGCCCCTGAGCCTGACCAGTTTGTTTTGTGGGCCTCTGAGGTGCTTTGGTACCATGAGGTGCAAGCATAGTCGTAGTACCCTTGAATGAGTGCTCCTGTTATAGTCTTCAAGGTATTCTTGTTTACCAGAGGAGATCCGGTATAAGAATCTTGTTTGTTGGTTGACTTTTTTTATTACATTGGTTGCCATTTTGTCACAGGAAAGATTGATTGATTGATTGAAAAGTTTATTAACAGATTGCAGAATGGGTACAGTACAGTACAGCTCAATACAATTGTTAACACTTTAATCGCCGAAGACGCTGTTCAGCATCTTTCCCCGCCATGCTTATTCTGCCGAAGACGCTGGACAGCGTCTTTGATATCAATATTTAAAAAATCTGTGATCGAAATCATATTTCTCCCCCGGAGACATTATATGTACTGGTGAGCCCCTCTCAATTCTCCAACGGTTCAAGAGCGCCATCTGGTGGCCGATCGGCCGCTCGCCCAAACAGGAAGTGATGCGGATGAAGTGGTGCTCACCCATATGTAGCAGTCTGGAAAATATGGTATATTATTCAGAACTGCTGACTGTGTCTTGTATCCCTTTCGTACACAAAGACATTCTCCCTGCGGCAGGGAAGGAAGACCAGAGTACCAGACCAGGTTGGTAAATCCCGGGCCCCATCCACTCACACTACCAGCCTCCAGTCGACGCCCCAGGCCCAAAGACGAGGGTGCAGTCAGACAGGGTTCTACTGTGTCCAGCTACCTCCTGACTGCCAGCAACCATTCCCACGAAGCAGGGATAATCAGGTTCAAAGAGGGCAGGTTGATTTGCTATGCCTGCAATCAGCCGGGCCACATCAGCAGGGATTGCCCCCGCCACGCCAGCGAGCCCCACCCAGCCCCTGCCCCCACCCCCGAAGTTCCGGGCTCGTCAGGGTACCGACCCGGACCCCGAAGGGCAGTCAACGGCGTCGTAACCGGAGTCGCCGACTTGGCCGCACGGGGCACTGAGACGCAAGACATGCAAGGGGAATGTCTCACCTTAGACGTCCAGATTGACGGGGTCGAGACCCGCTGCCTCTTCGACACCGGCGCCGAAGTCACCACCATGACCGAAAGCCACTTCCGCAGACACTTCCCGCGGTCGAGGTTGACCCCCTCCAACTGGATCACTCTCTTCGCCGCCAACGGGCTGGAGATCCCAGTGGTGGGGTGTCTCTACGCCGAAGTGAAGTGCCTAGATATGACATTTCCGGGGAAATGCATATTCATACTAAAAGACGATTCAGGCCGAGTGGCCACAGGAGACGCCATCCCGGGACTTCTGGGCATGAACGTGCTCGGCGGGGTAGATGGCCTGTTCAAGCCGAAGATGCGTCGCCGCTGGGAGCGTCGCCATCCGCCGTGTGGTCGCCGCCATGGCCCAGGAAGCCCGAGAGTGTATCGCCCCGGGAAGGATGGGGTACGTCAAAGTGGCCGGCAGGGAGCCAGTGGTCATTCCCCCGCACAGCGAAGTGGTCGTCTCAGGCCGCTGTGAGACGACAGCGGGGATGCGGCGTCCCGTGATGATAGAGCACACGCCGAGTGCCAACCTGCCTCCTGGACTATTGGTGGCGAACGTGGTGGCATACGCCCGACAGGGGAGAGTGCCTGTGCGGGTGTTGAACCCGACCAACGTCGAGATGGTGCTCCGACCCCGGGCCAGGTTGGCAGAGATCCACTGCCCCCGTCAGATACGGCCTAAGGAGAGAGTGACCGTGGAGGAAGTAGACGGAGGCGTCCGAGTGACGGCGATTGAGACTCGGGACCGCCCGCCAGAGGCGGAGCCGGACGGGAAGACCCGCTGGCTCGCCGTGGCCGTACAGGCGAACCTGCAGGATCTCACACCGGCCCAAGTGAGCCGGCTGAATCAAGTATTGGAGAAACACAAGGCGGTGTTCTCCGTTGACGACGGGGACTATGGTTACACAACCACGGTCACACACTACGTTCCCACTACTGACGCACACCCGGTCAAGCAACGGCACCGCCGAATACCGCCCCACGTGTTCCAAGAAGTAAAGAGACACGTACAAGACCTGGTGGACCTGGGTGTCCTGGTAGAGAGCTGCAGTCCGTGGGCGTCACCAGCCGTGATCGTCATAAAGAAAGACGGCTCCGTGCGGTTCTGCTGCGACTACCGCCGCCTAAATAACGTGACACACCGGGATGCGTACCCCCTACCTCGTATCGAGGAGTCCCTAGACGCCTTGGGGCAGGCCAAGATCTTCTCCTCGCTCGATCTCACCGCCGGCTACTTCCAGGTGGCGGTGAAAGAAGAAGACCAAGAGAAGACGGCAGTTACGACGCCCTTCGGCCTCTACCAGTGGACCCGTATGCCCTTTGGGTTGTGTAACGCACCAGCGACATTCCAGCGGTTGATGACCGCCGTGCTGGGGGACCTGGCCTTCGACGTCCTACTCGTCTATCTAGATGACGTCTTGGTATTCGCCAGTGACTTTGAGAGCCACTGTCAGAAGTTGGACCTGGTGTTTGGACGACTTCGGGAGCATGGGCTTAAACTCAAGCCCCGGAAGTGCTTCCTGCTGAGGACCGAAGTCAAGTTCCTGGGACACGTCGTCTCCGCGGCCGGCATACAGGTCGACACCGACAAAGTGAAGGCATTGGAGGACTGGCCGGCGCCACGCTCAGCGAAGGAAGTGAGGCAGGTGATCGGATTCCTGTCCTATTATCGGCGGTTCGTGCCCCGCTTCGCCCAGGTGGCTCAGCCGCTGCACGCCCTGATGGGGAAAGAAAAAAAGGGGTTCGCCAAAGGTCGCCCCGAGGCCTTCAAGTGGACTCCGCAGTGTCAGACGGCCTTCGATCATCTGTGGCAGTGCCTCTTGACACCCCCGGTGCTGGCCTACCCCGACCTCCAGCTCCCCTTCATCGTGACCACAGACGGGAGTTACTTGGGACTGGGGGCGGTACTAAGTCAGAAACAAGAGGGCGTGGAACGAGTCATCGCCTTTGCGAGCCGAAGCCTGCGTGGGTCGGAAAGGAATGACCAAAATTATAGTGCGTTCAAGCTGGAACTCCTCGCCCTGAAGTGGGCAGTCACTGAGAAGTTCAGAGACCTCTTGATGTACGCCCATTTCACCGTGATCACCGACCACAACCCGCTGAGGCACCTCGGCACGGCCAACCTGGGAGCAGTGGAGCAGCGGTGGAACGCTCAGCTGGCGGAGTACGACTTCGTGGTGCACTACAAACCTGGTCGACTCAACCAGAACGCAGACGCTTTGTCTTGCATGCCGATGCGATCAGAACCTGAAGTGGAAGACACTGAGAAGGACTTCCTAATGATACCCGTGACCGGCACCCACACCCGTCAGGGTCTACAGGAACGGGCCGCTCCATTGTCCGTCCCCGCCCAAGTCGCCCGCGATGGCTAAGTCGTGGTCCCAGCGGAGGAAGTACGGGCCCAGCTGTGTCCCGGGAGACCGACAGAGACGCGGGAGGTCTCGAGTGTCGGTGCACGACGGATAGCGGCACAGAAGGGGAACAGCGTATATGACTGGGTGGAAATGCGGCAGCTCCAGGCAGACGACCCCGAGTTGGGTCCGGTGTGGCGGGCGGTGACACAGGGGGCCCCCCCCCACTAAGGTACAGCTGAAGGAAGGAGACCCGAAACTCCGCAAGTTATATGGGCAGTGGGAGCGGTTCCATCTGCACCAACAAGTACTGTTTCGGCGCGTCAGCGATCCCCGCGACGGGGAGGAGGTTCTCCAGCTGGTGGTGCCCACCGCCCTGCGACGGCGGATCTACGAGACCCAGCACGAGGATGCGGGACACTACGGGGGACGGTGGACCTGATGAGGCGAGGTTATTACTGGATCGGAATGGCAGAAGAGGTGAAGAACTGGGTGCAGCAATGCAAACGATGTGCATTAGCCCGCGATGTGTTCCCTAAAGCCCAGGCCCAGATGACCTGCACTAACGTGACGGCACCCATGGAGGTCCTGGCCATGGACTTCACCGTGTTGGAGAGGTCGGTGGGTGGCTACGAGAACGTACTGGTGCTGACCGATATGTTCACCAGATTCACTATTGCCGTACCGACCAAAGACCAGACTGCGAAGACCACCGCCGCTGCCATCATCAAGTACTGGTTCGTGTACTACGGTTGCCCTGCTCGACTCCATGCCGATCAAGGGCGAAATTTCGAGTCGAGCGTCATCAAGGAGCTCTGCCGACTGTACGGGATTTCAAAGAGCCGCACCACGCCCTACCATCCCCAGGGGAATGGGCAGTGCGAGAGGTTCAATCGGACAATGCACGACATGCTGCGTAGTCTGCCCGCAGAGAAGAAGCGGGACTGGAAGGAGCACCTACCCGAGTTGGTACTTACATACAACTGCCACGTGCACTCCTCCACGGGATACTCTCCCTTCTACCTGCTCTTCGGGAGGGACGCTAGGATGCCCCGAGATGTCCTGGGGGGCAGAGACGTCATTGAGGAGGGGGGCGGCGGACCTAGACGAGTGGGTGCAGAGTCACCACGAGCGACTAAAGGCCGCCGCGGAGGCCGCTGAGGCCACGGCGAAGCAGGCGTCCCATCGACGCAAGAGAATTTACGACAGGAAGAGCAGAGGTGCACTCCTGCGGGCCGGAGACCGAGTCCTGATACGCGACCACCGAATCCGGGGCCGTAATAATATACAGGACAAGTGGGAGCCTACGTCGTATGTGGTGGTTAAGCAAAGCCACGAAGGGACACCCGTGTTCACGGTCAGGCCCGAAACAGGGGGTCCAGAAAGGACCGTGCATCGAGACCAGCTCAAGACCTGTCCCTTCCCGGCTTCCGACGCGGAAGTGCGGGGGAGGGCCCCTCGACAGATCCCGGTGGCACCGCGGAGCTCGTCCGAATCAGACATTGGAGGTGCTTTCGGGCACCGGCGGGAACCGCATCCTAGGGCATGTAACCACCCCGGGCCCCTGCGGGACGCCCCTGAGGAGGTCGCGAGTGCCGAGTCAGAGGTGGAGTCGACCCCCTCAGGAGAGGAGGGGGAAGGCGGCGGAGACGGAGTCGAAGAGGAGGTCGTGGGCGGTCCACCGATGGCCCCGGAGGGCGCGGCTGTGGTCCATGACCCGCAGATGGACACTGAAGAATCCGACACGGAGTCGGAGGCGGGGGAGGTGGAACCCCCCAGAGTGGAGCCCGCTCGGCCCCAGAGGAGCACCAGAGGTCGGCTACCCGCTCGGTATCGCCAGGACTACGTGCTCAAGAGTGTGTTCGCGGAACAGTGTGTCCAACTCCTGAAGGAGTGTGTAAAACTGTTGGCATAATGTGTAATTGTCAATCGATGTGTGAAACTGTTGGTCTCAGGACCGTTTTCATGCATGCGTTTGTTTTTGTTGTTAACTTGCAGAGGACTTAGCAAGTTCAAAGTGGGGGGAAATGTAGCAGTCTGGAAAATATGGTATATTATTCAGAACTGCTGACTGTGTCTTGTATCCCTTTCGTACACAAAGACATTCTAACTAGTGTCATTGATATTCACACAAACAATGACACAAGCGTCCCCTTCCGAAGAGCACTGGAGTATGGATTATAAATGACAGTACTGAATCATATTCTACAATGCGTCTCCCCTTGTGACTGGCTGGCGGGACCAGCAGGGGACAGTAGCAGGCAGAGAGTGGCGGAGAGAGTTGGGAAGTGATATATGGAAGAGACCAGCAGAAGTCGTTCTCTTCGGCAGTGAACTTGACAACGAGTAGACACAGCTAACGGGGGCTCTGGATAGAGAGGACAACGGGTGATAACCAGTACTGGCTAGTGGACACGATATCCTAGCAGTACCAGCGGTAATATATGAACAATAAGTGCAGAGCCAGGCACTAGCAATCGAGTTATAGTAGTTACAGTGTGCGGTATAGGTAACGTGCGGTTAAACAATTATCCAAGTCTTTAACTACCGAGTTATAGTAGTTACAGTGTGCGGTATAGAGTGCGCGCACCAGGACGAGCGTGGGCCAACAACCATTCTGCTCCGGCTGACTTCGACCAGACCTGCAACCGGCTGCCTGCATTCAGCCTGCTCCGGAGGACTTCACTCAGACCTGCACCAGGCTGCCTGCGGCCGACGGGAGTTCCGCCCATCCAGCAGGGGTCGTCATCACTCAGCCCATGCTCTCAGCCGGCGCTGCCTCTCTGCCTAGCTCCGCCTGCTAACAGCCTCGCCGAGAGCGTTCGACACCATCTTGCCTCCCGGACAACAGTGGAGTGGCGAGGTGGCCATTTCGGATGAGTACAAATGAGCATTGATGCTCCCGATTCCTTATACAATACACAGTGTGGTGCAGCCCGCGGGCGAAAGTAACGTTGCTACTACCAGTTCATAGGGGTACCCCGAACAATATATGCCGACATTAAGATAGGACTTTACCGGTATTTTGTGGGCTCACTCTTTTATTTCATTCCTTTTCTTTGAGCGTGATAAGGTGTGTATTTCATAATATTTCCCGTTCAGTGAATCCCTTTTATTCTCCTTCCCTATGCTCCCCCTTCCTTCCCCATATTACGGAGTATGAGAGCAGTATATATATAAACCTTTAGGGAAGGTAGTGATACTGTGACTGGCCCAGACGTGGGCAGCATTTAGTCTGGGTATAACGAGAGCACTTGGTGCCGAGGTTGATTACATAATTATCAGACTGTAATTATTGTGTAACAATAACCATGGTGCAATAATCACCAGACGTAGCTATTGTGTAACTAGGCCAATAGTACAATTAATATAAAGACTTGAAGGGGGTTCTGTGTGCGTGTCCATTCCTGTGCCCAGCATTAACTCTTTTGGTGTGGGTAACGTATATATGGTTAACCCCTTCCTACCCAACTCTCCCCTTTTCATTGTAAGGTTTCTAGGGTCATTGAGGGAGGGTACTGCTTGCGGGGGGAACTCAGAGTATTTGATTACAATTCAGTCACGAGGTGTGGGAGGGTCTAAGGAGCAACTGGGAGCAGTGGGAGCGTGTTGGGGAGTACTGCTGACCGCCCTGCGGCAGGGAAGGACGACCAGAGTACCAGACCAGGTTGGTAAATCCTGGGCCCCATCCACTCACACTACCAGCCTCCAGTCGACGCCCCAGGCCCAAAGACAAGGGTGCAGTCAGACAGGGTTCTACTGTGTCCAGCTACCTCCTGACTGCCAGCAACCGTTCCCACAAAGCAGGGATAATCCACCCTGCTACACATATTTCGTCCGGGCACTCGCTATCATTAGCAGGACTCCATCTTGACACAATGGATGTCGATCGGTTACCAATAACTCGATAAACAACATGATTTGGACGTATATACTATTATACAACCTGGAAATGGATCGGATATTTCGACATCCCATAATAGAAAAATGTCTGTTCCACGCTCATCTCCCAACGGCGCGAGGAAGCTACGGTGAGTTTCAGCGGTATTTTTTAATGTCTTCGATACTAACTGCTCTAATGATCATATCACCCACACTAGATGAATGATATAACGTTGCCCACGGAATTATAAACGACCCCCCCCCCATCCGGTCAACTTCAGATCATACGTAGTAACTCCTAGAAGCACGTCCAGTTGACATTTTTTATCTCGCACAGATTCCTACCAAACTGTATTTGATCATCAATATAATGCATTTAGGGCTATAAATCAAGTTCTGGAGAAAGCTGCAGAAAACGACAAAAACATACTTATACTTTAGACCGTATTTTAGTATGAATATGTGAATGAAAAAGTATAACGTTGCTACACCCTGAACAATAGATATAGGACGTTGAATGGGCCATAGTAATGTCAATTTAGCAATACAATTTAAAAAGTTATAGCCCTGCAAAGAAGGGGAGCTTCTCCATGTTAAATAGGGCTGGCGAGGGATGGTAAATTATGAATTTAACCCCGGCGATCAAAGTGTTAAGGGGATGCAGACCAGAGAAAGACTTTCGTCTTGTTTACATCAGGGTCCCCCATTTTCAATTCATCATATGACACACACGACATACAGATAGACAGTACTGCTACATCTATACATTTATGACATACCAGATTTGCAAATACAGTACTGTTTGTGATACTAAAGAAAAATCCAGAAAAAGAGTGTATATACATTTGACATAGAAACTGTACATTGGAGGAGGTTGGGTAGGTGGGGTGGGGTTGGGTGGGGCTGTACATTGGAGGTGGGGGGACACACACTGTACACTGTACATTGGAATACTGACATACATTTGACATAGAAACTGTACATTGGAGGTTGGGTAGGTGGGGTGGGGTTGGGTGGGGCTGTACATTGTTGGAGGTGGGGGGGGGGGGGGGTACGGGGGGGCACTGTACATTGGAATACTGACAAGGCCATACTTGGTCTTTACTGTACAACTGGGTTAGGACATTTGTAGGGGCCAGTTTCGAATTCCAGTCTCCCGTAGGTGTTCTTTGAGAGTGTTTTTGAAAGTGGGTAGTGATTCACATTCCTTTACAGCTTTGGGTAGGGCGTTCCACATTGATGTGGCATAATTGCGAAACGTGTTTAGTCCCTTGTTTGAGCCGAATCTGGGTTCTATATCATGCTAGCTTCCGCTCAGCGTCATATTGCATATATCTCACTTCAGTGTATATGCACTGAATAAATTTCACAATGCACCTTTACATACCAACATCCATCTGGCCACACATCCGCTACCTATATAAGCAGGGGTGGGGCCACACACTCATCTCCTTCTCAATTTTCACCACAAACAAGTGCCTGTATACCACCACTTGAATTAGGAAAGGAAGAGAGGAAGAACAGAAGACAAGGAGATACGTTGACATTATATCTTTATTTTCTCTCTCACTATTTTCGAGAAAATACGGCGATATTGTCTTCATCACTGGAGTGTCTGGAAGATGATGATCATTCTGACCTCCACCGGCTTTTTCGTATTAGGGGCTCGCGCCGCTGATATACTCCCCACCTGCAGTCCTCCTTGCTGCGGCTGGATAGGTATTGAACCTCCGGTCATACAGCTGGACTGTGGGAGGCACCGGCTGTTGTGAGAAACCGGTTTGCTTCCGAGCTGGGTGAGTACTGTTTTGCTTGCGAGCACTAGTTGTCTGTTAACACTATGGGGGCTAGCTGACAATTTTACGAAGGCCGGCCCCAGATTAGGGTCCTCTGCTCGGCTTCTTAAGCGGCGGACGGAGGATCTTGGTCTGACGCCCATGATGGTCAACCTAGTGGGCCGCGACGAGACCTGGTTGAACCCGGGATTCTCTGGACAAGCGGATGCTTCTCTGTCCCGTGCAGGCCCCATCTTTCACATGAGTGAGAGTACACCCTAACGAGGAAATGTGGGCATGGATCTTTGTTATCGGAAGATCCATGCTCAAGTCGGCTGCAGCCCGGATGGGAATTGTGCCGGCTCCGCTGTATGTCTGGTAAATCACTGTTGAAAACTGTGTTTGACATTTCTTTTTCTCTTCTCTCTTAAGGATGAGGAGGGTTTCAGACAGCGGCCTGTCTGAAGTGTGGCTTGTTATGTCGTTGTGTACAGTTCAGGTGATAGCTGCTTAGCTTGCGTGCTAGTTGTGGCCTACTGTTGTTAGCCAGTCAGCTGTTAGCTGCGGCGCTAGCTCGTTGCGTTCACCAGGCTAGGAAACGTTAGCTTATTGCTATCAGTCGGGCGGCTGTTAGCTTAATGCTACACTGTTGAACGTTACTGTGACTATAACATGCCTTAAACACTCTGACTACGACGTCATCTTTGACAGAGGATGTTAGTCGACCCTACACCCGGGTGCCATGCCAGCGAGGACATCTTCAACATGGAGAACGGCGGCTGGGTGGCGTAGCGGACATACCCATGTCACCAACGCAGGAGATGCTGGGTTCGACTCGGTGTCCCGTTGACCAGTATTGCAGTCCTCTCGGCCTGTGTTCAGGGTGAAGGTAGGACCGGACTTTAAACACTTCTTCTTTTCTTCCCTTCTAAATGTTTTGTAATAACGATGTTTCCAATGTGTTTCCATGTGTTGCTGCAATACATTGGGGATACGACGCGTGTTGTGTGTGAATTGTCTTGTCACTGGTATAGCTTCTCTCTCCATAGAAAATCGGTGTTGTTTTTTACATGTGTAAAAATGAACTGGTTAGTTGTGATGAGAACATGTGTGTTCATGTAACGTTTGTAACGTGGGTGAACTCACAACTAAGAGGGTTAGTTAACCTGTGAAGCTATGCTTAGTGTGATTGAGGAATGAATCTTTTTCTCAGCCTGTGATGACAATGAACAGCATGTTCACATATTAACAGGAGTATCTGTTCAACCTGGTCGTATCAAGGGTAAGGTAGGAGGGGTGACCCCCCCGGTTTCCCTGGGGCTTCCCCCCCTCCTCTCAGACATGTTTGTTTACAATATATTGTGTCACTGTGTTTGTGGGGATATGATGTAACCCTCAGCTTGAGTTGCTGGGGTTGTGCTTCCGCTTGAGAAACTATTCTTTTCCTAAAGAAAAGGTTGTTTGGTCACTTATCATGTGTGCTTAGCAAGGCCTGTGGCCAATACATAATCGAGGACTTGTGTCTTCTCTCGTTATGAAAAACGGCGTTCCTCTGTAGTAAGAGTGTACTTTTGCCATTTTTTTTTGTGATGAAGGGTTGTGTGTGTCGTTGTGATCTACAACTGGGTTAGGTTTGGCCCACGGAAGCACATGTGTAAGTCTGGACCGGGGCTCTTAAAGGGGCCCTCTCTGTTCTGTGTTTTTTCCTTAGTAAAACTCAAATAGCAGGTTAGCACATGAGCTATGTGAAGCTGTTAGATGCTTCATGTAGCATGCTATGACTGGGTCATGCTCTACTTTGTCATTACATAGTATCAGGGGTGAGGGGTCGTAAAGGGGTGAACTGGTAATCCTTTCCTCCCATTTTCTGATTGGTCAGGGGTTAAAACCCCCTGTCCTTCAGGGTTCCTGTCACGTTGCTGTTCGGCACGTTACAGGGTAGGGGGGGGGGGAGTTTCCTGGTCCCACGCCCTGAAAAATTGGGCGTGTGCACCGCGGAAATTCCCCCGCCATAGAGTACGTTACTGAGCGCGTCTCTATTGGTAAGAGACTTCCGTGAGTTGTTCAGGTTCCATGTTATGGACCTGTTTCAGGGAGTTGTCAGAGCTCCTCCTCACGAAGCTCCTCCTCAGGGAGAAGTGCCTTCTGTGAGTTCGGACTCTCCTTCCCAGTGAGGGAGCCTCCTCAGAGTTTCAGAGCCTCCTCCTCAGATTGTCAAGGTGAGTAGAACTTCAAAAAGGAGTTCTGCTCTATTGTATGTGTATTCGATTCAATTCGATTATTGAGTGTGTATTGGTTCAGTGCCTCCTCCTCGGAGAGCCCTAACCTAAGTGTTACATAGCTCAATGTTGCAATATTTCTTTTCAATTTATACAGCTCGCGTGGGAAGTCTCTCTGGGGATTCCCGTCTCCTCCCTGTGGCGAGGGTGGCGGGATGTAAAAATGAAAAAAAAAATTACCCTCAGCCGTGTCACGTGGGATTCATGTCAGTCTGTGTTTCTTTCTTTTTCAATAAAAAGAGGAAAGAACATGAAGCACGACGGCTCCTTGTCGTTCTCCCAGGCGACTTGGAGGAACAATGTCTGGTGTCTTGTTAGACTATCCATTGATGTGTTTGGGTCTCGACGCGTACATAGTGCTGGCTCGGGGTGTTTCTGATAAGAATCACGCATGAGGCTGGTACGCCTTGGTTGCTCGTTATTAAAACGGCGTTTTTATGGGGCAACTGGGATGGAGGTTTTCTCTTCCGAGCGCCTGTTACTAGGTCTCAACGAATTCTCGTTCATATCTGGGGGATGTTAACGGAATAGATCAAAACATAGGTAGAGGGGTCTCACGCCCTTGGGGTGGGCCACTGAGCGCGGTACGAATGGGACCGTCTGGGTGGCACCCTCTTTTCATGTTTTAGATCGACACGCGTACCTACCCCCTCTCTTGGAGTGGGGATGTCGGCGTGATTAGGGCACGGGACTGGTTCTGGTCACGCTGGTCCAGGTCAGTTAACCCGTTGTCCGCCGGGGACGCAGATCTGCTGTTCTGGTACCCTGAGGGACATGCCGGGTCGGCCCGGGTGTCACAGGGTTGGGCGTTATGGAGACCCTTTGTTGGGTACATGTTGTACCCTGCGCTATCATGAAGGGGCTGGTTCTCCATTCTTTTCGCCCCTCTCTTACGCATGGCGAAGAGGGGGCTGTTGGGGTGGTCTTATGGACCTCCTCTGGCATCCCTGTGTGCTTCCCGGGCCGCCGGGCCCGGTCCGAAGTTATGTTTCGTCAACCCGTAGGCCTGGAATAACCCCTTTTTGAAAACTGAAACACTTGTACTGTGGTATAGCCAGTGTATACCCGCAGGTGTGTTTTGGAGTTTTTTCTTGAGGGGTTATAGGAACAACCACCACATGTGGTACCAAGAGGGTGGTTGATTCCCTGGTGTGTTGGAGCAGAGTCAACTCCCGGGTTACCCGGTTGAGTGTGCCCCTGCACGTTCATGACGTCTGCCAATCGTGTCAGCCTTCTCTGCCTCGGCCCCTCTGGGTTGGGGTTTTTTGGTGGAGGATTTGTCATGGTGCGCAACAATGCCAGCATACGCCCCTTCCGCCGGGGATGCTGTTTTCAGTTGACCCCTTTGGCGCCTGTCTTGTCCACAGTGCTCCAGGCTCGGGTCAAATGCCTGCTGCCTGGATTGAGAGATCGACCCCTTCTGGTAGTCGTCTCCCCGGTGCGCTGCCTGCTCCCGCTGTAGTGTAGTGTTGTGGAAAATGTGTATACGAGGGTGGAGGTAGGAAAGGGGTTAGTCTTGACTAGTTTAATATAGGTCAACTAGCAGGGCTCAAAGACACTAGGGCGACAGTCTGGCTGATGTTCTTAAAACAGCCTCAAGATAGCAGATGGACATTTCAGTACATCATATCGTGTGCTCTAATCTTGTGTCTTTTCTCTCTCACACACGGTCACACACACACACACACACACACAATCACACACAAACACACACACACAATCACACATACAATATACACACACACACACACACACACACACACACACACACACACAAACACAATCACACATACAATATACACACACACACACACACACACACACACACACACACACACACACAAACACACACACATACAATACACACACACACACACACACACACACACACACACAAACACACACACACACCGACACACACACAGACACACACACACACACACACACATTCCTGTGTCCCGGTGGACAGCGGGTTGTGTCACACATACACACAAACACAATCACACATACAATATACACACACACACACACACACACACACACACACACACACAAACACACACACATACAATACACACACACACACACACACACACACACACACACACACACACACAAACACACACACACACCGACACACACACAGACACACACACACATAGACACACACACACACACACACACATTCCTGTGTCCCGGTGGACAGCGGGTTGTGTCACACATACACACAAACACAATCACACATA